>NC_086184.1:10135378-10495378 GCF_023053635.1 Elgaria multicarinata webbii
GCCCTTAGATGCAGTAAAATGAACTTTGGAAGGGAAAAACCGGTGATTTGTAGAAGGATCAGAGTTAGCTTGGTGTTACGCTAGAACTTGAAAGCTTGTTTGTTTGTTTATCAGGTCATGTCAACCTGAAGCTTGGGTGATACGTGCTCCTTTCCCCCCCCCCCCCATTTCTTTCTTGTCAGCAGCTGATTGGGACCTTGAATGACTACAAATTAGTTTAGTGATGGGGTGACTGTCAAAGGTATCTTTGAATCTGTTGAAGATGAACAAGGTTGACGGGGAACTTGAGAGTCTAATGAGTCCTTCAAATGGTTGATTTGCCACTCGGTGGACAACTAGGCAATAAGCAGTATGAAACATTGGAAATCAATACCACACTATGGAATTTCATTATACCCCAATGTCTTCAGTTCATACTATTTTATATTTTGATGGATTATCTGAAGGAAATGATCATCTAAGACATGGGCATCCATAAAAGCTTCCCCTTGTACAGTCTTAAAAATCAGTCATGGGCAACCATTGTGAAGTCACGACATTGATCTTTGCTTCTTCTTCTTCTTCTTCTTCTTCTTCTTCTTCTTCTTCTTCTTCTTCTTTTTGTGTGTGTGTACATGTGGCCATTCTTGGTCTATTTTGGTGTGGCATAGGAGAGGGGAGAAATTGAGCAGTAGTTTGTACTAAAGTAACTTGGGAGAGAAAGATTTGCAACATAAGGCCTAGAGGTTTCCCAGGCCTTCAGCTTATGAAGCCCTGGGCAAGCCTCCCCCAGCCTGGTGCCTTTCAGATGTTTTGCACCACCATCCCCATCATCTCCAGCCAGCACGATATATGGTTAAGGATGATGAGAGTTGTAGTCCAAAATACTTGGAGAGCACTGGGTTTGGGAGGGCTGCTCTGTGCTGTTGCTAACTAGTGATATCTACAGGCTAGGAAAAGGAAGGGAATATAATTCCTAAGTTGAAGATTTGGCCACTCTGCCAATTCGTAACACCCTCTGGCACTATCCCATGCGCACCCTTCCATGGTCCTCTTTTTTCCTTTCTAAGGATTGCGCACTAAATGATCCACTGGATTTTGTGCTTCTCCAAAGTTTGTGACGCAGTTCTCAGCATAAATAGTACCATAAGGCATTTTTAAACATACGTGTCTTAGCATAAATTATGTTCAGATGTGTGCCTCTGAGATGAAACACGTTTATCAAAATGATTTTTTATCCCCTCTCCCCAAAAGCACTTTCAAAAATAAAAGTTAAAATACGGATTTTTTTCTTGCATTTTTAAAAAAATTATAGATGAATATGGAAGAGGGACAGAAAAAGCTTAGGAGTGAATGTGAGTGAAATTGACACAGGCTAAAAATAGATTGATCCATCCATCTCTTCTTATTCTTTGCTGAAGGCTGTTCTCCACCTGTTACACGCTCTACTCCTTTTACTCTACAGTAACTTGTCTTTGCTTTTAAATCCAATGCAAAGTGGTGGTGATCTTTAGCCAAAGCTATAGTGGGGGGTGGAGGATATCAAGTAATGATTCTATCAGACGTTGTTATGCGGTGTGTGAAACGGTGCTCAGTGCAGTTTGCAGCACTTTGGTGTTCTTGCACATAGATGTGTGCTGGAGTCGAAGGGAATCCATTGCTTCTCCCAGTCGGAAAGTTAGTTCCTAGAGATCATCTAGTAGGGCCATGGCAAGACTACAGATAAGTGGTCACCTAGGACTAGAATTCGGGGTCAAAGTCAGGGCCCCACAGCCCACAAATGACCACTCACAGTAGCAGGAGATGGAAGAGTGGTCAACGGGGGCAGATTGCTTGCCTCAGCATCCATTTCCTCCTTAATTTCAAAGACCTTTTATAGTCACGGAGGCCATGGACATGATTATAGACGGCCATACTATTATTATTTTTATCTGTAGAAATATATGACGCTTTTCTACAACAAAACGGCACTTATTCCCAAATACATTTCTTTAGTTGTGAAGGTTAGTGCTTCAGGGCAGCAGACGCAAACTCTATTTTCCCCCCTGTAGTCATCATGGTGCTATGATTTTAAGTGAGTTTGAAATACGCATGCTCTGTGCCTGGGCATTAAAATTGCATCTGCTCTGAACATTTCCTTTTTGTCAGCTTTGGGAACGAGTGGTTGGGTGTCTTGTTTATTTCCACTAATGTAGTAGGCATGTAGAAGCAGTTATAAAGCATGGAATGGTGGAAGAGGGCGTGGAGGAGTGAAGAGGAAGACACACACACCCCTCTGCTTAAGATCATTAAGTTCAGGCTCTAAAATTACCTAACTGCAGCACGGCATACTAATGAACTTAAGCAAAGTGAATGGAATAGGGATTGTGGTTTACCTGGGAACAGGGGATTGGGGCTGTGCCCAGTTAAAATGGAAGCCTGTAGTAAAATGGAGGGGAGGGCTTGATCTTCTGAGTGTGGTTGCCTTTGGGAGGTAGACGCACTCTGTGAGTCTTAAAGATTGCCCACCCCTAACTTAGAGATCAGTGTGTGTTTCCGTTGAGTTGCTAATCTTGATCTTTTCTTCCCACCTCCCCTTGCCTTGATGTTTTAGGAGACACGCAGAAGGGTCAAACAAATCGAACCACCAAGGCAAAGGATGCCCACGTCTGTGGCAGATGCTGTGCCGAGTTCTTTGAACTCACGGATCTCCTGCAACACAAGAAGAACTGTACTAAAAATCAATTAGTTTTAATTGTGAATGAAAATCCCATTTCTCCTTCTGAAGCCTTCCCTCCTAGCTCCCCTACTGATAATCCTGACGAACAGAGGAATGACACAGTTAATAACATGGATCAAGTAGACCGCAGCGACCTTTCCGAGCATAACGACAAACTTGAGACGGAAGAATCCATGGACGTGGAGGCTTCTGGGGTTAGTAAGAGCACTGGCAGTAGTTCCCAGAATGTCAACAATAGTATTGCAAGCAGTAACTGCTCCACGATGGGTACCTCAGCTATAACAACCTCTCTACCTCAACTAGGGGATCTGACCATGCTAGGCAACTTCTCGATGATCAATAGCAACGTCATCATTGAAAACCTTCAGAGCACAAAAGTGGCGGTGGCACAGTTTTCCCAGGAAGCGCGGTGCAACGGTGCCTCCACAAGCAAGCTGGCCGTCCCTGCCCTGATGGAGCAGCTGTTGGCTTTGCAGCAGCAACAGATCCACCAGTTGCAATTGATTGAACAGATTCGTCACCAAATATTACTGCTGGCTTCCCAGAACGCGGACCTGCCAGCCTCTCCTAGCCCATCTCAGAGTACATTACGAACATCTGCCAACCCCTTGTCCACGTTAAGTTCCCATTTATCCCAGCAACTGGCTGCGGCGGCAGGCTTGGCACAGAGCCTGGCTAGCCAGTCTGCCAGCATCAGTGGTGTGAAGCAACTATCCCCTCTACAGCTACCTCAGAGCAATCCTGGCAACACGATGATTCCATCCAGTAGCGGCTCATCTCCAAATATTAACCTGTCTGCAGCAGCAATTGCGACCCCGTCCTCCGACAAAATGGCTACGAACGCTGGTGGCCCACAGCTCGTCAACCCGCCGGTGACCACGTCATCCTCACCAGTTTTTGCAATAAGCAGTTTATTAAGCCCCGTATCAAACCCTCTTCTACCTCAACCCACCCCTAGCAACTCTGTGTTCCCCAATCCTTTGTCAAATCTTGGGACGCCTGCAGAGGACTTGAACTCGTTGGCTGCTCTGGCCCAGCAGAGAAAAAACAAGCCCCCCAGCCTAGCCACCTTCGAAGCAAAAAGTTCTTCCGACGAAGCATTCTTTAAGCATAAATGCAGGTTCTGTGCAAAAGTGTTTGGGAGCGACAGTGCCTTGCAGATCCATTTACGTTCTCACACTGGGGAGAGGCCATTTAAATGCAACATCTGTGGAAACCGGTTTTCCACCAAGGGGAATTTAAAGGTCCACTTTCAGCGTCATAAAGAAAAATATCCTCACATTCAAATGAATCCGTACCCAGTGCCAGAGCATTTGGACAACATCCCCACAAGTACAGGTATCCCATACGGAATGTCAATACCACCTGAGAAACCTGTAACGAGTTGGCTGGACAGCAAGCCAGTGTTATCAACTCTGACAACGTCAGTTGGCCTACCACTTCCACCCACCCTTCCAAGCTTGACTCCTTTTATCAAAACGGAGGAGCCTCAACCTATTCCCATCTGTCATCCTTCTTCTAGTTCCCCATGTTCTGTCAAAAGTGACTCTGGGTCCATTGATCCTTCTGGGAAAAACTCAAATGGCCATGTAGCTGAAGGGGAGGGGTGTGTGCTGCTGTCCTCCAATGACAAACCAGAAGAAAGCACTCAGATGCCCAGTGCCTCTGCTAGTCTGGACAATTCCATAACCTCGCCAGCAGCAGATTTGGGTCCCAACAGTGTGGTCGCTTTTACCAATCCACTCATGCCTCTCATGTCAGAGCAATTTAAGGCCAAGTTTCCATTTGGAGGGCTGCTGGATGTCACACCAGCCTCCGAGACTTCCAAACTGCAGCAACTGGTGGAAAACATTGATAAAAAGGCAACCGATCCCAATGAATGTATCATCTGCCACCGAGTTTTGAGTTGCCAGAGTGCTTTGAAAATGCACTACCGCACACATACCGGTGAAAGGCCTTTTAAGTGCAAAATCTGTGGCCGTGCCTTCACGACAAAAGGCAATCTCAAGACCCATTATAGCGTTCACCGTGCCATGCCCCCACTGAGAGTGCAACATTCCTGCCCAATTTGCCAGAAAAAGTTCACCAATGCTGTCGTTCTGCAGCAGCACATTAGAATGCACATGGGAGGCCAGATACCCAACACACCAGTGACAGAAAACTATCCCGAGTCAATGGAGTCTGATACGGGGTCTTTTGATGAGAAGAACTTTGATGATCTGGATAACTTCTCCGATGAGAACTTGGAAGACTGTCCTGACAGTAGTGTGCCGGATACACCTAAATCTGTCGATGCATCTCAAGATAGTTTATCTTCTTCCCCATTGCCACCAGAAATGTCAAGTATTGCTGCTTTAGAAAATCAGATGAAGATGATCAATGCCGGGCTTGCCGAACAGCTTCAAGCAAGTTTGAAGTCCATGGAGAACGGATCGGTGGAAGGGGACATAATGACAAATGATTCATCCTCTGTTGGTGGCGATATGGAAAGCCAAAGTGCTGGAAGTCCTGCTATCTCGGAGTCTACCTCTTCCATGCAGGCCTTGTCCCCATCCAACAGCACGACCGATTACCACAAACTGCCAGGTGTTGAAGAGAAACCACCAAGAATTTTATCGAGCGAGTTTGCCAATGGTTGGCCACTGGCTCTTGCAAATGGCGGCGCTTTGGACTTGACGTCAGGCAACCCGGAGAAAATGATTAAAGAGGAGTCCTTGAGCATGCTGTTTCCTTTCCGAGACAGAGGCAAACTTAAGAACACGGCGTGTGACATTTGTGGGAAAACGTTTGCTTGTCAGAGTGCCTTGGACATTCATTACAGGAGTCATACCAAAGAGAGACCATTTATTTGCACAGTTTGCAATCGTGGCTTTTCCACAAAGGGTAATTTGAAGCAGCATATGTTGACACATCAAATGCGAGATCTACCATCACAGCTCTTTGAACCCAACTCGAACCTCGGCCCCAGTCAGAACTCTTCGTCAGTGGTACCCGCTAATTCGCTCTCGTCTCTTATAAAGACCGAGGTCAACGGTTTTGTTCATGGCTCTCCTCAGGACAGCAAAGAGACGTCGTCCAGCCTGCTTCCTTCAGGGCCCTTGCCGCCTTTAGCAACGTCGCCCGTCTTGCTTCCAGCTCTGCCCAGAAGAACGCCGAAGCAGCACTATTGCAACACATGTGGGAAAACGTTTTCGTCCTCCAGCGCTTTGCAGATCCATGAAAGAACCCATACAGGGGAGAAGCCTTTTGCCTGCACTATCTGCGGAAGAGCTTTCACAACAAAAGGGAACCTCAAGGTACTTCTCCACCACCTTCTCATAATATGCTGTGTTTTGCTTTTGATGCTGAATTGCAGTTGGCGGGAAGGCTTTAGGCAGTTAGTTTCTCGTACTGGTCTCCGCATCCTGCATGCCATTTTTTGGTAGCTCCCCACTTTGTGCATGGCAGACACGATTCCTGCATGGATGCTGGTGTCCCCATGTAAAATGTGAATGGCATATGCCAGTGTCCACACAGCTGGAAACCATGGTTAGGGTTGAATGACAAATGTGTGTAGGTGTACATCTTTCATGCTATATGGATCCTGCCACATGGACAGGGATGTATACCCAACCATCATGTTTAGTGCATAAAGTGGGGGTGCTTCCCTTAGATTCCTGATAACTAATCACAAGCATGAAGATTTACAGAATAAAGGAGCAGGAAGCTTTGCTTTGGGGAAGGACAACCATCTGTCAGGGATGCTTTAGGATGGATTCGTACACTGAGCAGGGGGTTGGACTCGATGGCCTTGTAGGTCCCATCCAACCCTGCTATTCTATGATTCTAGGGTGTGATGAACAAGGCATTTGGTATCATGCCATGTATTACTCTGTGCATGTATAGCATAGGATTGACTTGCTTTCCCCAGAATTTTCAGCTTTGACTTTTGGAAAAGGTGCAGGGGTGGAACCAGAAGGTCCAGGTTCTACCAGTCAGGAGATTATTGGTTTCTTCATGCAGCTGATATGCTTTGGCATCCTCCATCCTTCTACATATTTTCTGCCTCTGATATTCTGTGCAGCTCCTCTCTTCTTACCTTCTCCTACCCCTTCCAAAAATGCTCTTAGTTTCTGACCAATTACAACATGCATATCAACGAGAAGCGTGTTTGCATAAATGTGCATAATATTTTAGTTTCAAGCTTAGTTTTTGCATGATGGAGGTATCGACAGATTCCCCAATTAAAAGCATTTGTGAAATGAGGTCTATACACAGCATAATAACAAATCTTCTCTTTGCAGTTAGATTACTCGACTGTACAGTGCAAAGCTCCAACTACTTGTGTTATCCTTGCTTTGGTTGGTTATCTAGCAATTATATTTTACTGGCATGTGTTGAAAAAGTAAATGCAATGGAGACCTTTCAGATGTACATTTCTGCTTTTCCTGTTGATGGAGTATTCCTCTAGAGGTTTTGTAGGTGATTTGAAACATGTAACTGCTTTCAGGCGTCCCGTCTATGCGTATGAAGCTTCCTAATGAGCTTCATGTGCAGGATGCTTTTGGACTATTTGAAAGGACACTTTCAGGGGAACGAATGGCGAATACAGTAGTTGGAAATGGATGTTGAAACTGTAGGCCCCAAGTATATTGTAACTGTTGACCAAATAATGCATAGCCGCTCTAAATATGTTGAATTATTACTGTATTTTAAAAATAGTAATAAGCAAGGTATTGGTGGCAAAAAAATGTAGGCTATTTCTGTTGAACCAGGTGAACATTTGCTAGTTATTACTGATTTGAACGAGGGAGAGGAATCTTATCCTTTTCGTTGTTATTGTGGCCTTCTAGAACAGGAATGGCCAAGTTTTATATTCTCAGTGGTAGCAGGTACTCTGTTCTTCAGACAGTAGTCCAAGTGCCAGAAGTGTGTTTTGCTATAAAAGCTGACTCTGATTAAGGTCCATAATAAATTGGTGCCACCTGGTCCCAGTTACAGAGTATGACAGCTTTCCCCAAGATGTTGCCCTCCAGGTGTGTTATACTACAATTCCCAGCAGGAAGATTCTGGGAGTTGTAGTCCAACACATCTGGGGTGCAACAGGCTGGGGAAGGTTGGATCATGACATGCAAACATATGCATCTATGAACTCATTATCTACAAAATCCAAAGAGTGCCATCCCATTAAAGGTGTAGACTATGTCTTATTTTGTGCAACTTAAACAAAAATGCAGCTGTTCTTACTCCCTTAGCAAGTGAAGTGGTAGGCAAGCTTTTAAATGTACGTTGGCTGAAACCTGATGTTTGTTTAAATTTGTATCCCACCTTTTTCCATCGTGGAACTCCAAGGCAGTATACATAGGATTCCCACAAATTCCCCCATCCAGACAATAACCAGATCCAGACCAATTTAGCTTTAGTAAGGTAGCTGTATCATGTGCGTTAAAGCCCCGCTGTGGACCAGCAAAGAGCTGGGCAGCAAAAAAAAGAAAGTGGTGTGGGAGAGCAGCCATATAGGGCCTATAGGCTGCCAGTTGAGCATCCCTGCCCTGGTTAACTAGAATAAATGATGGAGAAGCTGCATTTAGGCTAATCTTAACATAAAATAATGAATGCCACTGCTAACCAGAGTCTCTTTCAGGTTCACATGGGGACTCATATGTGGAACAGCACCCCTGCCAGAAGAGGCAGACGGCTTTCTGTGGATGGCCCCATGACTTTTCTCGGAAGCAACCCTGTAAAATTTCCAGACATGTTTCCAAAAGATTTGGCCGTGAGGTCCGGAAACGGAGACCCATCTAGCTTCTGGAATCAGTACGCAGCTGCACTCTCCAACGGCTTGGCCATGAAGACGAATGAGATCTCCGTCATTCAAAATGGTGGCATCCCTCCAATTCCTGGGAGCATGGGCAATGGCGGCAGTTCCCCTATTAGCGGCTTGACAGGCAGCATGGAGAAGCTCCAGAATTCAGAACCTAACGCGCCTCTAGCTGGTCTGGAGAAACTGGCAAGCAGCGAGAACGGGACTACCTTCCGCTTCACGCGCTTCATGGAAGACGGCAAAGAGATTGTAACAAATTAGGACATATGTTACGAACGTTCCTGCAGATATTGCAACCTAAGGTTGTGTGGGTTTTTTGTTTTTGTTTTTTGTTATTTTGGCAACTCAACAAAACAGCAACATTAAAAAAAGACATCCTTTTGTACCCTGATCGACAACTAGAGTTCTAAAACAGCTTATTTATTAGTGATATAACCTCTTTTTTTTTCTTTTTGTTTTAGCTTTGCAAACACATGCAAGCGTTATCTTGGTCTTCTGTATTTTGAACTAAATACTAATTGACTAGAGTGCTGTAACATTTATGGCAACGCAAGTCTGTTCAGCTAGGTGGTCTCCTTCTGGCATTTAACTTATTTTCTATATCCAGTTTAACATAAACTTTTGGTGGGGATGCAATGCCTCCATAATTCATTTCTCACTCTCTCTCTCTCTCACTCTCTCTCTCTCTCGTAACAAAAGTCTGTATATGTGTATACTTCAATCCCGATGGAAATTTTTATCGGCAAATACATTGTTTAATTCTCCAAACAGATTTGCGCAAAGGATTGAAAATGGACCATATAAAATTGAACCATATGCATCCTTCACATCAGACTCGGTTGTTTGTTTTGGGGTTTTTGATTTTTATTCTAAAATTAAAACGGCTTTAATTTTTTTTGTGGGGGGGAGGTAGATTTTAACTTTTTTTCCCTCCTTTTGGAATTGTCCTTTGTATTGTGCTTTTTACTGGAGTCGTCTTAGATGTTAATAAGTTTCTGTACAGTAAATAAGCACGCAGGTGATTAGAAGGGATCCCAAAGTGTTGTTTTGATAGTTTGGAAACCTTTTGCCTTGTAGGTATATTCACTATAGAGGGGGGAGAACATGCTGGACTTTGTGCTGCTATATAAGGCATCTTGAACAACCTTCCATGGACAAATTTAGATGCTTTTGTACATATGACGAGAAATATTGAGTTCATTAAAATGTACATATGTTCCCAATGAGCTCAAACCCAACTTCTTGACCAAGAGAACAAGTATAGTGTTTGTTTATTTTGTATTAGGTATTGGGCGGGGGAGTATACTTTGGACTGTTACATGCACTTTCTTGGAAAACTGAAAGGGAATAGGCCCAGTTTCTTTTAACATTTAATACTTACGAACAGCAGAGATACTGTAATTTTACGCGAGTAATCAAATACATTTTTTTTCAACAGATGAAGTTGGATTTTTGTGTGTGTGTTTAAAGAAGAGGGTCATTACTAAAATATCTGTAAATGGCCTATTGGTTGTATTTAAGAAGACGGGGATCTAGTGTATGAGTGTGTGTGCATGTAAATATGTATATGAGAGAGATGTACATGCAAGTATACGCCAGAGCATCCTTCCAAATCATGGACCGTGCAGATCTGTTGGACTAGAACTTGCATCAGCCCAAGCTGGTATGGCCAATGGGAGGGGCCGTAGCTTAGTGGTAGAGCACCCGTTTTGCATGCAAAATGTCCCAGGTTCAGTCCCTGGCTCATCCAGGTAGGGCGGGACAAATTCCTGCCAGAATCCCTGGAGAGTCGCTTTTGCCAGTTGGCAAGATGAACCAATGGTCTGACTCAGTATAAAGCGATGTCCTATGTTCCTAACCATTACAGGAGCAGAGGTATTACAGCCCATCTGATGAGGGCTAGGTTGAGTATTTGAAAAGGGTACAGGCTTGAAAATGGCTTCTCCTCCCTTAAATATCCGTGACCCATTTTGAGTTATGAGAACTTAAGAGCTTTGCTAAAGCAGAGCAAGGGTCTACCTAGCTAGGCATTCTATTTGCAGTGGCCTACCAGCTGCCCGTGAGAAGCCCGCAAGCAGGACATGTGAACAGTAACATCCTCCTGCCCATGTTCCCCAGCAAGTGATATTGAGAGGCATGCTGTCTCTGATCCTGAAGGAAATAGATAACTATCATGCCTTGCAGCTATTGATAATCATATCTTTCATTATTATGTAAAACATTCCTTGGATTTGTCTAATCTTCCTTTAGCTAGATCCACTTTGATGGCCATCATTACTGATCAAGGCCCATTTTGGATCCCAAATGGACTCTAAATGGAGTTCATTTTCTGCTTCAACATCTAGCCCTCAGCCTGTTCATCCCCCTTATAAGCTAAGGTAAGGAGAGGAGGAGAAATCACAGCCTCCCTTCCTTCGTGATAAAGGCGGCAGGGGTAGGAACAGATGGAGAGGACCCTATTTTGCTTCTTAGCCAGCCCCCCCCACCCACTGAGATACTGAAGTTGAAATGACACTTCTGAGCATGATCAGAAATACCATTCCCTGGACGTATCATGGGGATTGTAGTTTTTGAAGACCACAGGCCATGTGAGCCTTGCAGGTAATGATGAATCTGAACATGCTTAAAGCCATCATTCCAAGTTCAGCATCTGGGTAGGCATGATGGAAGAATAAGAACGTAGGAAGGGCCCTGATGCTGGATCAGACCAAGGGTCCATCTAGTCCAGCATTCTGTTCACACAGTGGCTGACCAGCCATCGCCAGGGATGAACAAGCAGAATGTGGTACAACAGCACCCTCCCACCCATGTTCCCCAGCAGCTGGTGCAGCAGCTGCTTACTGCCTCGAATACTGGAGATAACATACAAAATGACTGATAGCACAGCACAATTGAGTAAAACCTGCCCTTCTACTGCTGGTAATCATGCCGCATGCAAAGGTATATGGTTTGTACTCTTTCCACCTTCCCTTATCATAGCTTGCAAAGAGAAGGGGACACAGCTGGATTTTTGTGAACGTTCTTTTAAATTCCTCATGAAAACCTTGAAGGTTTTAGTTTTGGTTTGTTGCAAGTCCTCCAAATGAATGCTTGTCAAAACCCCATGGTTTTAACAGAGAACAGGCAGATGTTTGCCTGCTCTGATCTCCTTATCCCAGAGAGAGTTTTTTTTTTATTTTTATTTATTTATTACATTTCTATACCACCCAATAGCCGGAGCTCTCTGAAAAGGAGAAAGCTGGACAATGAGAAGCAAATCATTTAAAACGGGTCCCAAAAGGTGGTACTTCCTGGAGCTGATGAGCTTGGAGGCTTTACTCTAGTCTAGCCTTGTAAATAGCTACATGCCCAAACCATCCCTGGTAAGTCAGAATAGTGTTTTGTAAAGCCAAGACAGCTTTACAAAAAACAATTGTTGATTTATTTATTTTTAAAAAATCCCTCTGGGCCGTCAGCATCAGAAAAATGACTCCAGTAGGCACGTTAGGACTGTAAGGGCTAGTAATTTGAATAGGCTTATATGCAACCCATCTCTAGAGCAGAAAGGAGTTTGGGAACATCCATAATGTGTCATGAGTCTCAATGCTTCTCTGCTCACTTCAGAGTACACACATCTGTTCTCCACTCCATCCCCACTTACCCCTTGCGGTGAGTGGCATACTTTATGGGTGGCCCCACGACAAACTTCAAACCTATCCCATTATGTTTTGGGCTTCAGTAAATCTCTGTTTTGGTAATTTCCACATCAGAACCTGCAGTTTGCCATTGAACATTTGCCATATGTTCTTCTAATTATGCAATACCCTTTTTATTTTATTTTTAATGGTTTAGAGTTTGATCATTTTGAATGCTGGATTTTTTTTCCCTATTAAGGCAAGAAAATCAGAACTTATGGATGGCGTAATATAGTTTTGCATTTTAATTTTTAACTCGAGATTCTTGTTGTCCATGGCTGCTAAGTTGTTTTATAGCTCTTTACTAAGGTTTATACAGAACTGAATCCTATTGTGTTCAGTGGGGCTTACTCCTAGGTAAGCATGCCTAGGATTGCAGTCTAACAGCATAGTCCTATCCTTGTCTACTCAGAAGTAAGACTCATAGAGTTCCATTGGGTTACTCCCTTGTAAGTGGGTATAGGCCCACAGGGCAAATGGTCACATGGAACCTTCAACTACAGACATCTGCTAGTAATGATACCCCATTTAGGGCTCCATATGTTTACCTTAAATGGAATATTCAATGATTTATTTTGATTTCTGTTTAAAATATGACTATGGGCTTGTTCAAACATGCATATCCATCACTCGGTTAAACATTTAAATGTGCCGATAAGACTCCATTGAAAAGTATGGCTTGAGGTGTCATGGGCTGCTTCATTTATACTAGGCTTCCACAACACATTGCCATCTAGATGTATCGGGATAGAAGTCCCATCACCCCCTGTCATGTTGGATGGCAATGATGGCAGTTGTAGTCAAACCCATCTGGATAAAGCTGGGTTGGTAAAGGATGATTATCTCGTCCAGTGCTAACTCCTCTCACTGCTGGGGTTATCCAAGGTTTTTTTAATCTGCTTTCTAAAATCAAGATGTGTGTGTGTTTTAATTGGATGTGTTCGTTTATTTTATGCATTTATTACACTTGTATCCTGCCTTTCCTTCAAGTTCAAAGTGATGTATATGATCTAACTGCCCTGTGAGGTAGTTTAGGCCAAGCAAGAGAGAGTGAGCCAGAGTTTCTCAGTGAGCTTCATGGCGAAGGTGGGGATTTGAACCTGGATCTCCCCAGTCTTAGTCTGACACTCTAACCACTAGACCATACTGTGAGGGATTGAACCTGGGACCTTCTGCTTTCAAAGCCTGCATTCTGTCATTAGATGATGGCTCTTTTTCCCCACATCCCCACCCCAATAAGAGGACTGAGTCCCCAACCCAAACCCCTCCCCGGAGCTGTAAATGCAACACGTTATTTCCTGGCCAAAATCCAATGCTCTCCAGCACCTGTTCTAACATACTTGTGGAGCTGGTCACAAGAGTGTTCCAGGTCCTTGCCCATGTCAGGGGAAGCTCTCTGCTCGCATCCCCATTGTGCATTCAACATGTTCCCCATCATGGCAGCGTTCATGTGGAATTCTATGTGCACATCAGGATCTTGGGTTCTTTTAATGGGCACATTTCAAGTCAGCTCAGATTTTTTAAAAAAGGAGTACTGTATGGTCTTGCACTGTGTTTTGAAGTTGGAGGTTGGAGACGATTATTGAATGATGCTGAGATTTTGTGGTATCAATTGCAGAATGATGTATTATAGTTATTAATTTATTACTATTATTTCATTTTACTATTACTATTATTATTTCCTATTATTATTATTATTATTTCCTTTTACTATTATTATTTCCCTTTACTTAAAAAAAAGGCTAAGATCATTTTCATGTCTGGTTTAGGCTGCCTCGTGTGGCGCAGAGTGGTAAGCAGCAGTTACTGCAGCAGAAACCCTCCCCACGGCCTGAGTTCGATCCCAGCGGAAGCTGGTTCTCAGGCAGCCGGCTCAGGTTGACTCAGCCTTCCATCCTTCCGAGGTCGGTAAAATGAGTACCCAGCTAGCTGGGGGAAAGGTAACTGCGACTGGGGAAGGCAATGGCAAACCACCCAGCTACAAAGTCTGCCAAGAAAATGTCAGCGAAAGCAGGCGTCCCTCTAGGAGTCAGCAAGGACTCAAATGCTTGCACAAGGGGTTCCTTTTCCTTTAGGCTGCATCTACATTACTGCTTTATAACGGTATTGAAGTGCACTGACAACTGTTGGGGCCTATGACACATTCCATATTCAAACCTCTTTCATAGCGTCATATTCTGCTTGGTGTAGATCTGGCCTTATATATCTAATGTGTGTTAGAGAGAATGCAAAGAGGTCTAAGATAGGGTGACCAACTGTCAGGATTTCCCCGGATTTGTCCTGGTTTTTGTTCTTTCCATGGTGTCAGGGGGGATTTTCTATAAGTTTCAATAATGTCCTGGAATGACACACCTTCCCCTTTAAGGCTGCCATTAGCATGGCAGGAGGGAATGACATGCTTTCTTGAGGCACGTCATTCCCCCCCACCCCCGAGCTCCAATTGAGGTCTTAAAGGGGAAAGTGGGTCATTCGTGGACATTATAGAAAAGGCCCCAATTGGAGTGGATGGTGGTGGTGCAGAATGAAATCCTTTCCCCTCCTCCACTCCAATCGGGTTCTTTAAGGTGGCGGGGGAATAACATACTTTCTGCACGACTCAGAAAGCTGCTTCCCCACACACACACTAGGTGTCCTCTTTTTTGGTTTCCCAAATATGGTCACCCTAGTCTAAGAAGGCAATCTGGTTTATTGGAGCAAGGATGCTGGAATCTAGTGTGACTCTGAGGCTGAAATGGCTCATTATAATAACAAGCAGTGCAGCTTGGGGCCCCATGTGCTGACGTTCATATTCTTAATTTAAATATGAGTCGCCTTTTAGCCTGAATAGGGTCCTCAAGGCGATTTATACTTAAAATTTGCGGTAATCTAAAAAGTTGTAGTTTTTTTAAAAATTTGAAAACAATTTGAATTATTTAAAAAAACAAAAAAACAGCACCAACAGCAGAAATTGAGAGCAGGAGAAAATTGCAAAAATTTATCGGGCCTTTCTGCATTCACTACGGGCTCCTTCAGATGCAACCACGTGATTTATAATTGAACCTTCACCTCTGGCTGATGCTTCATAATGCTCAATGAAAAAGTGCCATCTAGTGGTGTAATTAATCCTGGAATAATTAAATAATAATAATAATAATTTATTTCTTAACCACCTCTCCATTTGGATCGAGGCAGGGAACAACAATAAATATAAATACATAAAATTGATTAAAAACATAGTACACATTATTAAAACTGAATTATAAATACTGGATTATTTCTGGGTTGTTGTTTTTTTTGGTTGGGGGGGTTAAAGCAAGATTTCCAGGGAAAGTCATGAGAGACGTTATGGAGGTTAATGGTGTCATGTAATGGACCCACAAAGCTCTGTTTGGCCAATCATGAGCATGTAATAAATCGCTTGTGTAGAGAAGGTCAAGGTCACCCATCAACAGCAGACTAAGCGAGGCACACAGGTCATCCGGTCCCAGTATGTTGAGCTGTACTATATTTCTATTATTATTATTATTAATAATAATAATAATATTTTTTCCAACAACATCTAAACAAACACATAATACATGCAAACAAAAATACATATAACATCTACAATTACACTAAAAAAACCATTTAAAGGTGAGATTAGGCTATATTTTCCTTTGCCCTCTTCATGCCAGAAGTGCCCCTCAATTTCTTAATTACCCTTTACATGTCCCGCCCATTTACATATATCGGGTTCACAGAATTATACTTCTTTCCCTACACAGAGGGCTAAACATCCACCCTCCATGTTCCTGGGGCCATGGGGACTTGCCCACAGCTTCTATTTACATAAAGAAAACATACTCATTAATTGCATTTGCACAATTAACTTGACATCTACTTTGGCCCTGAGTGGATCTCAGGGGGTCTTGGGTAGAATTATTTCCCATTACTATTCTGTCTAACTGGGTCTAACTGGAAGCCTAGGACTTTTGGCTTCCAACACATGGGCTCCACCACAGAGCAAGGGCTATAAGGTAGAGAGCATGCTTTGTTGGTTGCAGTTCCACTGAGATGCGGGTAGGGGGAAGAGATAATTTGGATAACTAATTCATTGGGTCTCATTTTTGCTTTTTGACCCTCATGTCTTTAAAGTAGCTTATACTATGTTAATGGACTATTCTTAATTTCCTCTTACAGACCCTCTCCCTTCCCAAGAGTCTAACCTTCTGTTTGGGTTATTTCTTTATTAATACTATTCAACAGACCACTTGAGACGTTTACGTTAAAAACCAAAAAAAGGCATCTGAGTTCCGATTGAAGTTTTTTAATAATAATAATAATAATAATAATAATAATAATAATAATAATAATATCTCCATCCATTGCTCTGTCTTTTGCTGGACCTGGCCTGTGCGAAGTGTAAAGTGAAATGTAACAGTTAGTCCCCTTAGCTGGTGTTAATGACGCTGACGAGTGTTTTTGGCTCTCCGAATTGCAAAGCTGGCTGTCGAAGGCGCTGCGATGAGCCAGCTCGGATGAACACTTGTCGCAGATGTGATAAAAAAAAAATTGCGGTAAGCCCTCCAGCTTTATGTCAAGGTTTGGCAGCAGCGGGTGCATTTGGGATGGTCTTCAATGCTATGGTGCGTGTGTGTTTAGCTTTAAAGCCTTTGGTATGGAAACAATTACCAAATACTAAAAAGAGAATGGAAAACAGAAAATCTGGATTGAATTGTCTTTTCCACAATTATGGATCGTTCTACCAGACGATTAGGATGAAAAATGGCATTACTATTTTTTTTAAAAAAATAAATAAATAAAGAATAATAAAAGATTTTCACTGACAGGTTGCGATATGGACCGGTGCACCTGCTAGCTGCCCTGGCTTTACAAAGCAGCTGCTAGAATTGTTTGATTTTCTGCAGCCTTCCACAAGTTGGTGCCCATTTGCCACCTCTCTCAATTTGGTGCCCAACCGATGATGGGAGTTGTAGTTGCATCTAGAGGGCACCAGGTTGGGGATAGCTGTATATTTTAAACTTTGTAAGGCCGCCTTGAGGCCCAGCATTGGGCAAAAGGCGGGATAATAATAATAATAATAATAATAATAATAATAATAATAATAACTGATTCAATTAATTGATATGTGAATCTGCCTTATACAGAATCGGACCATTGAAGGGGAGGGGCAGGGCTTAGTGGTAGAACTCGTGCTTTGCATGGAGAAAGTCCCTGGTTCAGTTTCCAGCATCTCCAGGTAGAGCTGGAAAAACTCCTGCCTGGATCCCTGGAGAGCAGCTGCCAGGCAGTGTCGACAATACTGGCTAGTATAAGGCAGCTTCGTGTGTTGCTATGGACTGTTGGGTCATCTAGCCTAGCAATGTCTACTCTGAGTAGTAGTCCTCCAGTGCCTCTGGCAAGGTCTTCCCCCTCAACTGCTACTTGAGACCTTTTTGCTTGGATGCACTGGGGTTTTGAACCTGTTGTGTGTGAAGCATCTACTCCACCATGAGCATATGCGCTAGCCACTGCAAGGCTCTTGTGATGGATTGTGGGGGTCTTAAGATATGTTCTAGGGCAAGAAGGAGAACCTATGGCCTTCTAGATGTTGATGGTTTCCAACTCCCACCATCTCTGACCACTGGCAATGCCGGCTTGGCCTGGGGAGACTTGAGAGTCCAACAGCATCTGGAGGGCCTCGGGGTTCCCACCCCTCTTCTGGGACTCTGTACCTAATTCATGGGGAGCCCTGGCTTGATGTGCTAATCTCACCTAGTGTTGTGCTGAAAATTTCTTCCTTCCCCCTTCTTCAACCATCCTCATTCAATTTGATAGAAGTGAAATTGCTTTTGAAAAGAAATTCAAAGGAGAAGAAAATTTCAGAGAAATTTTCAAGGGTTGAGTCCAGGGCCATCATGGTTCCAGGTGGCTTTTTGGTCCCCTCCCCACTATCCAGCCAGCCCAGTTCATTGAACCACTGACTCAGTTTTCAGTGAAAACAGGTCGATTTCAAATTCCAAGGACATGCCAGCTGGGGTCCACCAAAATGTAGGTGATGTACAGCTAGAGGAAGATTTTCCTTGAACTGCCACCAAATGTCACCAGCTATAGAATTGTGTGTCAAGATTTGATGTCTGATTTTTCTGGGATTGACATATTTGTAAAACTTTTTTGGAGGAAGGATTTAATACAGGGTCCTAATGTTTGCGTTCCCATATTCTCGCTCTTCTCCCCACACCCCACAAAGCATTATTGATTGTGGCATTTGCTGAAAATATATTTATGCACCTGCATCCCAATCCAGGCTTGCTGGACAGAAGAAGTCTCCTAGCCCAGAACTACATTGGAAACTGCCTTTTACCAGATAATCAGACTTTCTCCCACCCACCCACCCCAGCCCTGTATTGCCTGTCCTGACTGTTTGTGGTTCTGCAGTGACTCAGGCAGTGTCTTTTGCCTCACCTCTCATCACCGGGGTGTTGACCCTCAAGCTTGTGAGCCAAACCCAGTCCACTTGAGGTCCCAGTCTGAACCTCCAGGGTTCCCAAGGTGAAAACATCTCATTCCCTGAACTGCTGGGTCAGCCATTTCCTGGCTTTTTCATGATACTCACCCTCACCCAATTGTAAAAGGTTGAAATGTCCAATCCAGGCTATGTTATAGGCAATAAGAGCTTTAAGCTAGTGTTTTTGTATTTTTGGTATTTCGGTCCCATCAATGTGGCCACCAAGAGCTCCTCCAAAATGGAAGTCTGCATTTTACAGTCCTTCTCCCAAGGAGCTGCATCCATGTAAACTTGGCCAGCAGTTTGGTGAAAGTGCTGGTCATTTGTTTGGGAGGGGGAAACCAAGGCCACAGCTAGACCTAATGTTTATCCTGGGATCATCCAGGGTTCGCCCCTGCCTGAGCACTGGATCCCCTGTGTGTCACCTAGATGAACAGGTTTGACCCCGGGATGATCCAGGGATAAACTTTAGGTCTAGCTATGGCCCAAGTGTCTGGATCCAGTGTGTGTGTGTATGTGTGTGTCTACTGCATTTCTTCTTCCTTTCTCTCCTCCACAAACAGAAGATTCAAAGTGCTGCATGCATGTACAGTTGACGTGAACCCTGGTCGTCTGGGGTTTTAAAAATCAAATCACAGCCATATTCATGCTCAACATGTTGTTTTTAGATACAAGGGTCCTTTGGGTATCGATCTCATGCAAACCCACACAGAATCCCAAGGGTGTTGTATCTCGCATTCTGGCGAACCAATACTGTAGGTTGGGGTAGAATAAAGTAGTGAGGTCAGTGCCAGCTCCAGGCTTTGGTGGATCCTTGGGCAAGACACTCAATGGGTCCCCTCCATCAGTGAGTCTACCTGCTCATCACCGTGGTCACCAGCCACTATGGTTCCTCATCCTCTTACTCGGCATTGCTAGCACTTGCTTATTTGACAGGCAGAGAGCCAGTGAGCAAGTAGGCAATGGCATCAGCTGCTCCTTCTTACCACCACCACCACCACCATGGTCTGGGCCAGAGCAACAATCAGGAGAACAAGCAGGTGGCAATGGCAAAGAGGAGGAGAAATTCCAGGAGGCTTTTATGGTTGGGCCCCTGCCCAACCATACCTACCCTTGACACCGGCCCTGAATGAGATTCTGGGTCAAGTACTGTTTCTTGCATAAACAAGAACTCATGTGAATACAACAGCATTTACATAGTAGGTTTCAAAGCTTCAACGTGCTTCGAAATACATTGTCAGTGAACATTTACAGCAAGGCTGTAAGGTTCAGCTTCTACAAATAGAGATTTCAGGGGATAATAGAGATTACCTAGGGAGGTTGTGGGCTCTCCCACACTAGAGGCATTCAAAAGGCATCTGGACAAGTATCTGTCAGGGATGCTTTAGGGTGGATTCCTGCATTGAGCAGGGGGTTGGACTCGATGGCCTTGTAGGCCCCTTCCAACTCTGCTATTCTATGATTCTGATTCTAATTCAGACAAGCTACCCAGAGCTTACACAGATGAGGTAGGGGCCCTGTTCAGAAGATACCTTAAAGCCATGGTTCAAGCTGTCTTCTGAACATGGCCAGGATTTGAGCTGAGGAGGACACCCTGACTTGTGTGTTTAGCTACAACGCCTGTTTCCAAGGCCCAAAAGCCCTTTAGGCTTCCCAACCAACTAGCGGTACTTCCAGACAGAGGGCTCCTAGCACGACCAGTCCAAAGACACTGTGAGGCTATCTGTCTTTTCCTCTGTGGTTTTTTTATTTATTTATTGGTGAGAAGAAGAAAAAAGACCAAAGAAGCAGTGGGAAAACATGTAAGAGTTATACATGAAAGATATCATCTGCAACACCCCCGTAAAATTCCATCAATGAGGCAGGTTGGTTGGACAATGAAAGTTTCATCTGGAAGCGCCTCAGGAGAGATGAAAAAATGAACATATGGATGGCCAGATGTGCTTGCTGTGTGTGTGTGTGTGTGTGTGTACATGCACAATAAGGGGATCAGTAAAATAAGAGTTCTGTAAGGTTTAATGGAAGTCATGGGGTGGGTTGTTCAAACCTTACTAATATCAAAAGGGTTTCACCAACCTTCCTGGAATTTGCATGTGCCAGAAAGAAAGGCCTGTTTTACATCATCTGAAAATTTCAGGATGATTGGTTAAAGACTGAGGGAGAAAGTGCAGTTAACAGGTAAAGAAGAAAAATCTCATTCACACAAAAGTGTTTCTGAAAACGGGTTGGTAACTGTTTGCACCCACCATTTCTAAAACACTATAGCCTCCACATTTAAACAATTGCTCTTTTTTTATTCCCTTTCTAGTATAGTTAGTGGAATGGAAATTATTTTCTTTTTTTTTAAGTTCAATTGACTGATTGCCATTTGCTAATGAAAGCCTAGGGGAGTTCATAGTGCGGAACTCAAAATTGAGGGTGAGGTGTGTGTGTTTGTGTGTGTACGTACGTGTACATGCGTGTTGGACTTTGCACAGGTCTCTGCCTCCTGCCCTGTCCCCTCAAAGAAAGAAAGAAAGAAAGATGCCAATATCTGGGCATCTCTCCCTGCCCAGCTATTGTGATTTTTAGTGGGCATCTCTGAACTCCATGCCCTTTGCAATGTTGTGGGAGCTCACTGCTGCTTCCATTTCTAAATTGGAGCCCAGGCACAGGAAGATCTGGGGAAGACCATGGAGATCTCTTTCAGCTGGTTCTTCCTCCTCCTCCTCCTCCCCCCCCTCACATTTCTAAAGGATGTCACTTTCTTGACAAGTGCCACTTGTGTTCCGCTGTTCTCCCTCTTGAGCTTGTTATGTGAAGCAGTAAGTGGGTTAATCTGAATTGTTGAAGTGTGGAGCCAGAAAGGAAAGGGAAGGTGTTTTGCAAGTTACACGTTGGGAGAAAAAATCTTTCTTTCTTTCTTTCTTTTTTTCTTTCTTTCTTTCTGGGAGAGGCTTTTTTAAAGGGGTGGATACTGGGCATGATGGAAAGGAAGAAAGAAATGGTAGGACTTGACGGTAGGTTGCCAACTTTTATCTGTTGAGGCTCCTATGCTCTCACACCCCATGCTTGGGCTGTGACAACAGGTGCACTTTCCAGTATTACAGTGTGTGTAATTAGACGTTGTGATGGAGCAGAAATCTTGAGACCTTTTGCCCATGGTTGCTCTGTCGTGACTGGTGTCCAATGATGTACTGTTTCTGAATGTGGAGGTTCTATGTAGCAATCATGGTCAACAGCCAGTGAGAGCCAGTGTGGAGTAGTGGCTAAAGTGTTGGACTGGGAGTCGGGAGATCCGGGTTCTAGTCCCCACTCAGCCATGGAAAATCGCTGGGTGACTTGGGACCAGTCACAGACTCTCAGCCCAACCTACCTCACAGGGTTGCTGTTGTGAGGATAAAATGGAGAGAGGAGGAGGTAGAAAAAAGGCAGGATATAAATGCAATAATAAATAATAGCCAGCAACAGGCTATTTTTTTTTTTTGTACACCCAACTCAATACTGACAACCAAGAGGCTTGTAGCACCTGAAAGAGGAACAAACTCATTCTGTCAAAAGCTTTGGCGGATGCCATCCACGACATCAGAAGCACGTAGTGTGAACTTCCCATTGTCAGATTTGGATACACGTTCTTGGGGGAGTTGGGATTGTGCCCAGGGAAGTCAGAGGAAACTGAAATCCAGAAAGAACTGTATCGTCTACTCTGACTTGGAGTCTCTCTCTTTATCCTGGGCAGAAGTACGGAATGTTTTTCTTTCTGTCAAAAGCTGGATTCCCTCAGGGGGAATCTATCAGAGTCCAAACACTGTTGGTGGGCAGGGCCAGAGCCAACAAGGTGTGGGTGGGTTCAGCCCCCTTCTTCTCTGCCTTCCCTTTCTCTCTGTCTCTCAGTGGAGCAAATTGGCTTGAACTGAAATTCGGAGTGGATTCACTGACCCACTGACATCAGAGCCACCACCCTCCACTTGCTGTGGATGGTCCTCATGCCTCAGTTTTCAAACTCCTGCTTCCAGATTTTGGGCATCGTCTACTATCAGATCCCTTTTTCCCCTTTTTGGGGTGGGGAGGAACGCCAAAGCTCAAAGCTTGAATCCTCTGTAACTGAAGCAACTAGTCTACTGCTGAGCTCCCCCACCCCCCCATTTAGGGGTGAGGAGTAAAAATGAGCCACCCTTGAAGTTGGGTGAATCACCCACACACACAAAAAAAAAAGATGGTGCAAGTTTAAATAAAAGTTGCACATGCTAATTTAGCTATATAGATGCAAATTTAGAAATCATTGTTATAACTTAAATAGAAGCACAGCACATCTCATAGAATCATAGAATAGTAGAATTGGAAGGGGCTTATAAGGCCATCAAGTCCAACCCCCTGCTTAATGCAGGAATCCACCTTAAAGCATCTCACCAGAATGTGGAAGACTGTACCAAGGTGACCTTTTTTAAAATCCCCACTTAGAACAGCATTTCTGCTTTGTCTCCCTATTATTTTCCCACTGATCCTGTGAGGTAGGTTAAGCAGAAACCAACCAGCTCACTCTGTACGCAAACAAGCCCTTTTAAATTCTCATGCCAGGTTAGTATTCCCGGGGAAACTATGGGAGAATGTTGGTTTACCATGACAGTGGCTCTGTGCAACTTTGCACGCTCCAAAGCAGCCTTTTCCTTCTTTTTTAAAATCTTGCTCGATTTAAAATTCTTGAAAGTACAGGCCCAGGGCACCAGCTGGGCTCGAACAAAGAGCCTGCATCTCCTTTTTTCTCTTTTTTGCGGGGTGGGGGGAGCTGAGATCAGGTGCTTCGCCTCTTAGGGAAGCATCTGTTAGAGAAGGGCAGGTTAGGGGGGGAAAACCCAACAAAAACAAACAAACCGACCCACAAAACGAGAAGAATGTGGAAGGTCGCAAAATAACTGCAGGCTGAATGGTGAATTGGCTCCCGCTTTTGTACCTGCCGGTATCAAGTAGCGGCCGTTCCCATTTCAGCCAGATCCTTCTCGATTAGGTTTGGCACAGTGAATGGCCAGAGAGCACCTGATACTGTGGCATTAGAGAAGCCAATCGGGCGTGGACTTGATCTGCACCTGGTTGAGTGCTCACTGAGCATCGTTGAGGCCGCTGTTCGTCTGTACCTGTCCGGCAATGGCCTCTGCATCCTTCCCTTTGCAAGCATTGTCACTTCTGAGTGTGGCGTTTCTGGGCCGCTTCTGTTGGCAAGGGCGGGGTGTGTGTCTGTTGGTGTCATCTCTCCCTTTTGCAGGAGTGCTGAGTTAGGCCCAATCTTTCAGCCTAGCCTACCTCAATGGGTTGTTGTGAGGGCAGGGTGGAAGGTCAAAGGATGAACATGCTAATGGCTCCGATTTCAGTGGGGCTATGAATCCCCTCTCGGTTTCATAGAATCATAGAATCATAGAATACCAGAGTTGGAAGGGGCCTACAAGGCCATCGAGTCCAACCCCCTGCTCAATGGAGGAATCCACCCTAAAGCATCCCCGACAGATGCTTGTCCAGCTGCCTCTTGAAGGCCTCTAGTGTGGGAGAGGCCACAACCTCCCTAGGTAACTGATTCCAGGCAGAACCAGGCAGAACTCTAAGGGAGCTATCCAAGGTCCTGAAACAAATCCCCACTGAACTCAGAGGCACCAGCCTCTACTCGATCCCACAGGTGTGAAGGAAAGCGCAAGCTTCTGGCCTCTACAACTGTATCATGTTCTGTAGTTTGTTCTATGTGGCCAAAGTGTGTGTGTGTGTGTGTGTGTGTGTGTGTGAGAGAGAGAGAGAGAGAGAGAGAGGGAGAGAGTTTACAAAACAACAAAATCAAGGAAGGGCTGGAATTCTTCCTATCTTAAAACCACAACAGACGGGAGAGGGGGGAAGTTGCCCTTTATAAACCGTGGTGCAATTTCCCCTGCTGCGCAAAGGTGTTCTCTATTCCCGGGTGACCTATGTGTAACAATGGGCCATGCTCTCTCGGTTGGTTTTGTCAAAGTAGTAATTAACCAACCTTCGCTCCCCAGAGCTGTGCATATTCGTGCTGGCACCATCAATAAAAGGAGAAAGCAAACACAACAGCCGTGGAGCCTTCAAAGGCATTTAAACAGAGGGGTAAATCAATCAGCGTTTGTCAAATGGATAAAATAAAGGCAAAAAGCATTGCCGGAGAGGCTTCTGTTACCTGAAGGCTTTTAAAAGCATCCGGGCTGAAAAGTAAAAAAATAATAATCTGTTGCTTGAGTTGAGGGTACTGAGCCTTTTTTGTGTATGTGTGTGTGTATGGGGGGGGGGGAATTCAGGGTTGATGTTTTTGTTTGCTTGTTTCGTTGTTTTGCTGGCAACACATGGAAAGTCTTTTGACTTTTGTTCCACTTCGGGGGTTTAGCCAACTCCGCTTCTAGCTAGGGCCTCCCTGTGGCATTTTACTGCCTGAGGTGAAGAATGAGATTTTATTTTATTTATTTATTTATTTATTTATTACATTTCTATACCGCCCAATAGCCGGAGCTCTCTAGGCGGTTCACAAAAATTAAAAACATTCAAAGTATAAAACCATACTATAAAATACAATATAAAAGCTCAACCAGATAAAAACAGCAGCAATGCAAAATCACAAATTTAAAACACCAAGTTAAAATTTATTTATAGACTGTTAAAATGCTTGTAGAATAAAAAGGTCTTCACCTGGCGTCTAAAAGCGTATAATGTAGGTGCCAAGCGAACCTCCTTAGGGAGCTCATTCCACAGCTGGGGTGCCACAGCAGAGAAGGCCCTGCTCCTGGTAGCCACTTGCCTCACTTCCTTTGGCAGGGGTTCGCGGAGAAAGACCCCTGAGGATGACCTTAGGGTCTGGGCAGGTACATAGGGGAGGAGGCATTTCTTCAGATAACCTGGCTCCAAGCCATTTATTTATTTATTTATTAAATTTATGTACCGCCCCATAGCCAAAGCAATCTGGCCGGTTTACAAAAGTTAAAAACAGTGAATATTAAAAGTATACAAAATTTAAAACCATCAAAAATATAAAACAACAGTATCCATTTAAAGACGGTGCACGCTCCCAACCAGACTGGCTGTTGCTCTTAACCTTTCCATAACACGTAATAGTCAAAGCTCTCTAGATAATGCAGCAAAGATTAAAACCAGGGGGGGGGGGAACCCTACAACTGGAAGTTTGGGAGTGGAAGCAGGGAGTGAGTGAGTCACCAGTTGCTGGGGAACATGGGCGGGAGGATGCTGTTGCACTCATGTCCTGCTTGCGGGTTTCCCATGGGCATGTGGTTGGCCACTGTGTGAACAGGAGGCTGGACTAGATGGACCCTTGATCTGATCCAACATGGCTCTTCTTATGTCCTGATGAGCAGACACATAGCTGGAGGTGAAAGGGTTAAGCAGCTTTCCCACGGCTCCTTCGATCAGATTCAAAACCTGCTTTTCACTTTAAATAAAAGGGTGGTGGCATTACATGCACTTGTTCTAGTAATTGAATTTCAGGGGAGCAGGTTGGTTAGCGTTTGGGCATCTTCCTTTGCCTAACCTTTCAGCAGGTTATGCTCAGGCATGGGTTCGGCTAAAATTAGGGGCTTGTGGATTTCATAACACCTCCCCCCGTCCCCAGTTTGCTTCCACGGTTCAGGCACCGACCTGCTGCTGTGTAAGACAAACGGATCTGTGTCTTGCACAAAAGACTTGTTTGGCCCAAACAGCGGGAAGCTGTGCCTTGCATTATCCTCCATCAGAGACTGGCTGAACGCTTTGAGACTCTTCTTCCCAAATCACCACGAGGGCTAGAAACATGTGTTTCATCAAAACGGAAAGAGAAGAACCTCGGAGAAAACTGCATTCTCCTCGCTGCCGCCGCTTTAGTTTTTACAGAGCATG
This sequence comes from Elgaria multicarinata webbii, assembly GCF_023053635.1. NCBI lineage: Eukaryota > Metazoa > Chordata > Lepidosauria > Squamata > Anguidae > Elgaria > Elgaria multicarinata. The sequence goes on from NC_086184.1 coordinate 10,161,874, forward strand.
AAATGGCACGTGCATCATCCCGAAAGTAGCAGCGCAGCGTTCAGGGATGTAAATGAATTGCCTTAACCCTTCCTTGAGTGGTCTGGCCTGACTGCCAAAACTGATTTCCTGAGTGGGCTGCTATATTTCAGCCTGTGTGGACGTAACTGTATGAGGTGAGATGCCGCTAGTTTCCAGGGTCATGATTTATTCAAGAGACCCTAGCTGAGTCAGATAATGTCATTGTAGGGCTGTCCATCCTCTCTTCCCACCTCCATCTGTTACTTGAGAATAAGAAAAGGCTCTTGGCAAGGGGAGAATATTCTATATGCCAGCTCCCCCTTAATGCCCTCTCCACCTGTTTTTCCACCTGCAGGAGGAAGGACTACAACTCCCATTAACCTGACCATACTGGTTGGGGCTGATGGGAGTTGAAATCCAAGGGGTAGGCAACATGGTGCCCGTGGGGCACCAATGCACCCTGACACACCTATTTTGGCACCCACCAAGGTGCATGATGCATCCCACTTATTATTATTTTATTTTTAAAAAAATATGTTTTCTTACCAGCAGCTGAATTGCTGTGAAATAGGTTCCTGTGGGTGCTGAAAACTGTGGGGTTCAAAGGAGTCATTTAGTGTATCAGGGGTCAGCCTCTACCTCTGCCTTGAACTCAACTCTTTTGGACAGGTAACTTGTCCTTTCCCAGTACAACCAAAGCAGCCATGTTGTGGCAGTGCCCAGGAGGGTTTCTCAAAATGCCCAATGTGCCCACAGCTGAGGCTGCTGAGCCCTGCTGCAATCCAAATCCTCTGGACAGCACTGGCTCTGGGAAGGCTGCTAGACAGTCATTCACTGAGTGGATCTTTAGGTAGCCAGTGCAGCACCATCTATGCACAAGAGGCCTCAAAATGCTCTGGGGAACCCTAAGGAGTTTATTTATTTATTTATTTATTTATTTATTTATTTATTTATTACATTTTTATACCACCCAATAGCCGAAGCTCTCTGGGCAGTTCACAAAAATTAAAACCATCATAAAACAACCAACCTGTTAAAAGCACAATTACAAAATACAGTATAAAAAGCACAACCAGGATAAAACCACGCAGCAAAATTGATATAAGGTTAAAATACAGAGTTAAAACAGTATAATTTAAATTTAAGTTAAAATTAAGTGTTAAAATACTGAGTGAATAAAAAGGTCTTCAGCTGGCGACGAAAGGAGTACAGTGTAGGCGCCAGGCGGACCTCTCTGGGGAGCTCATTCCACAACCAGGGTGCCACAGCAGAGAAAGCCCTCCTCCTAGTAGCCACCTGCCTCACTTCCTTCGGCAGGGGCTCATGGAGAAGGGCCCCTGTAGATGATCTTAAGGTCCGGGTAGGTACATATGGGAGGAGGCGTTCCTTCAAATAACCTGGACCCAAACCGTTTAGGGCTTTAAATGTTAATACCAGCACTTTGAATCGGGCCCGGACCTGGACTGGCAGCCAATGAAGTTGTAAAAGGACTGGCGTAATGTGATCTCACCAGCCAGTCCCTGTTAGTAAACGGGCTGCCTTGTTTTGTACCAGCTGAAGCTTCCGGACCATTTTCAAAGGCAGCCCCACATATAACGCATTGCAGTAATCCAAACGAGAGGTTATCAGAGCATGGATAACTGTAGCTAGGCTATCACTGTCCAGATAAGGGCACAGTTGGTATATCAGCCTAAGCTGATAAAAGGTGCTCTTTGCTGTGTTCAGAAGTACAAGAAACGAAATACCCTTAGGCAGCCTTACCCAACCTTAGGGTGACCCTATGAAAAGGAGGACAGGGCTCCTGTATCTTTAACAGTTGCATAGAAAAGGGAATTTCAGCAGGTGTCATTTGTACGCATGCAGCACCTGGTGAAATTCCCCTCTGCAACAAAACAGTTAAAGCTGCAGGAGCTATACTAGAGTGACCAGATACAAAAGAGGGCAGGGTATTTCAGCCTAGGTACAGTTTGGCTTGTTCTAAGAAGGCGCCATCATTGATATAAAGTTGCTTGATACATAGAGAGAAATGGTTCCCTCTGCTAATCTCTCCTTTCCTAAAGAGCTAGTGTTTTGGATTACAAGTGTTCAGCTGGATAGAAAGTGCATAAACTCATTTAACCATGTTGGGGTGGGGGGTACATTTCACATTTCCCCCTGTTGTAAGAAACAGATGTAGGGATCCCTTGCGCCTGCATTTTATTTTCAGTTCCATTTTCTGAATGTTTTGTGTGTCTACCCGGCAGCTTTAAAATGCTTTATAATGGTATTGACAATTGTTGGGGCCCATGTCTTACTCCATATATAGTTTTCAAAACATTTTCAAAGTGTTATATCCCGCTTGGTGTAGATCTGGCTTGAATGCTCAGTTTGTAACTTGTGAAGAAGTACCCAATAATTCTGACACCTGAAATAAATAGTAAGCAGGGGATTTTTAATTCATTCGTTTATTTTTATTTGCAGGCAGAGAAGGGTTGCATCTTTTAATCCCCCTGTTGTCGAAAAAAATCTACCGTCAGCACAACTAATTGACTTGGAAGGAAAGCTCCTATTAGGGTTAACGGGAACTTTGGTTCCAGTACTAATCTCAATCTCTCTCACTCTCTCAAATTATTTCAAGGTGGGATACCAGATTAAAAACCATACCAAATGGATATAATAACAGTCCATAAAAATGTATTCAATAAAATCCATATTGCCCATTAGAAGCAATCAATCATCGTCATCAATGTTGCAGACGTAAGGGAATGCCAGCAAAAAGCGGGTCTTTACAACTTTCCTGAAGATCTGCAAAGGAGGAACCTGATGAACCTTTGATGGATGTTGATTCCAGACGTGTGGGGCTAGCCCTTTCCATTGAAGTGGCTAGCTTCACTGCCCTTGGCAGCTGGCAAGCGTGAAGAGCTGGTGTTAATGACCTCAGAGTGTGGGCAGCTTGGTATTTATTTATTTATTTATTTATTAGATTTTTATACCGCCCAATAGCCGAAGCTCTCTGGGCGGTTCACAAAAATTAAAACCACAGTAAAACACCCAACAGGTTAAAAACACAATTATGAAATACAGTATAAAAAGCGCAACCAGGATAAAACCACGCAGCAAAATTGCTATAAGATTAAAATACAGAGTTAAAACAGTAAAATTTAAATTTAAGTTAAAATTAAGTGTTAAAATACTGAGTGAATAAAAAGGTCTTCAGCTGGCGACGAAAGGAGTACAGTGTAGGCGCCAGGCGGACCTCTCTGGGGAGCTCGTTCCACAACCGGGGTGCCACAGCGGAGAAAGCCCTCCTCCTAGTAGCCACCTGCCTCACTTCCTTTGGCAGGGGCTCACGGAGAAGGGCCCCTGTAGATGATCTTAAGGTCCTGGTAGGTACATATGGGAGGAGGCGTTCCTTCAAATAACCTGGCCCCAAACCGTTTAGGGCTTTAAATGTCAATACCAGCGCTTTGAATTGGGCCCGAACCTGGACTGGCAGCCAATGAAGTTGTAAAAGGACTGGCGTAATGTGATCTCGCCGGCCAGTCCCTGTTAGTAACCTTGCTGCCCTATTTTGTACCAGCTGAAGCTTCTGGACCATTTTCAAAGGCAGCCCCACATATAACGCATTGCAGTAATCCAAAGGCAGTAATAATATGCAGTAATATAGGTGGGAGGCAGTTTTCATTGTAATTGTGGTAGGACTAACCCTCCCCTGCCTGCTTGCTGTGTTTTTACTAAATAGCCCCCTTCCCTTGCACTGGTTGTTGTTATTTATAAATCACATATGGGGTTACTGATGACACGTTTGCCATCACGTTTAAGTTGGCCGGCACCAAATATTTGGATGTATCTGAGAATGCCAATCACCTTAATGATTTGACTTCACCTGCCAACTTATCAGCCATATCTAACTTCATTTGGGAGAGGGGGAATACAACTTGGAGCCCATTTCCCAGAAATTTCAGTTACAACCTTCCTGAGATCTTCAGCAATTGGGCCGTATAGACATGTAATAAATAAATAAATAAATAAATAAATTTTAAAACGTGGGATTAGGATTGGGGAGAAATGGAGAAAGTAACTGAGTTCCTTGCCTGCAACTTTCAAGAGGAGCTGGGGTGATGGGGAAAGCAACTGAACGCATCCTGCCTGAATTGCTCGCTCCAGGTATTAATCTTTATTTCAAATTAGAAATGGCGACATGCTTTTAGCCCAGTAATAAACCCACGGCGAGCCATCGCAGTGATGTTGTCGCTTTCCACTGGGGTCTTATGGACCAGTGTATTGATTAGACTTTGAAGTAACACAACAGCTAAATCTTGGGTAGCAAATATGTGTTGAATTGATCTCCTTTGACGGAGACCTCCACCTCCACCTCCCGCTGATGTTATTTATAGATGGTCGGATGCTCTGCGGCAGGTTGTGGGGGGTGGGGAGATCTTTGCTAAGCCCTACCTCTCAGAGCACCTGTTTAAGCAACCCACCTCCTCCTCCTGCTCCCCAAGCTGGCTAACTTTTAAGTATTGGGAAGAGAAGGCAACATCTGCGTAATATTCGTATGATTCATACAAGCCTCCTTTTCAGCCAATCTGATATATTTCATTACCTCCTTCCCCAGCAGATGCATTGATTTTCTTGTTTTGCGGTTTTATAACGCAATTTCGGGGCTGTTGTAGTTTAATGAGCCATGTTCTTATGATGTTTAAAGAGATTTGAAGCCGTCGTTGAAATAAATATTATAGATTGCCCATTCCCTTGTAGCCCCCTCCATCCTTTCTCGCTCTGTGTCTCTCGTTGAGGGGGAGAGAGAAAAAACCGCACGCACCAGCCGAAAACGAATCGGGACATCCAGCTAGGCGGCTTTTTGTTTTGGAGATCAAAGTGCTCTGAGGGTAAACAAAAGAAGGCCACACTTAGGCGCTCCCCGACCACACACGGCAGCACCTGCAGAGCCGTAAAATGTCATTGTTGCTTCTGCCGTTCGAGCACAGAGGAAGCACTGCAGAGATGGCAGACAACCCTAATAACGCTTGATGTGAATTGATGGGGAAGGAGGGCCGTAACACGGAGGGGCTTTTTATTATAACCCGCCGCTTCCCGCGCAGCAAAGAGCAGAATGGTACACCTGTGGACTCTCGTCGCATCAACCATTATGGAAGCTGACAGGTTTTATTAGCTTAAGGAAGGACTTTTCAGCATTGGAGATTTGTATTTTATTTGGTGGCAGCACATAGAGGAAGCAGAAGGGGGGAGGCTAAATATTGGTGACTGGCCCAGGGTTTACACCCCGGCATCTCCTTCATCTCAGTTCTTTGACGCATCTTGAATTTTATCTTCTGATTCTAACAAGTTGTTATTGGCGGAGAAACACTTTTAATGTGGGGAAAGGTTTTATTTATTTGCTAAGTAAGGGTGCAATCCTATGCATGTTTTGACTAGGGAGTGGGGGAAAGACCTATAACTCCTGGTATTTCTCATCCAGCTATGCATAGGATTGTTCCTGAAATGTCTTCAACATCTCATAGGTGAAGTCTTTCTGAGCCAGGGGTGGAGAACAGAGGAGGGCCAGGATCTCTCCTTGATCATCCCAGAGTGCAGGACACAGAATAATGGGCTCAAGTTACAGGAAGCCAGAATCCGGCTGGACATCAGGAAAAATGTCCTGACTGTACAAGCAGTACGACAATGGAACCAATGACCTAGGGAGGTCATGGGCTCTCCCGCACTGGAGGTATTCAGGAGGCAAATGGACAGCCATCTGTCAGGGATGCTTTAAGGTGGATTCGTGCACTGAGCTGCGGGTGGACTCCATGGCCTTACAGGCCCCATCCAACTCTACTATTCTATGATTCTATGAACCTCATCCATCTCAGAGGCCAAATTCTATTTCAGAGAAGATCTTTGGGGTGGGATTCTCGTGGTGGGCCAGGGCCAAAGGCAAAATGGGTGAGGTCAAAAACCTCAACAAACCCATCCCAAATACCAGCAGATTTTAGCTCAACGCCAGTCATTGGTTTGAGTGACAGCCACCCTCTCTTCCTTCTAATTTCCCTTCCCCAACTCCAAATGAGTGAATCTGCCCATTTCAGTTTCACTCAGTTTCTCAGACTCTCGTATCTGCATCAGTTTGTGAATTCAGCAAACGTGAAAATTTGACCACACTTCTGTGCAAATTTCTCCTTATATACACTTTTTGTGTGTGAGAGTGCACTTTCCCTAATGTATGCACTATTGCAAGTGATTTGATCCGAATGTAAAGCGATATGAATTCATCTGACTGATGCCTCTCAGACAAGCGTGCACATCAGAGCTTAGTTATTTGCAGGCTTTTCCACATTTCCTGAATATTCTGATGCAGTTCTTGGCTCAAAAAACCATGCCGGTGTACATTTTTAAAATGTCTTTTCAGTGAAAATATTTGATTTTTTTTTAATGTTGATGAGGAAACCAGAGAGAACAGACTTATAAGTAAATACATGCAAAAGGCTGGGAATAGACTGATTTCCATCTCTACTTCACCAGCCCTCCCCCCCCCCACCCAAAGATCAGTGCATAGAAAATTATAGGGTGGTGTTGGAAGTAAAACAGGGCAGTGCTATTTTGCATCTATGTGCATGCATCTCATGCACATGGATTATTGGCTAGATGTATCCTCATCTTCCCACACTCCCTCAATGAAGTTGGAGATATGCAGCCCTAAATCTTTTTACTCTAAAATGAGTCCCTGTGAGTAGAATGAAGCTTATTCCAAATTGGGTATGGATAAAATTGCTGCCTTAACTTCTAAAGACTTGAGGGAAGGACAGACGCTTTAGTGCACAGGTGTGCATTTGAATGGGATGTTTTAAAAATGCATCTCTGCATCTCCCCAAGAGGAAGAACTAGATTAAAACTGGGATAGTTAGCAGGAAACTCGAACTGTTTCCTGGTAAATACTGAACCTGGCAAACACTAGGGCTGCATGAATCTGTCTCTAAAGTTCTATATAATGTTTGCCTTTTTTTCCCAAGCACAAATTCATTTCATTCTGTTTTCCCATCATTTTGCAAATGCTTTTTGAAAAGCCAGTAAGAAAACTTCTATGGATTTTTGCACGCAGTTTTCCCTAACGTGTACTCTTTTTTTTTTGCAAGCGGTTTTCCTAATATGCATTTTTGTACACTAATTCCACTAATGAATGCATTTTGTAATCCATTTTTCCATAATGTATGCTTTAAAAAATATTGGAGGGCTGCATTTTAGAATTCAAAAAAGTGCAAACCCCTAAGCATTACGTACCAGTTCCCAGATTCATTTGGGGAGTGCAAATTAAGTTGGCTGGGATTAAAATGCAAATATGGAATACATTTCTTCCACAATCCCAGAGTAATGATGGAATGTGTGAATCATATAGCCTGTGTATAAGGTCTAGCACTCAAAACAGGTCCTCAGTTTGCAACCTAACTCCTATGAAACATTTCAGAAATAGCTGGTTCCTTTAGAACGCAATCTTATACACACTTACCTGGAAGTAAGGCATATTCAACTGAATGAGGTTTACTTCTGAGTAGATATTATAAACTTACACTGTTCGCATTCTATTCTGGATAACTTCAGAAATTGTCGTTTGCTTCCTTTTTGTTTTAATTTTCCTCCGCTTCAGTTCGGAGCACGAGGAACATTTAATTTGTATGCACACACAGATAAGTGTTTTATTGAAAGAGTTTTCAACAATCGAGGCTTTTAGCAAAAAAAAAAATCTTTTCACAAAGATTTTTTTTTTAACGCAATTGTTCCTCCCTCCCCTGCTCCTGCCAAACACATGATACCTGGTAACCTAAGTGCCTACAATCTGTTTCAGACAAGTTCAGGAACCAGTGTGTTTTAATGTCACTGCTGAGATTGCATTACTTGATTGCTAACAAAATCCTTTTTTTTTCCCTCCCCTAGGTCTCCACCCCCCCAACCCTTCCTCACATTGGAGCTCCTTGATATTCCCACCAAACTTCATTTGTTATGTAGAATTGGGAACCACAATCAAAATGATCTTTTGACCCTTTTAGAAAGGTTTTTTTTTTCCACCCCTCCCCTCAACAGGTGCTTGCTGGGACAGATTGACTCCAGGTGGCCTGAATAAAGATTTATGTCTTTAGTTATTCTAGCAGTACCAGATTATTATTATTATTGTTGTTGTTGTTGTTGATGATGATTTTGGGTTAGGGTTAGGGTTGATTTTGTTGTTGTAGATGTTAATAAGAATACGTAGATGATGATGATGATGATGAAGACGATTATGATGATGATGATGATGATGATGATGATGATGATGATGATGATAGCAGCAGCAGTTTCATATGTATTTTCTGTACAGTGCTGCAGCATACAGCTTTGGTAAGAAAAGCATTGCTGGAATTCTCTTGGAATTTGCCACAGGAACTCACTACCACAAGATGTGGTGATGGCCACCAATAAGGGGGTTGGATAAATTCCTGGAGGAGAAGGCTATCAATGGTTGCTAATCTTGATGGCTAAGTGCAACCTCCAGTATCCAAGGCAGTAAGCCTGCATACACCAGTTGCTGGGGAACATGGATGGGAGGTGCTGTTGCACCATGTCCTGCTTTGTTGGTCTATGGTCAACAGCTGGCTGGCCACGGTGTGAACATAGTGCTGGACTGATGGACCCTTGGTCTGATCCAGCATGGCTCTTCTTAGGTTCTTACTACATGGCTCCTGTGGCCCATTCTGGTTGCCACACTTTGAGAGGGATACTGTATACATAAATTGGAAAGGGTCCATAGAAGAGCAACAAGATGGTCAGGCTTAGAGAATCATGTGAAGGAAGTGGATACGTTTAGCTTGGAGAAGAGATGACCAAGGTGGGCATGATAGTAATCTTAACAGAGCCCATGCTGTCAATTTCTGATGACACTTCACTGGAAGCAGCTTGAAAACACACACACACACACACAGAGGCATCATAGTCAAGTAACCAAGCTTTAGGACAAATGTACAACTCTGAGAGACTCTCTTTCCATAGACTACTAGAATGTTTGTTTGTTTGTTTGTTTGTTTGTTTGTTTGTTTGAAGACCTGTAAGCCAGTGGCCATCACTACATCTTGCAGAAATGGAATCCCACCATTTAATTCAAGTTTCGGGGACAACATCCCTCCAGATGTTGTGGAACTCTACTTCCTATCATTCCCAGTGAGTCTGGTCAATGGTGAGGGCTGAGAATCATTCATCAACGTCTGGAGGCCACAGGTTCCCAAGCCCCTTAGTTAATATAATAATTGCAATGTACGGTAGCTGACAAGAAAAGAGCGATTTGCCTTTAAGAATGATGCATTGGGCTAGAGGTGGGCACAATGTTGAAGAGCAAGGATGGACAACTTGGGGCCCTCCGCATGTTTTGGTCTACAACTCCCGTCAGTCCTAACCAGCATAGTCAATGCTGAGGGGTGATGGGAGTTGTAGGGCAAAACATCTAGCAGGCAAAACATCTAGAGGGCTGCAAGTTGCCCTTCCCTGTGGCAGAGTCTCCAGGAGGTAAGAACATAAGAAGTCCTCTGCTGGATCAGATGAAACGGCCATCTAATCCAGCATCCTGTTCCCCACAGTAGCCAACCAGGTGTCTCCATGAAGCCCCTGAGCTAGAAATAAAGGCAATAGATCTCTACTATCCATTTCTCCTACCACCACCCAGCAAACAGTATGCAGAGGAACATGGAGGCTCCTTTTAGCCATCATGATTGATAACCATGATGACCTCTTACCCATGTATTTGTTTAATTCCCTTTTAAAGGCATCTACGCCAATGGCCATCAACCACATCTTCCGGCAGTGAGTTCCACAAGTTAATGATGTGCTTTACAAAGGAAGAGTGGAAGCTACCTTATACTGAGGCCAGACCATGAGTCCATCTAGCCTAGTATTGTCGACACTGAGTGGCAGCAGATCTTCAGGGTTTCAGGCAGTTTTTCCTTGCTCTACCTGCAGATGCTGGTGATTAAACCTGGGACTTCCTGTATGCAAAGCAGGTGGGACAGAGGAAAGGTGCAAGGTCATATGGGGAACCCTGGAGAACTGAATTAAGACTCCAGGTGGGCCTTCTGGCCTGCAGGCCTGAGATTCAACACCCCTAGTCTTAGTAATTGGTTCCATTTTCAAACTACCTTTTCCATTTGAGGATTCTCCTAATGTGGTTCTGTTACTTAAGATGATTAGACCTTGTCCTGCTCTCTAAAATGGCAGAAAACAAGTGTTTGCTCTTTTCTGTTAAGAGTACTATCATGCCCATCTTGGTCATCTCTTCTCCAAGCTAAACATACACACTTCATTCACACTTTCTTCATATGATTCTCTAAGCCTGACCATCTTGTTGCCCTTCTATGGACCCTTTACAATTTATGTATACAGTATCCATCTCAAAGTGTGGCAACCAGAATGGGCCACAGGAGCCATGTTGTAAGAACCTAAGAAGAGCCATGCTGGATCAGACCAAGGGTCCATCTAGTCCAGGACTATGTTCACACCGTGGCCAACCAGCTGTCAACCAGGGACCAACAAAGCAGGACATGGTGCAACAGCACCCTCCCACCCATGTTCCCCAGCAACTGGTGCATACAGGCTTACTGCCTTGGATACTGGAGGTTGCACTTAGCCATCAAGATTAGCAACCATTGATAGCCTTCTCCTCCAGGAATTTATCCAACCCCCTTTTATTGGTGGCCATCACCACACCTTGTGGTAGTGAGTTCCATAGTTTAACTACATATCGTATGAAGAAGTAGATGCCAAGATGTGTCCCAATGAGTTATTCATCAAATTCAAACAGTAAAACAGTAACTATATTTAAAAAATAAAACAAAACTTGAGAACTGAGCTGAAGGCAGCTCAGATGCCAGCTCTGTTAGTCCTCATAACAACCCTGTGAGGTAGGTTGGACTTTGACATGAGGTGCACATTCATGTGGCATGAAGAGCCTCAGATTTCCAGTGGCATCAACATGTTTTGATGAGATACATACATTTGATTCAATTCTATTGGTTTGCCTTCTTCTATAGGAACTCATTTCACTTGCCTTGGTACAGCTTGGGGGAGGAGTGTGTGTGACGTATGGGATCCAAATCCAGACATTCCCATTTTCAGTGAACACACTGAGACCTAATCATGAAGAATAATATTCAGCACTTAAATGAATGAACATCGACTCCTCATTAATGTGGATAAATATTTTTCCAAGGAAAGATATTTCATAATTAAATGTGATAATCTCAAAGAAGCACTCTCTCCAGAATGTGAATTACAGTTTATTAATTCATGCTTAATTTGCATTGACAGCGACTCACTGGGTGAGAATTAATAGATCATACTTCCTACTCTGTCACTTTGCATTGCTTCGGTATAAAAGAGGCAAGGAAGAGACCATCCTGGAACTGTAGCAAAAGTCCTGCTGGACACCCAGTCTGGGATTCAACCAGATGCCTTTGGGGAGCTCACAAGTAAGACAATATCTCCCCTCTTGCTCCGCACCACCAATTGTTAAGAACGTAAGAGCCCTGCTGGATCAGACCAAGAGTCCCTCTAGTCCAGCATTCTGGTCACATATTGGCCTACCAGCTGCCCACGGGAAAACCACAAGCAGGACATGAGTTCAACAGCATCCTCCTGTCTCTGCTCCCCAGCAACTGGTGTCCATACACATACTCTGTGCCTACTCTGAGGGAAGCTCGGAGGATGGCAACAAAGGAGTGGGCCTTCTCAGTGGTGGCTCCCCAATTACGGAATGATCTCCCCAATGAGGCTCGCCTGGCACTAACATTGTTATCTTTTCAGCACCAGGTCAAGACTTTTCTCTTCTCCCAGGCATTTAACAGCATATGCTGAGTTTTTAACTGACCTGAGAATAGTTGTTTTAAATGGATATTGTTGTTGTTTTTTATATTTTTGGTGGTTTAAAATTTTGTATATCTCTTTTTAATGTTCATTGTTTTTAACTTTTGTAAACCGCCCAGAAAGCTTTGGCTATCCGGAAGTATATAAATGTAATAAATAAATATTTATTATTTATTTATCATATTTATAGAGCCTCGTGTGGCGCGGAGCGGTAAAGCAGCAGTTTCTGCAGCTGAAACTCTGCCCATGGCCTGAGTTCGATCCCAGCGGAAGCTGGTTTCAGGCAGCCGGCTCGGGTCAACTCAGCCTTCCATCCTCCCAAGGTCAGTAAAATGAGTACCCAGTTAGCTGGGGGAAAGGTAATCACAGCCGGGGAAGGCAACAGCAAACCACCCCGCTATAAGGCCTGCCAAGAAAAAGTCAGTGAAAGCTGGCGTCCCTCCAAGAGTCAGTAACGACTCAGTGCTTGCATGAGAGGTTCCATATTTATACCCCGCTCCTCAGCCAAAAAAAAGGCTCTCGGAGCAGCTTACAATTAGCAAAAAAGACAGTCCCTGCCCTCAGGCTTACAGTCTAATAAAGACATGACACACAAGGAAAAGGAGTCCAGGAGGGATGAGGGGGGAGAGAGAGAGAGAGAGAAAAAGATTGATTAAGTGAACTGGGAACAGGGCTGATGGGATTGTCCTGCTCCCAAAGGAGGGGAGTCCAACTGGACTCCCCAATGTGAGTTCAATGTTTCCTCTGCCTGTTCCTGTCCCCTTGGAGGAAGCATATAGTCATCAGGGCTAAGTTGCTGAGAGTCTCCTCCAGAAGTTTGTCTACCTGTTACGCAGAAGTCAGGCCTAGCCTCAGGACCCAGCATGGATGGGGCAAATGCACAACTGGGCAGATACTCATCAACAGCATACCTTCCTCTTTGTTCTTTTCTCCCGGGGCATTTGCAGAAATATTTTCAATGCCCACAGCAGCCGCACAGCCACATGCACTCCAGCCATTGCTTGGAGTACTGGCTAACTATTTTACATTTTTAAAAAGGGGGAGGGGGAGGGGGTGGAAGAGGAAAAGCCATCAGGCCACTCCATCCCATAGGGAGGTGAAAACCAACACAACTCCAGCTCATTGAGTTCTCACAACAACACCTCGCAGCTCATTCTGACTCGTCACCGTATAGATTATAAGCTTTGTGTTTCCCCTCCCCCACACACAAATGTGTGTGTATTCTCGAACACTTTACCCCACTTGTTAAAATGTACACATCTTCTCTTATTGCTTAAAGCATTTGTGCACTTTCCCCACCAAAAATATAGATTTTTCATGCACATTTTCCCCCTCCAAATGCAGCATCCCCCCCCCCCGGTTCCGCTGATCACATCACTAGCTCGCAAGGGTACAAACTTTGACCACAGATTACATTTGGATCTAGAGGGACTTGGGTACTTCTATAATTCTGGCAAAACAAACAAATTTCTCATACAACTCTACCCATAAGCAAAATAGCCCTCCAACCCTAGATGTCTGCATGACTTCCTAATCCTTGGGCTTCCCCTGGACTTTGGAAATGTGCCTATCCCCCAAGGTTGGCCCAAGACATTTCTCTGCCAGAAGCAAAACTGCAAATGGTGCCCTCTCCCACCAGCCAAATCAAGGTACATACATAGTATCAAAAGCCAACCAAGTTATTTTGGTACATGAGACAGGAGATCCCATCAACACCTTTCTGCATCCCTGGCAGTAGAAATGCAATAGTAAGTAAATATCTAACTATTTGCTGCCCTGTTATGACACCCTAAATCTGTTGTCTGGGGGTGACTGCCTCACTCTGCTTCATGTTAGGGCTGGTCCCACTCCCCCTTTCCATCTCTCTCTCTCTCTCTCTCTCTCTCACACACACACACACACAAATACTCTCAAATTTATTTATTTATTTATTACATTTTTATACAGCCCAATAGCCAAAGCTCTCCGGGCAGTTCACAAAAATTAAAACCATGAAGAGCATAATAAAACAACCAACTATCTAAAAACACAGATACAAAATACAATATAAAAAGCACAACCAGGATAAAACCACACAGCCAAAATTGATATAGGTTAAAATACAGAATTAAAACAGCAAAGTTTAAATTTAAGTTAAATTAGATGTTTAAATACTGAGAAAATAAAAAAGGTCTTCAGCTGGCGATGGAAGGAATACAGTGTAGGCGCCAGGCGAACCTCTCTGGGGAGCTCGTTCTACAACTGGGGGCCACAGCAGAGAAAGCTGTCCTCCTAGTAGCCGCCTGTCTCACTTCCTTTGTCGGGGGCTCACGGACAAGGACCCCTGAGGATGATCTTAAGGTCTGGGCAGGTATATATGGGAGGAGGCATTCCTTCAAATAACCTGGCCCCAAGTCGTTTAGGGCTTTGAATGTTAGTACCAGCACTTTGAATCAGGCCTGGACCTGGACTGGCAGCCAATGAAGTTGTAAAAGGACTGGCGTAATGTGATCTCGCCGGCAGGTCCCTGTTAGTAAACAGGTTGCCCTGTTTTGTACCAGCTGAAGTTTCCGGACCGTTTTCAAAGGCATCCCCACGTATAACGCATTGCAGTAATCCGAACGAGAGGTTATCAGAGCATGGATAACTGTAGCTAGCAAATAAAGGCCTGGTTGAGATTATTAGCCCAGGCTTAGAGCAAGTAATTCTGAACCCAGAAATCCAGGGAGAAATTTAAATGGGGGAAGGTTACAGAAGCATTCTTAGCTCTGGTACTTCAGCAGTGAAAGGTGATGGTGGAGCCTGGGACCTTTTCCATTCAGAGCATGAGCTCTGCTAGTGAGCTATTGCTAGAGATTTCATCTCTAAAGGAGGTTCCACTCAAACCCTGGGAATTGACTAGTAACATTCCCGTTGGGTCCATGCCCTTTGTGACCAACCCCCAAAACTGGGTCACGGAGCAATTACTGAAGTAGCCAAGTCCCTCTCAAAGTCACCTTGAAACATGCACTATTCCAAAAGCTTTCAGCCTAATTCCTTTCCCCCACCCTCCGCCACCTTTCCCTGGTGGTGTCACTCTCCCTAACTGTCAGTGTCAAGAAGCTTTGCGGCAAAGACATTCGGCTGTAATTTGTTTTTCTTAAAATGTTCAACTTTCAAGTGTGCGCCAGCGGTTGGGCTCATCTGTCAAACAGCTGTCAGACACGAACAAGAGGGGGACACCTGAAACCAAGGTAACACTGCGAGGAAATCAGCATGATCTATTGTAGGAAATACTGGGGCTTTGGGGAATAGATGCTTGTGTGCCTTTCGAGATACAAATGCGAAACGGCAATTGGCACATTTTATACATGTTAAGTGCACGTTAAAGAGAGACAGCCAAGATCCCAATTAGCACAAGCAAACAGAGTATCTGCCACTATGGTTCAAAACTTTCACCCCACATCTGTTGATTCTTCCAGATGTTGTTACTGGATTAGGGTCAGTCTAATTTGTCTAGTTTGTTTACAACATTGCTATTGTCCTTTCTCACAACGCGGGTTCAAAGCAGCTGGCGATACTAAAAGGAATGTTGAAAGAGGAGGACTTGCAAACAATGGACATTGCTACATGCATAGGATGACGCCCTTAGTTTTGCTTAGAGTAGACCCATTGAAACAAAAAGGGCTTAGGTTGGTCTCCTGTAACCCTCAACATTCGTCCCTGGGTGTCAGCTTTTTCAGTACAATACAAATGCGACCGCTCCAATATCTCATCACGCTCAAATATTTCATTTGACTGTTATCGCTGCTGTTTCCCACCTTTGTTCTTGTGGATCGACTCCTTTGCTTGGGGGAGAGGGGGAGCTTATGTCACTTGAAGCTCATCATCCACCTTGGCTCCTAAGTCCTCCATTCTACGAATGGCTGTCAGCCTACTGAAAATGCATCCTTTGGTGTCAAACGGAGCACCTAAGGAACGGATGTTGACACGGTCCCTTCTCACTTGTTTCGTACACCCCAAAGAAATAAACATAGCCGGGGTTGGGATTAAGCCTGTGGATCCTGCATCTCCCAACCTCCACAAGTATCTAAAGGAATGTCTCTTCCCATATGTATTTGCCTGTGCAGAATCTCAAACCTGGGACTCAGATCCAAGCCACCAGTGCTCCCAATCCACCTCCTTCCCTGACCAACAATTGTTTCTCAGCATTAATGTTCTTTGTTCTCTTTTCTAAAAGGTGGAAATGCCTCTCCTGAGGCTTAGCTCCTTAGTTTTAAGCTAAGAGATGCTCCAGAATCAGAGGCAGTAAATTGCTGGGGAACATGGGTGGGAAGGTGCTGTTGCACTCATGTCCTGCTTGTGGGTCCCTGGTTGACGGCTGGCTGGCCACTGTGTGAACAGAGTGCTGGACTGGCTTGACTGATCCAGTGTGGCTCTTATTATGTATTTAGACTGGAATTTTGAGTAGTTTGGCCTCATTGCTTTTGTCTTCAACTCCACCCATCACTGAAATGTGCCCCCCTCCCAAGATCTCTTTTAAAATGGTATTCAGTCCTCAGGGGTATACAGACTTATGGCATCTTTGGTGACCCTCCTCCAGGTGACCCTGCCAAAGGAAGGTAAGCAAGCAGCTAAAAGAGAGAGGACCTTCTCATTTGTGGTGTGTCCAATTATGGAACACTCTCCCCAAAGATGTTCACCTGGTAGCCACATTGTTATCTTTTCAGTGCCAGTCAAAGAGGCAGCTGGGCAACCATCTGTCATGGATGCTTTAGGGTGGATTCCTGCATTGAGCAGGGGGTTGGACTCGATGGCCTTGTAGGCCCCTTCCAACTCTACTATTCTATGATTCTATGAAAGGTATTTCTTTTCTCCCAAGCATCTGCATGGTTTTCCCCCTCCCATTTTTATTTTCACGATTTTATTTCCCAAGTGTTTTTGGATTGTCATCCATATTTATTAACCTGTATTTGACCTGTCTTACTCTGTGAGCCGCCCTGAGAACCTCTTGTTCTAGAACGGCATAGAAATATCATAAATATTTTCTTTTAAAACCCCCCCCCGAAAACTCACCTTTCAAGCCTTGTGTGAACTATGTACCCCAAAACTCTTCACGCCTCACAAGAGTTCGGTAGCCGAAGTGCTGAGGACTCTTGGATGCACCAGTAAAAAGAGTTCTCTGAAAGTTTGAAAACCACTGATTTAAGCTTTCCCTTTAAAAACAACAACAACATCAACAACACAACCCCCCCCCCAAAAAACCCAGAGACTCCCCTCCTGAAAAGCTATGGGGGCGAGCAATTAATTGTCTCCGAGCTCTGTTATTTTTTGCTCAACTAATCAATCCATATAAAATGAGCAGATTAAATTGACTGACCCTCATATATTTAATGATTGCTGCTATTTGACCAAGAAACATTTCTCAGGAAGCTGCTTGTCATGGGCTATCAATATTCCTTTAATCCCATGTTCGTTATTGGCGCACTTTGTTACTCGCCGAGATGGCCTGTCTCGAGCCGTCCCTCTGCTTGCACAGCAAGAAAATGAGATGGTAAATGACTACACAAACAATCTGATTATAGCATTTAATTCCTGTCCTATAGATTTCCAGAGCTTGCTGAACTTCTCTTTTCCTTTTGCTATTATTGTCATCCCCTTTAATGGCCTTCCCTGCCACCCAGGAGTATTTAATTCCATCGTTGTGGGTCATCTTCTCCAATATGTGATCGAGATGAAAGGAGTTTGTCATGGTGGTCAGTGCGCTCCTATGCACGGGCTCCTGTCTCCGCTTGCTTGCATGCCACCAATGTTTCTCTGCCACCTTTCTCCCTTTTACTCTTCCCTGTCCCTATTTTCTAGTATCTGCCCCTAAATATGTCTGTGTTTGTCTCCTATTCTGCCTTTTAAGGTAGGGTGACCATATTTTGGAAACCAAAAAGGAGGACAACATGGTCACCCCCAAGGGGGCGTGCCCAGTACCAAGGGGGCGTGCCCACCTGAACATAGCCTTGGTCACATGTCTGATTTTACAGCACACATTTAAGACAAATCTGTTCTACATAACATCTTAATGTTAAAATCACTGAAATAAAGAACAAGTGAGAGATTCAATGTATCTGAAATTAACTTCACTCACTCCTGCTTTTGTAGGTTTTGCTGTACTTTGTAGCTTTTGCTATACTCTGTGTGTTACATTCTCCCCATCCCTCAAATATCTTTTCTGACTGTATCTTCACTCATGGCAAGCTGCTGTTGTTGTTAACAGGGTTTGCTACTAGCCCCAGATCTGTTTCAAATTTGGTATGGCTAAAGCTCTACCTAAAAGCTATCATGGTGCCAACTTTCAGCTCTTTATCTTTAAAAATGACAGTTTAAAAAATAATAATTTTAAAACCTCATTTTTAAAAAAAATCCTAAAAAATCAATGGATGAACGGATCTGTTTCAAATTTGGTGTGGCTAAAGCTCTACCTAAATCCTATCATGGTACAAAGTTTCATCTCTTTATCTTTAAAAATGACGATTTTAAAAATAATAATTTTAAAACCTCAATTTTTAAAAAAATGCCTAAAAGATCAATGGATGAACGGATCTGTTTCAAATTTGGTATGACTAAAGCCCTTCGTAAGAGCTACCATTGTGCCAAGTTTCATGTCTTTATCTTAAAAAATGACGGAGTTATAAGCATTTTTGTTAATTCCCATTAGAACTGCCCTTTGGAAAAAAATCCGGATTTCCCCTCCCCCTCCCGGATTTGCCATCAAAACCCCAGGCAAATCCGGGCAAATCCGGTCATATGGTCACCCTACGGAGATGTTTTGCTTGTACAAAATGCAGCAGCCAGATTGATAACCAGAACCAGAAGGTTTGATCATATAAGATGGACTCTGGCCCGCTTGTATTGTCTGCCTGTACATTTCTGAGCCCAATTCAGGGTGCTGGTTTTAACCTATAAAGCCTTACACAGCTTGGGACCACAATACCTGACAGGACGCCTCTCCTGACATGAACCTACCCGTACACTGTGCTCAACATCTAAGGTCCTCCTCCGAGTGCCTACTCCAAGGGAAGTTCAGAGGATGGCAACAAGGGCGAGGGCCTTTTCTGTGGAGGCCCCTCAATTATGGAACGATCTCCCTGACGAGGCTCACTTGGCGCCAACATTGTATCTTTTTGGCACAAGGTCAAGACTTTTCTCTTCCCCCAGACTTTTCTTAATTGATCCCGGAATAGTTGTTTTAAATGGATGTTTGTTTGTTTTATGCTTTTTATGGTTTTAAATTTTGTATATCTGCTTTTAACGTTCACTGTTTTAAAGGTTTGTAAATGGCCCAGAGAACTTCAGCTATGGGGCAGTATACAAATGTAATAAATAAATAAATAAATAAATAAAATGTTGGAGATGCCATAAAAAATGGTTAGCATATACAGATGTATTCTTCAGATTTAAGGACCTTCTCCTCAGCCTCTAAGCATTACAGCTGGCATGGTCTGAAGGAACCACATGGTCTGGGTCTGGTCATTCTGGGATGTCCATGGACACTTCTTTTGGTGCCTGCTGGGCTCTCTGTTCTCCACCTGCTTTGTATTTTATTTCTTTGGGTATTTTTCCAGTATTAACGTGTTTAAAATGAAAGGTTGGCATGCTGCATAGTGAAGGGCAGCCCACTAGCACCTTCTTGATTTGGGTTCCCAGAATGCCCTGTAATGCCCAGGGTTTCTGTGGTAGACACACAGGGCTTCCCTAACCAGCATGCTGATGTGGAAATGGTTCCCTGAAGGGAGAACAGTTGAAACCCAAACTGTTACAGCGGAAACAGGGCGGGGTGTAGAGCTCTGTATCAAAGAACCAAAGCGGAGGAGGGGGAAAGGAATGGTAAGCCGCATTTTGAGGTGGGGTGTGTGTGTTTACGTTATTAATAATCTAAGCTTTTTCTTCTTCTCCCTTTTGCGGAACTCTTCCCCTGCTTTGCTTTGGCAGGAGCCAGTTATATTTTTAGTTTGAACAGGCTTTCATTTGTAAAAATATAAGGTTGATGTGGGAGCCAAAGAAAAGGTAAAGAGCCATTTCGGCATTTATTATTTCATGGTTTCATGTATCCCTAGCATGCCATGTATCATTTTCGTTCTTGTCCTCAAGAGCATTCTCGTTATGAAAGGTTGATGTTTTCTTCTACAGGGGATGCATACAGAGGCCAAGTTTGCTAAGGAGGGGTGTGTGTGTGTGTGTGTGTGTGCGCGCGCGCGCGTGGTGGTGGGAGAATAGCATCTTGGCTTGAGCCTTCATATCGTGCAGTGGCACAGACACACAAGGCGACCCCTTTGCAGTTGCCCTAGGATATAAAACTGCTCTTAAAAGACTCCACTGAGACCAAATAGTAAAGGCAGTTGACTCAAAGCATTACAGGTCAAATCCAGCTCTTTCTTAGCTTCTGGCAGGTTATCGAAACCTTTTTATTTGGGTGGGCGTGTTTTAAAGAAATCTACAAATATGTTCATGTGCAATCCAGACTTTGGAGTGAATGTATCAAAGCACACCCATAGACACAAAGAGTGTACTTCCTAATTTCTTCTTCTTCTTCTTCTTCTTCTTCTTCTTCTTCTTCTTCTTCTTCTTCTTCTTCTTCTTCTTCTTCTTCTTCTTCTTCTTCTTCTTCTTCTCCTCCTCCTCCTCCTCCTCCTCCTCCTCATCATCATCATCATCATCATCATGATTTCTTAAGGAACAATCCAGAAGAACATAAGAAGAGCCATGCTGGATCAGACCAAGGGTACATCTAGTCCAGAATTCTCTTCACACAATGCCCAACCACCTGTTGGGCACAGTGCAACAGAAACCTCCCACCCATGTTCCCCAGCAACTGGTGTACATAGGCTTACTGCCTCTGATACTGGAGGTACCACATAGGGGGGATCTACACTATTGCTTTTAAAGTGCTTTAAAGCACTTTGAAAACGTTTTGAAAACTGTATATGCAGTGTGTCCTGGGCCCCAACAGTTGTCAAAACTGCTATAAAGCGCTTTAAAGCAGTAGTGTAGATCCCCCCCCCCCGGACTAGTAGTCATTGGACCCAAATCCTTTTTTGCTGTCAATGCTGTGGTATCCTCCTCAAGACTGGCTGCTACCCCAACCTCCAGAAATGGTCCTCTCCATTTGGGGGGGGGGGTGTTTCTCTGGTATCTTCCCCCGAACTGGGTTCCTCCTGAAATGGTCCTCCCCATTTGGGTGTGTGTGTGTATTTCACCCTGAAACAGAATGAAAAAATCCCTTCCCTACCTGTAAACCTCCAAATTCCAACCTGACTCCACCTTCTGGTATTATTATTTTTAAATCAAAACTTGGCAATGTTGCTTTCCACATAGCTAGAAACCACAAACTCTGCCCAAGGTTTGAGTTCAGGCTATATATAGAGTCCCTACTGTATTCGTGTAATGCATTTTAGTGTTTGTTTGATTATTTGATTTATAACCCGCCTTTCTGCCTGCCTGAAGCCCGCAATCATTTACTCCAGAGCAATCCTATTAACATTAGTCAGACTGCTCCAGGATCAGTAGGTTGTGAATTGCAGGCGAACTGGCATATCGATCAAAAACATCTGAAATGCTGAAAACCTAGGAACATAATCACCCAGGTTGCTTAATCCTCCTTTCCCCATCCCTCTTTATTTATTTATTTTCTTTTTTTACAGGAGTAGCTCTTCACTAGTCTCTTTTTTCTAAAACCCCATAAAATTCTTGGAGATGAATGAATCTTCAGACTTTTGATATAAAGCGCTCACATTTTGCTTACCCATCCCTTCTGGGGGTTATTAGTCTCTGTAGCCCTTACTGACTGGGTAATTTCTTCTATCCGTCCTTATTAGGTTAAATCAATCGAGCTTTGGCAAAGTAATGTGTTGGAAACAGGAGAATCACCTTAATGTTCCTTGGTATGCTTTATAAATAGGGTTAATACAGAGGCATGGATATGAGTGTTACATTTTCTGAAGCTGTATACATTCTGGATCATTTGCAGTGGCATCTCTTAAATGGAAATTCATCAGGCCGCAAAGTTATGAATGGGTTACATTGTGTTGTAGGCTGCCCTTCTACCGAGAGGGTCAGGGGATATATCAGTAGGGTGACCAACTGTCAGGATTTCCCCGGATTTGTCCTGGTTTTTGTTCTTTCCATGGTGTCCAGGGGGGATTTTCTATAATTTTCAATAAAGTTCTGGAATGACATACCTTCCCCTTTAAGGCTGCCATTAGCATGGCAGGAGGGAGTGACATGCTTTCTTGAGGCACATCATTCCCCCACCCCGAGCTCCAATTGAGGTCTTAAAGGGAAAAGTGGGTCATTTGTGGACATTATAGAAAAGGCTCCCATTGGAGTGGATGGTGGTGGTGCAGAATGAAATCCTTTCCCCTCCTCCACTCCAATCGGGTTCTTTAATGTGGCGGGGGAATAACGTACTTTCTGCAGGACTCAGAAAGCTGCTTCCCCACACACACACTAGGAGTCCTCTTTTTTGGTTTCCCAAATATGGTCACCCTATTAAATGTGTGCTGTAAAATCAGACGTATGACCAAGGCTATGTTTGGGTGGGCACAACCCCTTGGTACTGGACACGCCCCCTTGGGCGACCATGTTGTCCTCCTTTTTGGTTTCCAAAATATGGTCACCCTATATATCAGGAGAGCAGAACCTCCAGCCTGTGGGCCAAAGGCAGCCCTCCCAGGTTCCCCACAAGGCCATAACTCATTGCCCTGTCCCACACCCCTTTCCCCAATCACCAATCATTTCACGTGCAGCATTTGCACATCCTTCCGCCCCCATTCTAAAAGATTGAAATGCCTCTCCTAAGGCTTAGTGACCAGAAGTAAGATGGTAAGGTCAAATATGCGGGGGAGAGCAGGGAAGTGCCCTGCTCCTTTTGCCTTCCCCCCAGAATTAAAACAATAAAATTTAAGTGTAAGTTAAAATTAGGTGTTAAAATACTGAGAGAATAAAAAGGTCTTCAGCTGGCGATGAAAGGAGTACAGTGTAGGCGCCAGGTGGACCTCTCTGGGGAGCTCATTCCACAGCCAGGGTGCCACAGCAGAGAAAGCCCTCCTCCTAGTAGCCACCTGCCTCACTTCCTTTGGCAGGAGCTCATGGAGAAGGGCCCCTGTAGATGATCTTAAGGTCCAGTCAGGTACATATGGGAGGAGGCGTTCCTTCAAGTAACCTGGCCCCAAGCCATTTAGGGCTTTGAATGTTAGTACCAGCACTATGAATTGGGCCTGGACCTGGACTGGCAGCCAATGAAGTTGTAAAAGGACTGGCGTGATGTGGTCTCGCCGGCCAGAGAGGACTTCCCTCAGAAAGGAGTGAATGAGGGCATTCCAGTGGTCTTGGAGGGGAGGAGACTGGAGAGGCCAGGATATGATTTATCCTAAGGCTCCTCCTACCTCCTTCCCTCTTCCTCTGAAGAAAAGATCAGAGGCCGGGGAGGCAAAAAACATTTCCACTGCTCCTTTTGCCCAACTTCAGCATGTCAGGACATAGGGACCTTGGAAGCCTCCAAATTTGGGGGCTTCCAAACACTGAGGGTGTAGTCCATAGGATTGCACTCTTCTTAATGACCTTCTTGTGGATCTTTCCAAGTGTTCCATCAGATTCTGGTCCCAATCCTTCCAGGACATGCACTTAAGCTCCCTGTGTGCAGCCGTGCTCTAGTCAGGCCCATTCAAACGAATTGTGCACATCTCCCATTCATTCCACTGGGTTTGTGGAAGAGACTGCGCCCCACTTCTGCATCTGGTTTTCATGCCAAGATATATAGTTTTAGTATAGAAAGGCCATAGCTCCTCTTCAGAAGGTCAGATGATATCTAGATATAGAGGAAGATTTATGCAGCAAGACAAACGGCTCACGGTCCAACGGTGTCCCCAAATCCATAAATCCTCTAAGTGGTTAGGCCAGCATGAACTGAAACATAACTGCAAAGTTTAAAGGCATAACAAATTCAGGGTTTGGAACATGCCTGCCTTCTTCATGTACCCCACAGTAATAAACTTTCCCCTCCCCACCCCCACCATAAAATATGGCTCCCTTGTTGTCAGAATAATTTAGCCTGGCTCCAAGTTTCAGACGGTCACCTCTCCGGCGGTCTCTTGGATGACAGGCGAGTTGTAATGCTTCATCAGAGGGTCATAGATGGGATGAGTGATTGTTCATTGTGGTCCAAGGCAGTAGATTACATGAACAGACGACTGGCTGAAAGTGCCCAATGATTTCAGATATGATGGAACAACAAACAGGATTGGGAGTCAGAATGAACCCTTCCCAGGGACAAGAGGTTACATTGAAAAGAACCCATTTATTTATTTATTTAAGGGAGAGGTAGCTACCAGGGTATATGAGAGCTAACAAAGAGGTGAGAAAGCAGTAATTCCATCGCACAAGTGGCCCCCAATTGCTTCCACATTGGCAATTTAGCCTACCTTTCCTTTTCATCAAACCCAGGTGAGGCAGTGACTGTTCTGAACCAGTACCTAAGCTAAGCGTGCATGGCTTTGCAGCCCCAGTTATGGGAGTGCTAAATGTGAAGAATATTTGGCAACACAACCGTTTTTGACCGGTGATTGAAATCTTTTGCAGGCCTTCAATGGTAGGGTGACCATATGAAAAGGAGAACAAGGCTCCTGTATCTTTAACAGTTGTATTGAAAAGGGAATTTCAGCAGGTGTCATTTGTATATATGGAGTCTATAGTTTCGGGGTGCTCTTGGATACAAAACTGTCACTTGAGGCACAGGTGAACTCAATGGCAAAGAGCACCTTTTATCAGCTTAGGTTGATATACCAACTACGCCCTTATCTGGACGTTTCAAGAAGGACGCAGACAAGCTGGAGCGTGTTCAGAGGAGGGCAACCAGGATGATCAAGGGTCTGGAAACAAAGCCCTATGAAGAGAGACTGAAAGAACTGGGCATGTTTAGCCTGGAGAAGAGAAGATTGAGGGGAGACATGAGAGCACTCTTCAAATACTTAAAAGGTTGTCACACAGAGGAGCGCCAGGATCTCTTCTCGATCCTCCCAGAGTGCAGGACACGGAATAACGGGCTCAAGTTAAAGGAAGCCAGATTCCGGCTGGACATCAGGAAAAACTTCCTGACTGTTAGAGCAGTGCGACAATGGAATCAGTTACCTAGGGAGGTTGTGGGCTCTCTCACACTAGAGGCCTTCAAGAGGCAGCTGGACAACCATCTTTCAGGGATGCTTTAGGGTGGATTCCTGCATTGAGCAGGGGGTTGGACTCGATGACCTTGTAGGCCCCTTCCAACTCTGCTATTCTATGATTCTATGATTCTTATCTATTAGATTTTCCACAGCTACTAACAAAATCATAGGCCCGATTCACACATGAACGTTCATCGTCGGGTTGATAGCTGCATCAGCGGATGTCTCATGTGTGTGGAAGTGCCCCCACAGATGGGATGTATCAAGCAATGTCAACTCAAATGCAACACTTTCAAGCAGAGTTCATTGACCCATTCGGCAGTCCTTTTAGACTGTAAAGGATTGGGAGACAAAGAGATGTACGTGTTTGTGATTGAAACAGCCTATTGGTAAGGTCTACAAAAGCCTGGGCATGGGAAAGCTAATTGCAGGTGAGGGTGGTATGATGGGACGGGGAGGCCAGCCTTTGGCTGCCTCAGTTTGATGCCACTCACGCTGGGAGGTGGTTAACAGATTATAAAAGCCAACTCACCTATCCCAGCTGCCTCTTTCGCTACACAGCTCCCTTCCTCCCTTCCCTGTAGACAGTGTGGGTTCACTGGTTGTCTTTTCGGAGGCCAAGTAGGAATTTTTTTGCTCATAATCTAACTTGGTTATGAGTTTTTTCACCTACTTCACACTGTAAGACAGGCAGGGTGTATAATACGGTTGATTCGGTTTTGCAATTTGGTCACATTTGTTGGGTAGGCGGATAGGAGCGAGCATCTGGTGCGAGGTGTAAATTGGTGGGCATTCACAGGCATCATTTTTGGTGAGAGGTAATCCCTGAGGGCCAACCACTGGGAGCCCAGCAGCATCAGCTGGGGGGATAAGGGTTACCTTTGAGGCCAACCCTCCTCAAACCACTCAAAGCCCTGCGGTCTGAGGGGGGGGGGTTGACACTGGAAGGCCTCCCTACCCCAGGAGGGGGGAGCTCGTCTGGTGGTGAATGAGCAAGTGCCACTGGACGGGCCATGATTGCCGCACCAGAACCCAACAATAGCCTCATAAGTGGCAGATAGATGATGCCCACTTAGGCCTTCCCCCTTTTACAGATCTTTTAATAAATGTGGCCCATATTTAAATCCAATCTTATGTCTCGTCTCATTATTTCTCACCCTTCTTTTCCGCAAATGCTTGTCCATCACTCGTTGACTGTAGCTACAGGCAACAATGGGCATGTGTGAATATAGCCCTCACAGGTTAATGCTCACATAAAACTTTCATATCATAGGAACATAGGATGATGACTTATACTGAGTCAGACCCTTGGCCCATCCAGCCAAGTATTGTCGACACTGACTGGCAGTGGCTCTCCAGGGATTCTGGCACGATTCTTTCCTCGCCCAACCTGGAGAAGCTGAGGATTGAACTCAGGGCCTTCTGCATGCAAAGCATGTGCTCTATCACACTGAGCTATCACTAAATGCTAACTTTCTGTCTGGATCCAGGCTAGTACACCCTCACACCCCTAGCCCCAAGTATTCAGCTTGAGAAATCAGAATGTTCAAATATTTCTATTTTCCAGGAGTAAATTGTAGCACAAAAGCAGCAGTTCAACATCTAACTGTTGTTAGTACACCAGTTTACACACAGGCAATTTGGAAGTTCTCCAGAGATTCTTAAAATTCTGGGTCTCTTCACCTGAATGTTGAACTACAGGGGACACTGAAAGATTTACAATCTCATGTTAGCTGCAGTATAGAAATTAATCTTCGCATCATCATCATCATCATCATTATTTTCCTTTAGCAATGCTTGTATAGGTGTCTGATTAGCAGTATACAAGTCCCTGTATTTGCTCCAGCAGACAGTTTAATTTTTACAACAAGTCAGCAAGCTGCAAACTCCTCCAATTCCCCCCTTTTTAAAGTACACACTATTTCCCCAGACAGACATTTCTGTTGTCTTACGCCACGCAGAATTGCAATCATCTGTATTTAAAACTAATGGATTTGAAATAACCTACAGGCTCCCACTTTAATGAGAGTTAGATTAATGAAAAAAGACCTTTTTACCTCCGATTGCATGACAACATTTTCAAATTACATTCCTGAAACAGAGAATTCACTTATTCAGAGTAATTGGATGCGGACTAGGGTTAATGCGTACGATGTCCTTAAATGAAAATGTCCTATTGTAAGTGGGGACTGTATGATACCTGAGGCATTCTCAATAGATTTGGTTTGGCTTGGAGTTAATTATACTGCTTTCTATTTTTTGAATGAATTCAAGCATGAATTCTACACAGTAAAGATTGGGATAATTATATTCAATTCTGCTTGGTGCCCCACTGAATGAATTGACCTTTTAGATAAGACTAGTCTCTTGAGCAGGAAATCTGAAGAAGAAATACTTCACAAAGCCACCAGATGTAAAGGGGGTGGGATGGGTGGAGGGGGGGGCGAAATAAAGCTTTACATTAAGAAAGGAAAAGGCTTAAGGAACAGTTGCATCACTAAGAATGGTTGTTGTGGTTTTAAGTTATGGGAAACAAAATTAGGCTTCACCTTCTGAAGGTGGTTTTGAATAGTCGGAACATAGAGGTTATAATTTCAAGGCATTGATTTTTCCTAAGCTGTGTTTGCCCGCAGTAACAAGGCTAAACAGTAACCAGGGTAAGGACTCAAAAAGTCCATGGCATGCTAGTGTCCCACATTTCAACACAGTTCCACAAACTCAAGCCCTGGCTTCGGTGCGCCTCTGGTCCGGGAAAAGAGCCTGTCTTGTAGTACGGTGCACGGGAAGTTAAAAATGAGAACTGACAACATTATTGTTGGGAGAGCTGGTTGAAAAGAAGGCAGAATTCAAAGGTTCAGAGGAGACTATGATGAATGCCATAGGCTTAAGCCAGCAAAACACCCGCCTGTTGAATAGGGTGACCAAATGAAAAGGAAGACAGGGCTCCTGTATCTTTAACAGTTGCATAGAAAAGGGAATTTCAGCAGGTGTCATTTGTATATATGGAGAACCTGGGGAAATTCCCTCTTCATCACAACAGTTAAAGCTGCAGGAGCTATACTAGAGTGACCAGATTTAAAAGAGGGCAGGGCCCCTGCAGCTTTAACTGTTGTGATGAAGAGGAAATTTCACTAGGTTCTCCATATATACAAATGACACCTGCTGAAATTCCCTTTTCAATACAACTGTTAAATAGGGTGACCATATGCAAAGGAGGACAGGGCTCCTGTATCTTTAACAGTAATGTAGGAAAGGGAATTTCAGCAGGTGTCAATTGAAGTGAGTGAAATTCCCTCTTCATCACAACAGTTAAAGCTACACTAGCTATAACATAGTGGCCAGATACAAAAGAGGGCAGGGTTTCTGCAGCTTTAACTCTTGTGATGGAGAAGGAATTTCACCCTCTTCAATTGACACCTGCTGAAATTCCCTTTCCTACATTACTGTTAAAGATACAGGAGCCCTGTCCTCCTTTGCATATGGTCACCCTACTGTTAAAGATACAGGAGCCCTCTCCTCCTTTTCATATGGTCACCCTACCATTGAAGGCCTGCAAAAGATTTCAATCACCAGTCAAAAACGGTTGCGTTGCCAAATATTCTTCACATTTAGCACTCCCATAACTGGAGCTGCAAAGCCATGCACACTTAGCTTAGCCTGATTGAACTCATAGGGCCTTACATCTGAATAGGTGTGTGCAGGGTTGCACTGCGATTTATGCCTTTTTCGAAAGGCTTGTTCACACTCGTATGCCGATCACTTGATCGCCTTGAGCAATTAATCTCACAGGTGGATCAGCACAGGTAAAACGTACTTAGCCTTTCCTGCAGCACCTCCCACCTGAGGCAGGGCTGGCTCTACAATGAAGCAGCCTGATGCGGCTACAGCAGAATGTGGGGGAAGTAGTGCGTTGCGCTGCTCTCCCCCTCCAAAGGCCTTGCCGCTTCTTGGTCCTGCAGGCAACTAGCAGGACTGAGAATCGGCCACTCGCTCGCTCGCTCACATGCCTCCTGCCCACCTGGCCTGCTTGCCCAGCCAACCCAGCTTGTCTTATTTGCCGGCTTATTGCTTTTGGTTTGCATAGGCACACCACCTTGCCAGTGGTGTCTGCCTTCAAGAGCTACACGGCACCTGTGCGAGGTCAGCCACAGTATTGTGAGAGGCTCACACACACACACACACACACACACACATGCACACACACACACAAATAATCTAGTTGGCAGATGCACAAATTGAGTGGGAGGGGTGGCGGTGGGTCCCCGCTTCAGGCAGCAGCCTAAGTTGAAGCTTGCTCTCAGGAATGGTTGTTTGGAGGCTTTAATAGTGATTTAAACAAAAAAGGCAACATAGGGCAAGCATGATGACAAACGCATATGTGTGATATATATAAAAAACGCTTAGGTATGTTTCCATAAAGGCTTCAGCTGATACAGGTTGCTAAGCAACAGTAACAACGTGTAATGTCAGCTGATACAGGTTGCTAAGCCCCTCGCCCGACTCCTCTGGGCTTTCCACGGTAACCCTACCCCCTTTCTGCCTCTTCGCTCCCCCCCTCATGAAGGGGGCAGCGCCACGGTCCGGAGCATGAGCAAGGCACAGACGGGGGTCTTGGTGGCCAGGTAGGAGGCGGCTCGCCTGCTGGGAGCCCAGGCCCCTCGCCTGCTGCGAGCCAAGGCCCCGGCCTAATCTCATGCGAGTTGGGCGGGCAGCCCAAGGCTGACAGGAACCCCAGGGGAAGCGGGACACCTGCTCCCCCTCCCCGACCTCCCCGCCCCCAGGTCTGCCAGATGGCACTGCATTGGCAGCCTCCAAGCAACTCCTGCAATGATATTTAATTAATTAAACTTTAAGATATGCTACAATGGCGTATGTTACACCGGGTATAGCTAATGAAGAGGAACACCCTCCTCTCATAACACCAGAATTAAGAATTTCTCAAGTAAGTATATACAGATTCAGTTAAATCGATTCACTCTGTGTTTTCTGGATTGTCAGGTAGCTTTCATTCCATTGTCCACACATTCACGGAATCATATTTTTCTCCATTTCCCAAATTTGCATTGACATTGGAAAGTGCACACTTGCAGAGACATGCACTTCCTGAAATACACGAATTTCCCTAAAATGCGCAAATCCCCTCAAAATGAAAAAAAAATGGTCAGTGCTCATTTGGTTTTTTTAATTGTATTTCTATGCAATTCAATTTCTGTACAATTCGGAAAACTTTAAAAACAAAACAATATCCACGCATCCTCCAAATCCACGCAACTCAGGAAAAACTCAGAATCTGCAGGGTGGATTCACAGAAATCCTTCTTCTCTCATCAGTCCGTTGGTTTCTGTTCACCACTCTGCTGCTAAGATCATCTTCTTGGCTCGCCGCTCTGACCATGTAACTCCACTTCTGAAATCTCTTCATTGGCTTCCAATTCACTTCAGAATCCAATATAAACTTCTCCTGTTGACCTACAAAGCTTTTCACTGTCTAGCTCCTTCTTATCTCTCCTCTCTCATCTCACACTATTGCCCCGCTCGTGCTCTTCGCTCCTCTGATGCCATGTTTCTCGCCTGCCCAAGGGTCTCTACTTCCCTTGCTCGGCTTCGTCCATTTTCTTCTGCTGCCCCTTACGCCTGGAACGCTCTTCCAGAACATTTGAGAACTACAAGTTCAACCACCGCTTTTAAAGCTCAGCTAAAAACTTTTCTTTTTCCTAAAACTTTTAAAACTTGATTTTGTTCTGATTTTATACTGTTAGTTTTACCCTACCCAGTGCCTGTTTACCCTACCCTGTGCCTGTTTGCATTCTCTTCCCCTCCTTATTGTTTTATTATGATTTTATTAGAATGTAAGCCTATGCGGCAGGGTCTTGCTATTTACTGTTTTACTCTGTACAGCACCATGTACATTGATGGTGCTATATAAATAAATAATAATAATAATAATTTCTACAAAATCCCTACTCTCAAGTCAGGTTTGTACATAAATATATGCGCATTTTTTAAATCGCCACATTTTAGTGGTTATTTTTAAAATGTATGCCTTTTTGTCCACATGCAAGCATAGTCTTTGCACGTTTTCAAACTCGGTGCATGCTGTCAAACACTGTATTTTTTCTTTTTTGTGGAACACATTCCAAACTCGGAAATGTATGGATTTCCAACCACAAAGTCTGTTCCCGTCAGCTTTTAAGTCCAGGAGTTGCAAATCGGATCATCACGTATCAAATATCTGAATCCAAGAAATTGCCCACCCATTTCTATACACAACATGTAAGTAATAAAAAGGAATGTTTGTCTGAAGTTAAGAGGTAAAGAATGACCACAAGATATTGAGTTTTAAACTCAGTGTTCTTGCTGTCAAGAGGGAGGAAAGGGTGCCCTTGATGATTATATTTACAACTTTATGTCATCTCATGCTTCTTTATTCAGGATAAATCATAGCTGACTTCACTGATCCAAATCCCATTTGCAACAATCATCTTCTGTAATATAATGATACGTCTACATGCCACTGCAGTAAAAGGAGGGGGAGACTCCTTCAGGGTACCCACCATCAATTAAAAAGTGGCATATTAAACTTCTTAAAACCTTGGTAATCTGCAGTATAAAAGCACATTTTATGTTAGGGGATAATTTAGCATCCATAACCTAATTAAATGAAGTGAATGACAACTGTATTCCCAGCATAAAAGCTATCTCTGGAAGCGGGTAATGTACACACTCCGGAGATGGGAACCTTATTGAAAAAGTTGTTATACAGGCTTGTGCTGGATCATAAATCCAGCTAACGTTATGAGCTCAATTCTGTTCATAATACACACATGTGTACTCACATAGCATAAATTTTTCCTCTGTTGATTTCAGTGGAAAAACCACTGGCTTCAATCGGGCTACAATTTCATCCATGGAAGCTATTTGTACAAGGATTTATAGCTAGGGTAAGCAAGTGGCCTGTTTTTATGTTTCCAATTTCCAATCCTGCAATGAACAAACTCTTTGGTTATTTTTTGAGTTTGAAAGTATTCAGGAAGGTTGTTAGGAAATGGACGATAACATGCAGATTCCCACTCTAGTGGGGGAAAGGCCATCCCAAGGCATTTTGTCGTCTGAGGTGCAGGACAAGATCATGCCAATGCGAGCAATGCCTTCGATATACCAAACCCAGCTGGACTGACAGCTGAATGCGATGATGGACAGGACTGAAGAGGCCAGCATCAAGGGTAAGCTGGGCATGTGCAGATGGCCCAAATCCTAGCAGGGGTCCACTGAGAAGAGCCCCCTGAACTTGATCATTATTGTCATGTCTAACCCTACTGCCCCTGTTTTGGGAGAAGATGTTTCAGGTAATCAATCAGAATCTGATTCAGAACTAGAAGACGCAGTGCCAGACACCAGCCAGCCTGTACCAGTGGGGGAGGAAGCTCTCATGGGCGATTCCCCAGATGGGAGTCAGCCCTCTCCAGAGCTTATCTCCTCAAGGCCAAATCCTACACACTCAGTGGGAAGTGAGCCTTCTTCCAGAGGTGAGCGTCCTGACAAGCTAGCTGATGCTAGGGTCCACCTGAAGCTCAAACACACGGGGTGGAAGGAAGGCGTGAGAAAGTCAGTTCGATTACGCCAGAACCTGCCTCCACACCAGGCTCCCTGAAGTTACGGGCGTTTGGGAAGTGGTTTCCTATTCTTCTTGAACGGACAATTGTCTTGCTTAGTTTGCATAGTTTTGCCTAGGTGGATGTTTCCAAGAAGTTAGACTCTCTTCAGGTAAAAGAGACATTTGTTGCTTAATAAAAGCTTTGTGGATAACTTAGCAAGCCTCGTCATTTGCCTCCCATCGAAAGCAGGAGTTTTCTGAGAAACACAACAATTATTTTCGCCATTGCAACCTGCTTGTTCACCAACCTCTTGATCTGGCCTAGACAACAGGGTGATGAGAAGGAGGAGCAGCAGGTGCTCTCTGCCTATCAAGCAAGCAAGAGATAGCAGTGATGAGAAAGAGGAGGAGGAACAATAGCAGCATGTGGCAAAAGTGATGAGAAGGTGGACTAATATGTAGAGGAGACACCAGGACAGCATTCTCCAACACCAGCTTTAAAATCACTTCACTGGCTGCCAATTAGTTTCCAGGCGAAGAATAAAGTGTTGGTTATTATCTTTAAAGCCCTACATGGTTTGGGTCCAGGTTACCTGTGGGATCGCCTTCTCCCGTACAATCCTCCCCGCACACTCAGGTCCTCTGGGACAGGGTTTACTCCAGTCAGCCACAACTAGGCTGGCAACTGTTACCCAGAGGACCTTTTCTTCTGCCGCCGCCAGACGGTGGAATGGCCTGCCAGAGGAGATTCATCAGCTTAATGCTCTCTCTGAGTTCAAGACAGCCGAAAAAGGCTAGTCTCTTCCAGCAGGCCTACCCAGATGAATTTTAAACCTAAGAATTTTAAGGTGCTGGGATTGTTATTTTAATATTGTATTGGTGTTATATGCTCTTTTAACTAATTTTATGTATTATATTTTATTTGGTGTTGTTCCCCACCTCGATCCAGAGGGAGAGGCAGGTAATAAATATATGATGATGATGATGACGACGATGATGATGATGATGATGATGATTATATACCTGAGGGCATCAGTCTAACAGAAGCCACCAGCATTTGATCCACAGAGGTACTAGCCAAAAGCTCTGCCATGCTGGACAATATTTAAAATTACTGGCACTTTCTTTGCTCTTCAAAACTAGGGGTAACTAATATCACTTTTAAAAAAACCCAACAACCTAAGAGTTATTTATAATCTGTAATGAAAATCCAGGAGCAGCTGACATGGAATGTATGGTTGTACCCCTTGACTGTTAGCAGCTGGAAAGATGGGGGCTCAGAATGAAATAATTACATTATCTCCAAGCAAAATGTCTTCATTTCTTCTATAATAGAGACACTGGACAACCTAATTAAATACCATGTATTTTATATCTGGAGTGGATAGCAATAATTACATCCAAACTGAACTGTATGGCACAAAAGACTACAAGGCCTAGTCATCTAATAATGAGATATGGCCCAATTCCAGTCTCCGTACCCTCTTGGTTGAGAGTTCAAATTCTGGGTCATGTTAGTTACTACAGGAGATGTTGGGGATTCCAAGTAGAATGGATTTGCTAGGCAGTATATTTAGATTATAAGTATGTATACATTTGTATCCCACCTTTCACAAAAATGCTTCACGGTAAATTACAGTACAAACAGTAAAAAGCAATTAAATACAATAACAAAATATGAAAAACAGCAGATTAAAAACAACCAACCAACATCTAAGAAAATAGAGAGAAGAGATAAAGGTTTTAGCTTCTCCCTAACTCCATTCCTTCTCTATTTACTATACAACAAAACATTTGCACCTGATCTAAAAGTGCAGAAGACAATTAAAGGATAAGATATGATTAAAAGTTATTAAAGGCATCAAAGGGAAAGACAGATTTCACTGGGCACCTAAAGGATACCAAAGATTGTGTCAGGCAAATGTGTCTAGGAAGGGAACTCAGGAATTTGGGTGCAGCCACAGAAAAGGCCCTGTTTCTAATACAGGGGCAGGCAATCTGGTGCCCAGATGTTTTGGACTATAATTCCCATTAACTCTAGCCAGCATGGCCAGTGGTCATAGATTATGGGAGTTGCAGCCTTCCAAAAAATCTGGTGGGAGCTGTGTTGCTTCCCCTTGCTGAAGAAGATCCTGGAGGAAAATTCTTTTTCCCAAGTAGGTGCATAAAAGGGGGAACACTCCATTTATTTTCCTCATATATATAAGTACATATAATTTTAGAAATATCATTTGATTCATTTTGCACTTGTTTAATTTCCATTTGTCTGAATGGCATTCATTCTGGCTTTTCCATTCATTTTCAACAAAATGGTACTATCCAGTGGAATTTTAGGATGCTTTTAGGATTTTTTTTTTTTAGGAAGTTTTAACAATGTATACTATGTTTTTAATCAGTATTTTATGTATTTTATACCTACTGTTGTTCCCCACCTCAATCAGGATGGAGAGGAGGGTAAGAAATAAAATTATTATTATTATTATTATTATTATTATTATTATTATTATTATTATTATTCTGTTCTTCAAACAGAAGTAAAACACACAGGTATCTAAGCCCCCCATTGCTCCCCACCAATAAGATCATTAAGTCCCAGCCTCCAAATTACCTAAGTGCCTTACTGGCCCTTCCAAAAATTATCCAAATGTCCCCGCAATGCCCTTGAGGACTACAGCCTTGCAGAGATTTCGGTGTAGCACAAGCCTACTCTTCATGGGCCTGGATTTTCTCATGGCCTCACCCTTTTGTCCTAGAGAAAAAGGACTTGCAACAAACATGGAATATGGAAAGAAAAGCAGGAAGGGAAATGAGATCCGTTTACAATGACTGCAGAGAGAAAGCATTGTGTTTCTGGGGAGGGAGTGCATTCTCTCTCCTTTGGATTATTTAAAAATGTAAAGAACACAAGTGCATCCATGCAGAAATAGGCTGAATAATTTTATATGGCTATTAAACATTCTGAAACAATGAGAAAAGTTTAAGTAAGCACTTGAGAGTAGTGTGCAACTAGCAGGGAATCGGTTTCATGACCAAATAAAAGCCTGCCTGGAAATTGCCCTTTATACTGTGTCTGTGTGTGTGTGTCTGTGTGTGTGTGTTTATGTACTGCATTCTAAGTTATCTGGATCTCAAAATTAAAATTAGCTTGCCTATACGATTAGTGCTGATGGGTTGCTTCTATATTCTCAGCCAAGTTGCTCTCTCCCAGTGGTGCCAAAGTCCAGGGGCTGGAAGTCCAGCCCCCCCACCCCACCCCCCGCAAATGACGACCCAGAAATCAAGAGGTTATGATGGCATCAGGGCAATAGAAGCAAAGTCATGGCGGCACTATGACTTAATTGAGGTTAAAATGCAAAATTGCTCATGTACAGAGTGTTTTTTCCCCTTTTAAAAAATCAGGGTTGGTAAACATTTTTGTTGCTGTTGTTCTAACGTATCAGGGAAGAGGTCTTGGGGTTGTGGTGGACAGCTCAAGGGAAGTGTCACTGTCAACCCAGCGTGTGACTGCTGTGAAAAAGGCAACGTCCATGTTAGGCATAATTAGAAAAGCAATTGAGAATAAAACTGCCAATATCATAGTGTTTTTATACAAATTTATGGTGTGACCACACTTGGAATATGTGTACAGTTCTGGTCACCATATGGTGTGTGTTTTTTAAAAAAAAGATATTTTAGAGCTGAAAAAGAAGCAGGAAAGGGCAACTAAAATGATTAAGGGAGAGGGAGACATATATTTTTTCCTCTCTCAAAATACTATAAGCCAGAGTCATCCCATGAAGCTGATTAGTGGGAGATGCAGGGCAGATAAAAGGAAGTCCTTCTTCACACAGCGCATAGTTAAGCTGTGGAATTTGCTACCATCAGATGTGCAGATGGCCATCAATTGGGATGGCTTTAAAAGGCAGTTAAATAGATTCCTGAAAGAGAAGGCTATCACCAGCTACTAGTCCTGATAGCTATGTGCTGCTTCCAGTGCAACAGCCTATTGCACACCACGTAGCTTCTAATTCACCCCACACCTTGCAGCGATCTAGGTGATAAAGCCTGGGTGCACCAGTTGCTGGGGAACATGGGTGGGAGGGTGCTGTTGCACCATGTCCTGCTTGTTCATCCCTGGCTGATGGCTGGTTGGCCACTGTGTGAACAGAGTCTGATCCAGCAGGGGTCTGATCCAGCAGGGCACTTCTTCTTATGTTCTAAAGAAAGCCCTTCTGCACATCTCCTCCATATCTTTACTCACACTCACTGCCCCCCCCATCTCTCTGACACCTGTGCATCCAGTTGAAAAGGAGAAGTTACAGAAATCCAGCTGTTGGTGTGAAGGCTAGAATAGGGTGACCATATGAAAAGGAGGACAGGGCTCCTGTATCTTTAACAGTTGCACAGAAAAGGGATTTTCTACAGGTATCATTTGTATATATGGAGAACCTGGTGAAATTTCCTCTTCATCACAACAGTTAAAGGTGCAGGAGCTACTGTAGAGTGACCAGATTTAAAAGAGGGCAGGGCAGCTGCAGCTTTAACTGATGCGATGAAGAGGAAATTTCACCAGATTCTCCATATATACAAATGACACCTGCTGAAATTCCCTTTTCAATACAACTGTTAAAGATACAGGAACCCTGTCCTCCTTTTCATATGGTCAGCCTAGGCCGCTAGAACAGCCTAGGGGGAAAAAAGAAAAACAGGCAAACTCAGCTCTTCCCTAATTCTGTGCAACTTCAAGTCAATTACTGTGGCATTTTTTAAAAGAAGTAGTGCCAGGGAATTGTCTAATAGTTATTCATTTCAACTGAAGACAAGTTTATTACAACAAAATCAAATTTAATTCATGAGTTGTGGTAGAGTTTTAAACACACACACACACACACACACACAGAGAGAGAGAGAGAGAGAGAGAGAGAGAGAGAGAGAGAGAGAGAGAGAGAGAGAGAGAGAGAGAGAGAACCTTTCTACACCTAAGGATTATCCCACGCAAATTGAGGGAACATCCCTGCCTGCTCCCGGGATCCCCTGTGTGACATTTGGATGCACAGGGTTGATCCCGAGATGATCCCGTGAAAAAAGGCAGGTGTAGAAACGGCCAGAGAGAGAGAGAGAGAGAGTCCTCTTTTGACTGCCAACTGCAGGGATCTGAAGCATGAAAACGGAACTTCTTTCCCATTCATTCATATTCCCTTTCCTTTTGTTTTCCCTCAGAAGCTCTCCTCCAGTAATGCATTTCCAACTGATTTTTTTTCTTGGAAGTTGTATTGGGCAACATCCTATGGAAGATTAAATTGTCTGTGCGGCAGGAGTAGCTTTCTCCTCCTGCTTCTGGTGACACAGGATGTTGACTTGTCCAGGATCTACACTACTGCTTTAAAGTGTTTTAAGGCACTGTATAACAGTTTTGACAACTGTTGGGGCCCAGGACACACTCCATATGCAGTTGCCAAAACTGTTATAAAGCATTTTAAAGCAGTGGTGTAGATCTGGTTCTACCCCTTAACTCAGCTTTGGGCAGGGTGGTATTGGTGGAAGGTGTCCTCTCCACCAAAGAAACCTTTGAGATCCAAATCGCCAGCTGTCCAGCTTCTCAACAGAGAAGGGGGTGGATCCAGATATACACTTACATCAACTATGGTAATGGAAGTAGACTTCCCTGTCCCTTCCTTCCCACAGCAATCCCTCCAGCCACCTGAAAATGCTACACAGAGTCAGGAGACCCTTCTGAATGGGGTGAGCTATGGTGTGGGGGAGGGGATCCCAAAATATTGGGCAGAGGGACCTTCCAGAAGCAGAGCCCTTGCTATTGCAGAAGACAGACCCTGGTTCCAATCCTATGTCTTAGAGCCTTTCTACACAAAGCATTTATTATGTGCTCATGATGCCTCAAACTTTAAAAATAAATAAAAATATCATATAAAACCAGAAAAAAAATATACTCCAGGGAAAACTTGTCTAAAAAGATGAGTTTTCAGGAGGCGTTTGAAAGATGTTATATTTTTCACCTCCTGAACCGCACGAGAGAGGGTTTTCCAGAGGGCGGGTGCTTCTACAGAGAAGGCCCACCATTGAGGTTCTTCATGACGACACTCTGTTTGTCTTGGAATGACGAGCAGGACCTCTTCTGAGGATCACAAATGTCGTCTGGGTGTATATAAGGGAAAGTGGTCTGCTAGGTTAGCGAAGTTATAAGTGAATCATCATCATCACAGTATTGAGAGGAACCTGGTTAATTGAAGAGAAGTGTTTTTAATTTGCGAGGATGTCATTCCTTGCAGAGCCTGAGAATGCAAAATTTCAGCTGTCAAGAATATTTCCAATATCGTTATTATTATTTTTCCCAACAAAGATTGTGGGCAAAAAGAGGGAGGGAGGGAGGGAGGGAGGGAGAGCTATGAATGCATTTGTTTTAAGAGACAACAACACACACATTGTGCTATGAATAACGAGAGCAAAATTTTATCGAGCAAATTGAGCAAATGTCATATACCAAAGCTGCAACTGCAGTGTGTTCCAGTTGTTAATTTTAGAGAAACTTTTTTCACAAGTTGACACTTAATTTAATTTTAGTTCACTCAGGGAGGTGAGGCGTGAATTATTTGATGCATGTAAATCAAAGTGGGCAGAAGGTTGGGGTGAGAATATCTACACACACCCCGCAGTTATACACTAATCCTCTGAAGAACCTCCCTGATCCTCTGTCAGTTAACCAAAACCAAACATGTTTGGTTACAGATGATCACGGCTTAGAGTAGTAGTTTCCAAATGGTATCCCATGAGAAATTCATTCAAGTATTGAAAGCTCCTGAAAATCTTGTCTACATACACACACATGGTTGGACAAGGCTTCTATCTATCAGTGGTGGGAACACTTCTGAGATTTACTTGTCCAAGCAGCATGGAGTTGGATTGTGGGGGAGGGGGACAGGAGGTGTGGGAAAGAACACCCAGATATGAATGGGTTCAGCTGGCCAGAAATGTATTGATTACACCTTGAATAAATGGAATAAATTTGGCAGGGGCATTGGACATGGATCCTGTCATTCAGAAGCTCACCTGGTAGCCAATATGCCAGGTGCATAGGTGGGGTGACATGGGGGACTTGAGCTCACCATGAAGCTGATTGGTGGGAGATTCTTCATACAGTGCATAGTCAAGTTATGGAATTTGCTACCAAAAGATGTGGTGATGGCCACCAATTTGGATGGCCCTAAAAGGGGGTTGGACAAATTCCTGGAGGAGAAGGCTCTCAATGGCTACTAGTCCTGATGGCTATGTGCTGCCTCCCGTATCAGAAGCAGCATGCTTCTGTATGCCAGTTGCTGGGGGACTGGAGGGTGCTGTTGCACTCATGTCCTGCTGGTGGGTTCTTAAGTTAACCACTCTTTGGCCACTGGGTGAACAGAACACTGGACTAGATGGACCCTTGGTCTGATCCAGCAGGGCTCTTCTTATGTTCTTATGTTCTCACATGCGCTCTTCCTGAGCCTTGGTTGTGTGGTCGGCCCACAAGCTGCTTTGAGAGGGCTACACTGCAAAGGCAGCCAAAAAATATTAAAATAATCAGAAATAGTATTAAATAAATAAATGCATTTTAAAAACCCATGTTGGGCTGGGCCCTGAAGAAGACACACACACCCCAAAATCAGCCAGCCAGAGAACATGGCTATTGGGCAGCATAAAATATTTTCAATCAATAATAAATAAATAAATAAATACTATTGCTTGCATTGCCATTGCTGCTCACTGGCTTGTTGTCTTCTTCAGGCCCAGCGGGAGAGCATGCACTGAAAGGAGCAATAGGCGAAGCTGCCTCCTCGCTCACCTGCCCTTTTCCAGCAGGCACTGGGGAGGATTGGGCCCAGATGGAGCAGGAGCAGTTGGTGATGGGGAGCACACCAAAGGCATCTTGCTGAAGGCCCTCCCAAAACCTGGAGCTGGCCGGCCGGCACTGGGAACAGAAGAGGAAAAGGACATTGCTGCCTCCCTTCTAGAGGTAAGCTCAGCTTTTCCTGAGCTTCCTTCTTCCCTTACCAAGTTAGCATGATGGTGGGATGGTGGGGGAATTCAGAGAGCTTCAGAAATCCAATGTTTGAGAACTGCCGACCACAGGGCCGGATCTACACTACTGCTTTAAAGTGCTTTATAATAGTTTTGACAACGGTATATGGAGTGTGTCCTGGGCCCCAACAGTTGTCAAAACTGTTATAAAGTGCTTTAAAGCAGTAGTCAGAACCGGTGCCAGACTATATTGCACCCTAGGCAGGCGCATTCTGAAGCCTCTGCCCCACCCCCACCCCATGTGTGCGTACGCGCACGCGCTCCCAGCTTTGAAGCCAGGACGCTGGGGGCGGGGGGGGCGGGGTGGAGGCTTTGAAGCGGCGCACCCGGAAGTGGCTTCCTGGCGCGCTGTACTGAAGCCTCCGCCCCGTGCTCTGGGGTTGGGGGTGTGGGGCGAAGTCTTCAAAGCGTCACGCCCGGAAGTGGCTTCCTGGTGCACCATTCAGAAGCCTCCACCTCCAACCCCAGCATCCTGGCTTTGAAGCCAGGAGCAGCTTCTGGCTGGGTGCTGGCTTAGAAGCCAGGACACTGGGGTTGGGAGGCAGCCGGGGCGGCAACTTTGGAACAGCGCGCCCGGAAGCCGCTCTAGGAGAGCAGCTTCTGGGTGCACTGTTCCATGCCCTTGTTTGCTTGGCACTCTAGGCCACCGCCTGAGTTGCCTCTATGGCAGCGCCGGTCCTGGCAGTAGTGTAGATCCTGCCCTGATGGCTAATAACGGCAAGTGAAAATGTGGGCAAGAGAAGGCAACTTAAAATGCTACAGTGAACTTAAAGGACAGCTCAATGAACAGAAATGTGCATTATTATGATTATGATTATTAAAAGAGGGAGGGAGAGAGAGAGAGAGAGAGAGAGAGAGAGAGAGAGAGAGAGAGAGAGAGAGAGAGAATCTGGAAGAAGGATTTCATGATAAAACGTTAAGAAAAGCTTTAAAAAAGAGAGAGAGAAAAACCCCAAACATCACCAGTCATTTCTGAATAAGCTTACAGTTCTTTCAAAGACAAAGCTACAATAAAGTTGTGTCTTAGTGGATGGGTAGGAAGTATAAAATAAAATGCAAAGCCGTATTTCGTGGCGTGTCACTGCTGAGAAACCCCCTTAAATACCTTCATTGTCAGCTGAATAAATCCTCTGGAAGACATTATGCCCTTATGATAATATTTTCCCAACCCTTTGGTTCATCTATATAAGGGTGTTATTTTTGGAGTAATTGCATGCATTGGGAGAGCAATTCCAATGTTATCCTATATATATATATATATATATATACACACACAGAGAGAGAGAGAGAGAGAGAGAGAGAGAGAGTGAATGAAATCAAAGCAGTTGGGTATTTGGATATTGCTCATAAAGTATTTGGCTCCAATCTCAACCATTAAAGGTTTGGGTTAATGCTTCATTAGACAATTATGAATAATGGGTAATTTCCCCCTCCCAACCCCTCCCTGAAACTATGCATTAATTTCTCAGTCATGGGTCAGTCTGAAAAAACCCACGGCGGTTCGCCCCCATTGTTCATAGCTAAAAAGCAAAAAGGATTAAGTAATGACATTCTTATTAAAAAGGTTTGATGAATGAAATGCAATAATTAAGTTCCTTTTGTTCTTCCCAATGGAATTCAGAATTGTTAATCTATAACTGGCAGTGTATAGATCCATATGCATCCATCATTTTTAAAGCAAACAAAAAAAATCACTGTTTCATATCAAAAATTGAAAATAAAGGTTCACTGTTCTGTACTCTCTAATTTACCGACCATCTTGACAGTAATGGACTTAGCAGTAATGGACTTAGTGAAATTTGCAAAATAAGAATTCAGAAAAGAGTATTTTGTCATGCTGTGTGTGTAACTATTTCCAAAGTGAAATATTTAGTGCATATTCCTTTAGAAATGGGCAAATTTTTCAATTCTGGTTTCACACAGTTTCTGATTTTCTGGACCAAAATTTAATTTTGGCCCATCTTTGAATCAATTTATGAATTTTGTGAAAAAATAACTGTATGAAAAATGTGTAAGCATTTTCATGCAAATTTCTCCTAATGTACACATTTTTCTCCACACATTTCCTAGTGTGCACTTTTCTTTTGCAAGCAATTCCCCCCTAATGTAATGCATATTCTGTGTATACTTTCTCCAATATACACATTTTGTGGGGGGGGTGTAATGCATTTTTTCTCGATATTTGCATTTTTATTTTTATTTTGGTGCATTCTTTGAGTTGCAAATTATATTGCAAAATTCTGAAAAGCACTTATTCCATCACTCAAGCATGTTCTGGTTCACATATAGGTTCAGGAGTTGTAAATTGCGTAAGTTTATATAAGAAGTTTAGTATTAGTATTCTTAATATGGAAGTTAGCCAGACTACCTGAAGGATCGTCTTCTCCCAGATCTATCTGTCCAGAAACTAAAATCAGCTTCAGTGGTCCTTCTCCAGGAAGTCCTGGGGGGTGGCTACTAAGAAGAGGCCCTTTTCTGCTTTGGCACCCCAGTTATGGAATAAGCTCCCCAGAGAAGTTCACCTGGTGCCTACATTATTCTCATTTTGGTGCCCGATGAAGATGTTTTTATTCTCTCCAGCGTTTTAGTTTCTCAGTTTGTTTTCTATTCAGTATTGTAATTGATTTATTTTTATTATTATTATTATTATTATTATTATTATTATTATTATTTTGCACTGCTGCTAGCTTCTGTTGAGTTATTATTGTTACTTTTATATTGCAGTTTTACATTTTTAATTTTTATACTGTATTTTATCATCTGTGTTTTATGATCTTGTATTTTACGGTTTTAATTGTTGTGAACCGCTCCAAGAGCCTCGGCTCTTGGGCGGCATGGAAATGTAATAAATAAATACATCTCAAGGGATATCGGAAAATAATAATGACAGCAACCTCTTGTTAGGGGCCAACCAGGCTGTGGCTAGCCATGAAAAACAGGATGTGGAGGAGGCCATTTTATTTATTTATTTATTTATTTAAGGATTTTTATGCCGCCATTCAGCCAAAAAAGGCTCTCATGGCGGCTTACAAAAGTATTTCTTGACAGTCCCTGCCCACAGGCTTACAATCTAAAAGACATGACACAAAAGGAAAGGGGATTGGGAGGGAGGAGGAGGAGGGGGGAAAGGAAAACAAATTCAGGCACTACAATCTTAGTTGTAAAGTTCAGCAGTTACAGGTGACAGCAGGAGGGAGGGGGCTCTCAGCTGGAGCTGGACCCAGGCACGGTGGAGAGGTGCCTGGCTGCTGCTTCCTCCCATTTGCAGTGGGGAAGTCAGATAGGGGTGGGCAGGTTAAATGTCCCCCTCCTGCATCCCCCCCTAGAACTCTCTGCCTCACTTCACCCACTCCCACCCGCCAGAATTTACATCCACGTTTTATTTATTTATTTATTACATTTTTATACCGCCCAATAGCCGAAGCTCTCTGGGTGGTTCACAAAAATTAAAACCACAATAAAACAACCAACAGGTTATTATTATTATTATTATTATTATTATTATTATTATTATTATTATTATTTATATAGCACCATCAATGTACATGGTGCTGTACAGAGTAAAACAGTAAATAGCAAGACCCTGCCGCATAGGCTTACATTCTAATAAAATCATAATAAAACAATAAGGAGGGGAAGAGAATGCACAGCACAATTACGAAATACAGTATAAAAAGTGCAACCAGGATAAAACCACGTAGCAAAATTGATATAAGATTAAAATACAGAGTTAAAACAGTAAAATTTAAATTTAAGTTAAAATTAAGTGTTAAAATACTGAGTGAATAAAAAGGTCTTCAGCTGGCGACGAAAGCAGTACAGTGTAGGCGCCAGGCGGATCTGTCTGGGGAGCTCGTTCCACAGCCGGGGTGCCACAGCGGAGAAAGCCCTCCTCCTAGTAGCCACCTGCCTCACTTCCTTTGGCAGGGGCTCATGGAGAAGGGCCCCTGTAGATGATCTTAAGGTCCAGGCAGGTACATATGGGAGGAGGCGTTCCTTCAGATAACCTGGCCCCAAGTCGTTTAGGGCTTTAAATGTCAATACCAGCACTTTGAATCGGGCCCGGACCTGGACTGGCAGCCAATGAAGCTGGAAAAGGACTGGCGTGATGTGGTCTCGCCGGCCAGTCCCT
Source organism: Elgaria multicarinata webbii (assembly GCF_023053635.1). Classification (NCBI taxonomy): domain Eukaryota; kingdom Metazoa; phylum Chordata; class Lepidosauria; order Squamata; family Anguidae; genus Elgaria; species Elgaria multicarinata. The sequence goes on from NC_086184.1 coordinate 10,206,670, forward strand.
GTTAGTAACCTTGCTGCCCTATTTTGTACCAGCTGAAGCTTCCGGACCGTTTTCAAAGGCAGCCCCCATGTTTAATCATAAACATGGGTCCGGAACCCTAACAAGGGGAGAAACAGTGTGGAGTTGTAGGGAAAAATTAGAGATAGGGGAAGGGTCAAATTCCTTCCGCACTTCTCCACTGCAGAATTGATCTTCCCGACACTACTTTGCAGCTACAAACCTCGCAACGGCCGGGCTTGCTTTGCCTATGGCCACAGCACAGTATGCAGTTTCCTTCTGAGACTAGTGAGAAGTTGCTGATGGCATCAGCTCTGAAAACAAGACCCTCCTGGAGATATATATCAGTCCAGCCACCTATTGTGTTCCATAACTTTTTGAGGTTTTGGGTTCTTCTCCCCGCCCCCACTTCTTTTTAAAGTACCCTACTGGTTCTGTCTACAAAGGCGCCTTTGCTAAGCTCCATGCTCTCCAGCCCGGCGCTCCATCAGACTCACATTGTTTTGTGTCCTAAGCTTTCAGCTCGAGCCTCCCCAGTGTTCTGAAAACTGGCATGGCTCCTTGAACTCTCTCTCTCTCTCTCTCAGCTGAAGCAGCCAGCTGGAGAAACAGCTTTCTGAGTTCAATGGGCAAGTTTTAAAGGGGAAGCGCCCGGCCACGGAAGAAGGTAAGCTTTTAATCAATGCAACATGTGCCAATGCCAGCTTGAAACCGTGCGGAAGGCCGTCTGATTTCCCCTCCACTTAAAGCCTTCAAGGTTTACAAGGGTTTTCTTCAACTTTTTTTTTTTTAAAAAAAGTAAATAAACCTTCTTCTGCGGTGTTTTGTTTGGGGGGGGGTGTTTTGGACAGGCCTCAGTTCATTATTTAGGTGCTTGGCAGCGATGCCTGAAAATGTGCAAACAATGGCAGCTCCTGTATCGTTGCAGCACTCTCCTTGTCATCAGGCATCTGAAAGCGCTTTGCCGGGAATATAATTACACGTTAGCACCGAAGACAGTTTCTGCAGGCTAACTGGTGACTGGATTGCATGGAGATCTCTAGCCCACGTGCTGGCAGGCAGCAGGCGTAAGACGGAGATCTCCGGAGAGCGCAAACAGATAGGAACCGTTAGGAGTCTGTTTTCTTAGCAAAGTGTTAGAGAGTTATTGGCACAGGAACGCAAAGCAGAGTGGAAATGTGTTCTGGCATCCGAGCTGCCCACCACGTCACGCTCTTATCTGATAGGCTAAACTTCAGTAGCTTTAATAAATACGGCTGGATGGGGGGGTTTCAAAGCAGCCGACAAAAAAAAAATGAGGCCTTCTGTTGCGAGCGGGTGAAAGCCTGACTGAAAATAGGAACTTCAGAGACCCAGCAAGGAAGTTGGGTCATAGGTGAGCAGAAGCTCACATGCTTTGGATGCAGAAGGCTCCAGGTTCAGTTTCTGGTATTTCTGGGAATGGCCAGGAAAGGCTCTTGTCTGGAACCCAAGAGAGATGGGCTGCCAACGTCTTTGTTATCATCATTGTTGCTATTTGCCATTTTGCAGCCAAAAAGAAAGAAAGAAAGACCAGTATTTTACTCCTGTTAATGTTCATGGATTGATTTTTATTCTTGTAGTTTTGGAAGGGTGTTTTGAAAATCAAATTTACAATAACATTTTGTGAGTCGCATGAGGGTAGGGTTAAGTGAGAATTTTGCTTGTTTTGTTATGTTTTTAATTGGAATTTACCCAAATGGGATGGAAAGAATTTGAGAGTAAAAAAATAATAATGTTCAAATGTTACAGAAAGCAAAATTGTCCTAGTCGCCAAAGTCGGCAAAGGACTTTGCGTTCCTAGCTTTTCAAAGCCTGAGTTTGAATCTCTGTGTAGTCAACTATGTTTCTGGTGTTGCAGTGTGGTTGCTGCTTCTTTTTCCTGACAGGCCCCTCACCTTTTGCAGCTATCTTTTGCACAATACCTGACGGAACGCCTCTCCTGACATGAACCTACCTGTACACTGCACTCAACATCTAAGGTCCTCCTCCGAGTGCCTACTCCAAGGGAAGCTCAGAGGATGGCAACAAGCAAGAGGGCCTTCTCAGTGGTGGCCCCCCAATTATGGAAGGATCTCCCCGATGAGGCTCGTCTGGCACCAACATTGTTATCTTTTCGGTGCCAGGTCAGGACTTTTCTCTTCTCCCAGGCATTAACAACATATGCTAAGTTTGTTTGTTTTTTAATGGACCCCAGAACTGTTGTTGTTAAATGAATACTGTTGTTTTTATATTTTTGATGGTTTAAAATTGTATCTCGCCAGTGCGAATAGGTAAGAATCTTGTTTGGTTTATGGCTTGATAAGAACTTTGCAAAATGTGCAACTTTCTTCTTAAATGGGATACAAAGAATGTGAGACTTGTTAAAAAAAGAAGAATGTGGGAGGAAGTGAAACTGACAGAATCATCCTTCCCTATTTGAGGGCCCCTTTCCTGAGAAGAAAGGTGGCATGTATATTCAGGGTGCAATCCTATGCATGCTTAGAAAGAAAAAAACCCACAATTCCCCAGCCTGGGCATGCTGGGAGTTGTAGGACTTCTTTCTGTCTAAACATATATAGGATTGTGCCCTAATAATTCAATCTTATGCATGCCTACTCAGAAGTAATGGTGTACAATGTGGCTTTCTCCTAGATAAGTAGGTATAGGATTTCAATCTAAATTGACTAAGGCAAAACTATATAACTAGGGTGACCATATGAAAAGGAGGACAGGGCTCCTGTATCTTTAATAGTTGCACAGAAGAGGGAATTTCAGCAGGTGTCATTGGTATATATGGAGAACCTGGTGAAATTCCCTCTTCATCACAACCATTAAAGCTGCAGGTGTCCTGCCCTCTTTTAAATCTGGTCACTCTGGTATAGCTCCTGCACTTTAACTGTTGCGATGAAGAGGAAATTTCACCAGGTTCTCCATATATACAAATGACACCTGATGAAATTCCCTTTTATGTGCAACTATTAAAGATACAGGAGCCCTGTCCTCCTTTTCATGTGGTCACCCTAATATAACTGAAGCATACCTTGCACAACCATGGTTTGCTTTTCTTTGTAAAAGCTCAAATGGAATTTACTTTCAGAGAAGCCCCAGTTCAGGGCTGACTCAGCAGAAGTGATATAACTTACAGGGGGAAGGTTCAACAGGCCTGGAGATGGCATCCATATTTTCCCTCCCGCTGAGACTTTGCGTACCTCCATGACAGGCTTTTATCACACCAATGCCCTACCTTGTTCATGGAATTTTGCAGGCCCACAAGTAGGGATGGTGAAGAAATCCTCAATGAAATCAAATGTGTTTCAATCTCTATGAATCTGACTGGCAAATGCACCAGTAGACTTGCTTTTACAGAATCGCACAGATTACATGGAATTGCAGACCATTTTTTTTTTTAAAAAAAAAACGTTCTGGAATTTTATGCAAATTTAATTGTAGAAAAATACATTTAAAAACAACCCTAGCTAATTTCCCTTCATAAGCTAAAGCATGAAAATGCATATTGGTGGGGGGGTTACATATTAGGCGATTGGACACTTTGAGGGTATTTGTGCATTTTGGCAAGTGCAAATTGGCAGAAATGCCAATTTGCAGAACTTCAGAAAAAATGGTAAAATCTAGTTCATCAATGGAACAACGGAATGAAACACACCTGACAATCGCAAAACTTGCTCGGCTTCGTCCATTTTCTTCTGCTGCCCCTTACGCCTGGAACGCTCTTCCAAAACATCTGAGATCCACAAGTTCAATCGCAGCTTTTAAAGCTCAGCTAAAAACTTTTCTTTTTCCTAAAGCTTTTAAAACCTGATGTTGTTTGGACTCTATACTGTTAGTTTACCCTACCCTGTGCCTGTTTACCCTACCCAGTGCCTGTTTGCATTCTCTTCCCCTCCTTATTGCTTCACTATGATTTTATTAGAATGTAAGCCTATGCGGCAGGGTCTTGCTATTTACTGTTTTACTCTGTACAGCACCATGTACATTGATGGTGCTATATAAATAAATTAATAATAATAATAATAATAATAATAATAATAATAATAATAAACAGACAGAATCAGCATTGAGACATTTTCCACTCGTAACTGTCCTGTGTTTTCCGACTACTTCTTCCATCTTTTTCTTTAATGTTGGAAAATCCATTAAGGAGGGAAAAGATGAAAGAGCTGCACGATGCCTTCTGACTCTTAGTGCTAGGACCCCACCCCTAACATCTGCAAGTGCCCCAAGAGAAGGGAAACTCTGAAAAAAATGGGGAGAATGGAAAAATACACACACACACACACACACACACACACACACACACACACACACATCTTCCACCCTGCCAACATGAACCCAACAGAACTTTGGATTTGGTGATTCTCCCTCTCTGCCCATAGGGAAGATACCCCACAATAGGAACTGTCCCTGTTAAATAGGGACTGTGAAGAGCATAATCGTAGGCTGGGAAATACAAGGAAGAAGGATTACGATGAAGTCAGACAGTTATGCTTCATGTTATGTGTGGTTCGGGATATATTTTTAGTGTACTTCAGCCTATAATTATGGATGCTTTATGGCCGTTCAGAAGCCTATTTCTTGAAGGAGGAGGTTGTGATTATATAATGCCAGTTATTTTTGATTGTCTAAAATGCATTTTTAGTGCCTTGCTAAGTCTTGCTGCTCGGCTACAGAGAGGCCAGCTCATTTGAGTTTCATTGAGGATAATGTGCTGTGAAATTATTCGATAAGCATTAATTTGGCAAAGCCTTTTATCAGACGTAGCTGGAGGAAGAGCCGTGAGAGCTCAGAAGTCCAAATCAGCACACAGGAAAAACAAAACAACAACATTTTTGTTTTGTTGTTTTGGAGTGAGGAATTTTGCAGGCACCATTGGAGGTCCTTATGGGCACCATGGCATCCAAGGGCCCTGTGTTGGGGATCCATGACCTAGAGAACTGCTGCCAGCCAGAGCGTGCAGTACTGGGCTATAGATTTGCATAAGCTCGGTATGAGCTTATGCAAGAAAGGCAAATGCTATTTTGGGCTGCATTAATAGAAGTATAGCTTCCAAATCACGTGAGGTACTGGTTCCTCTCTATTCGGCCCTGGTTAGGCCTCATCTAGAGTATTGCGTCCAGTTCTGGGCTCCACAATTCAAGAGGGACGCAGACAAGCTGGAGCGTGTTCAGAAGAGGGCAACGAGGATGATCAGAGGTCTAGAAACAAAGCCCTATGAAGAGAGACTGAAAGAACTGGGCATGTTTAGCCTGGAGAAGAGAAGATTGAGGGGAGACATGATAGCACTCTTCAAATACTTAAAAGGTTGTCACACAGAGGAGGGCCAGGATCTCTTCTCGATTCTCCCAGAGTGCAGGACACGGAATAACGGGCTCAAGTTAAAGGAAGCCAGATTCCGGCTGGACATCAGGAAAAACTTCCTGACTGTTAGAGCAGTGCGACAGTGGAATCAGCTACCTAGGGAGGTTGTGGGCTCTCCCACACTAGAGGCCTTCAAGAGGCAGCTGGACAACCATCTGTCAGGGATGCTTTAGGGTGGATTCCTGCATTGAGCAGGGGGTTGGACTCGATGGCCTTGTAGGCCCCTTCCAACTCTGCTATTCTATGATTCTATGATTCTATGATATTGGAAGTTTTAGTCTCAATTCCTTTCCTAATTATGCTTAACATGGACTTTGCCTTTTTTTTTTACAGCAGCTCCACACCATGAGCTCATCTACACCAAGCAGGATATTCCACTATGAAAATGGTATGAAAGTGGTATATAAAAGGCAGGAGCCACACTACTGCTTTATAGTGGTATTGAAGTGCACTGCAGGATCTACACTGCTGCTTTATAGTGGTACTCAAGTGTACCGACAACTGTTGGGGCCCATGACACATCTACCACAAGCAGGATATAACACTCTGAAAGTGGTATGAAAGCAGTATATGGTCTGTGTCAATGGGCCCCAACAATTGTCAGTGCACTTCAATACCACTATAAAGCACTAGTGTGGCTCTTGCCTTTTATATACTGCTTTCATAGTGGAATATCCTGCTTGGTGTAGATGAGCCCCAAGTCATCATTTGCATCAAGCTGTCCACCACAACCCCAAGATCTCATTTTTGGTCGGTCATCACAAGCTAAGATCCCATAAGGGTATATTTGCAGTTAGGTTTTTTGCCACAGTGTCTATCAATTTACAGCACACAGGGCACTAAGGCCTTAGCTAGACCTAAGAATTATCCCAGGCAAATGGAGGGGTTGTTCAGTCCAATAGGCCAGGCTGATGTCCACCACAAATGGAGAACAGGCAACTCAGGCCAAAATGCTCTTCTGGATATAGTGATTCTATGCCAGATACTCAGGACTGTGCTGGCAGATCAACAAATCAATGTAGAAAGGGTCTCCTGAGTGTTGGTAGTTGGAAACCCACTGGCACAGAGCATTAAATGAAAATACAGTATAGCAATGTAAGGGCCATTTCTGCAAATCAAGGAATCACTGGTAACTGCTCTCTCAGTAGAATGTACATTTGTTTTCAAAAGCGTCAAGAATTGTTCCTCCAGAGCACTTTTGCTACATGCAGGGAAGAAACTGTGTGCTTTGTTAAAGAGGGGTTACTGCGTGGTTCTGTTCTGAATCAAGCATGTTGCCGGATCCAGCCAGCTGAGTCAAGTTTTTCATTATGTGACAATATTGACTGAAGAAAACAGCAAACAGCTCTGGCGAAAATCAATGAGCGTCTCCAAAGCCCTCGCAAAATAAAATACCAACCAGCTGTTAGATCTAAAAGTAAAATAATCGATTCCATTAAACCCAAGTGTGTGTTAAGATGGCAGAATTTTGGTTGTTGGGGATACAATGCAAACAGAGCTCCCAGTACTGGTGAAAAACTCAAGATGTTGGTTTGGAGAACAACGTGGAGCTCTTACCCAAGGGTGCAAGAACTAGGGTTGACGCAAGGTCACAAGGCCACCTCATATCTAGGAATTCCAAGGGACTGTTTCCCCTCTGTAATAAGGCATCAGTTGTTTCAATTTTATCATTTAATTTTCTGCCCCTCTTTTCTGTCCCACTAGGTGCCCAATTCTGCTAACAACAATGAAGTATTAAATTACCATGCAACAAAAACACGTTTTAAAAATATATGAAAAGGAGCAATTAGAAATTCCAGCCGGTAGCAGGCAGATCTTCAGGCCAAGGGCCAATCTGAAGAGGAAGGCCCTAACTTACAAGTAAAAGGCCATCGGGGGGGGGGGGCTAGATGGGCCTCCCTAGGAAAGGAGTTCCAGAGGCTGGGCACTGTCATTGAGAAAGCCATTCTGGGTCCCCACCAGATGCAGCTCAGATAATGGCAGGATAAAGAGATGGGCTTCTCACTCAAACCTTTACATGGGCTGGCTCATACTGGAGAAAGTTGGTTTGCAGTAGAGAACTAGCAACTGAGATGGTTAGCTTTCCCCCTGTCCACTTCATTTTCCCAAAAGGATGTAATTTCATGGCAGGGTAAGGGAAGTAGTTGGTGGGATTATTTAGAAAAAGTGCCTCCTGTTAGAAAGATAACTAGCAGATAAAAACAAAAGGGACCAAATAGAATGAGTGTCTACTAGTCCCACATGTCGACAAGGCTATCTTAGGGGGAAAAGGAGACCATCCGCTTCTCCTGGTGAAGAGAGGGTAAAATGACTTTACTCACAAATTGTCTTGCTTATAAATGCACGTTCAGTGTTGAGTTTTTTTAAAAAAGTTTGTCAACACATGTTCTCCCAGTGGTAGTAGAAGTGGGGAAAGGGAGGGGAAGAGGAGGAGCAAAAGGAAGAAATCACAGGAAATCACTCTATAAGCTATAGAGATCCTAAGCTAGCTGTGGTCAAAATTCCTGTGAACTAACTTCAACACTGACCCTTCCAGTAACTTCCAGATGAGGTTGCAATACTCCCAATAGTAGTTGCAAGGATAAAATGGAAGGCGGGGGAGGGACCACCAGTTTCCCTGCGGCAAATCACCCCCTCTGGACACCATTTGTGCAGTAAGGATGCACGACACTTGGTGCAAGGTTCAGAAATAGCAAGTGGAATGAAGAATTCCTAACGCATCAGATCTGCTTCAGAAGCAAGGCCACACAATATGAAGCTCTAACATTCAGAAAGAGGTTTGGATGAGAGAGAGAAATCCAAAACATCCCTAATTTGCACAGAAGCAGCATGTGTGTATGTGTGTGAAGGTTCAGTAAATGAATTGGCGGCAGAAGATGTAGTTCCTCTTCCTGGATTCCTCCAATGGATAAAGGAAGGAAGGAAGGAAGGAAGGAAGGAAGGAAGGAAGGAAGGAAGGTTGGTTCTGAGTTGGACCCTTCGTTAGTCCAGTAGTTTGGCTGTAAAAAAGCCCCATAACCTTAAGCTGCAAGGACATCAAACCTCCTCCTCATAGTAGAGCAACAGACTATTTGCCTGTAATTCTTGCCTTCGGCACATTGGTCTGAACTTTCTGAGTATCATTCTGCAAAGTCCATTGAACAGCAATGGAGACTCCGATATATGTAGGTTTGCCTGGGGCTCTGTTTCCATAGAATCATAGAATCATAGAATAGAAGAGTTGGAAGGGGCCTACAAGGGCATCGAGTCCAACCCCCTGCTCAATGCAGGAATCCACCCTAAAGCATCCCTGACAGGTGGTTGTCCAGGTGCCTCTTGAATGACTCGAGTGTGGGAGAGCCCACAACCTCCATAGGTAACTGATTCCATTGTCATACTGCTCTAACAGTCAGGAAGTTTTTCCTGATGTCCAGATGGAATCTCCATATTTAGCTCTGGTCCATGGCACTAAAACTGAGTCCCTCCAACATGTCCCTCACTAGGAATGTGGTAGGTGGGGGGTTGGTTGGGTATGTTTAATGCAAACATACCCAATTACACTTTTTTGAACCAACATTTGTACCAAAACTCCATTATCCTTTGAAATTCGTAATTCTCCAAATTTTGCGATTGAGTTTTTCAAATGTGTATGTTAGGGGAAATAATTCCAAAATGTATTTTATTAGGGAAATTGCTTCCACAAATGTGCATACTAGGACAAATTGGATGCTAAAATGCATGTATTAGGAGAAATGAGCACAAAAATGCATACAATTTCCATGTGTGGACTTTTTAAAAAAAATCTCAAAGTTTCGGATGAACTGAGTTTAAGATTGGAAAAATGAGAAATAAAGAAAAGGTGAAGTTGATATATTTATCCATCCCTATCCCTGACAAACATGAACAGGCCATTTAGGGGGGTGATTCAGCAGCCCCACCCCAGTAAATCATTGCTGTAATCCATAGGGTAACTTTGTAGTTTAGAAGACAACAGGGGAGAAAAATGAAAGATGACTCATACCCAATTAGGAGTCCAAATTTCTCAAAGGCTTTCATCTGTCTGGCTAAAAGAATGTGAAGCTGTACACCATCATAGGCTCTTCAGTCTTACAGTAATTGAGATATTATCATGTCAGCTTCATCCTCCAAAATATGGAAACCAAATGTGAATCCCATTACTGGGACCTAATTGCATCGCCTTGGTCCAATGGTTACTTTAAGAGCTATTGACACGTTCTTCATATGCTGCCGAACTTTGTGGGTGTACATTGGATTCATGTCTGAGTACATTAGGCAGATGGTGGTTTGAATGAAGAATTGCTGAACTTGGATGGTTTCAAAGTCTTCTTTTAAAAGAAAGAAAGAAAGAAAGAAAGAAAGAAAGAAAGAAAGAAAGAAAGAAAGAAAGAAAGAAAGAAAGAAAGCCTGTTAAGGAAACAAGCAAAATGCATTCTGCTTACATTATTCAAATGTTGCAAGAGCTGTCTATAAAGCTGTCCAGGAAATGGCCATATCACTGCAGTCAGAAGAACTGAAGTGTGTGTGTGTGAGAGAGAGAGAGAGAGAGAGACATTACCTCCCATTTCATTTGTTAAGACAATGCACATTACATGCTTTTAGGAAGTGAAAACAAAATTGCATATTTGTAACCACGACAAAAATGTGGTGGTGAGGGGGGAAAGGTTATTGATCATGGCCTTCAAGTGGCGTGGGTTTTAAAAGGCATTCAAATCAGAGCACAAGAATCAATAAGGGATTGTTATGCTTCTGCCCTTAAAGAACAAATTTTAAAAAAATCTCACACATCCATCCAATTTAAAGCCAAACAAGTCCTCCTACACCTTAAATGTTGAGGTTTTCCTTTGCATATTCCTAGAACCTCACCAAAGTGACTTCCTATCCACTGGAAGATGCTGGTCATTAAATAAGAGACATTTGCTCAACTATAACATCAACACAATCTAATTTTCCCATGTTAAAGTGCAGTCTTAACCCAGGCCAACTGGTTCTGTTCATCACTAATCGACGAAACGGGGTCTCTTTAGAGGTTTTGAATGAGATCAATATATGCTATAGAAGTTGCATGTTCTGCTCTTACGTCAGTATCTTTACTTAGCTTTGAATCCATTAGAACAGGAGGGCGGCATTTTCTTATTCCTAAAGCTGGATAGCATGGAAGCTAAATGCCTTCTCTTGGCAACCCGAGAGAGATGGGTTGGCTGAGTTCCCATCGAGTTTAACTGGTTGACTCTTACATATTAACTTCACGTTGCCAGTTGGGCCAAAAGCTCTCATTTTTCCCACCTCTTTTTGTCTTTACTATTAAAAGGGAATGCATTTGCTTGGTGTCTGACACAACACAGAGAGCCTCTACACTTTTATGATCGCTTTGTTTACAAGTGTATGTCGCACAAAGACTTGGCTTTTAATTTTATGGCCGGGCAAAACAGCTAATCTGTTTTGACATGCTATGTAAAAAGGCACTCCAACAAGTATATGGACTAACTCATCCATAAGTCATTTCTTTTATACACATGTACTGGTGTGTCCAGGAAAAAAAGAGTTATATCGGCTGTGGGAGTTTGAATAATAATGGTCATTAATATGGCGAATTGAGGGTCAAGATATTCATCCCACATATCAAATCCCCTTCTCAATGAGAACAGTCCCATCAGCTGTCAGATTCCATTAAATATATCCCCCAGACCTACTGACCAGCTGACAGAAGAGAAACTCCAAACCATACACCCACTATTAGCATTATAAAATGTGAAATCAGCTGGAAGGAATGATAGCAGAGCTGAAAACAGAGGAGGGGGGGAAATAATCGGCAATGCCCCTTGTGTCTTTTGAAACAGAGACCCAAACTGCAAAAATACACCCCCATAAAATACCAGGAAGAAAACACCCCAATACAAAGGTGTCCACATTGCTTTCTTCATACCCTATTCCTAATTCCTAATCTTTCATTCGTTCATTTGTTCTCTCTCTCTCTCTCTCTCTCTCTCTCTCTCTCTGTCTCTCTTTACCTTCTGTTAATGTGAGATTTGCATAAATGTTTCATGAGGTTAATGCAATGCATAAACCAAACAGTTTATTAAGCAACATCTGTGCTGTTTTGTATCAGATAATGCAGCGTTGTTTCCAAGTCACTGAAATATAACCCTATCAGAAGGTTGGGGTTGTTAAAATACTTGTTTTGCAAAGACTGTGATCACATCTGACATTTTTAGCAGATGCCACGGCAAGAGAGAAGAATTCCTTAATACAACTTGTACGCGTTAGCACCTAGAAAGAAACCAAGACAGCAACAGTAGAACTTTAATGCGATTCCCGCCACCCTTGGATAAATGCTTCCCTTACTGCAGCATGAATGCAGTTGGGTCTCATCTGTTATGGGTTAAAGTGACGCTTTCTTGTCATTCATTTACCCAGCCATCATGGGCTTTCACCCTTTCCAGGGCTTTAAAAATTTTATTTTAATGAAGAGGTGACTCTTTATAGTATGCAGAGTAGAATATGAAGGTGGGGGAGAGAGATCGCTAGACTGGTACAATTTCATCATGATATTGCCTCCATATGGGACTATTTTAAGACAAAAAGCAGCAAAAACGTTATGAGACCAATAATTTTTAATGAAACTTGGCTTAGCTTTTTAAGCAGGTCAAGAAGATAAAAAGTAGGCCCATGTATTATATATATATATATATATCCCTGGCAGGGATTAAAGAAAATCTACTTCCAATTAAAGCACAGCTTAATGGAGATATGTTTTATATTATTGATTCAGCAAGGCAGCGATGAGAAGCTTTTTTCCCCCTTCTCAACATATGTGTGTCAGGCTGCAAACTTAAACACACTGACTTGGAAACATTCTCCATTCAAAACAGTGCAACTGGTTTTGGGGGTAAATAGGTGAAGGAGCAAAGTGGGTGTCACTCTCCTCTTAGAAATATAGCTGATCCTTAAGAGTTCGATGAAACAAGAAATTATATGTGTGAGATGTTCTAATTTATTTATTTATTCAGTGGGGTGGGTCGCTCATCATCACAGAAGTGAATTTTTTCCAGAAAGCTCCTGCAGTGACTAATAGGACAACCCTCTACATGTCTACTCAGAAGTGAGCTCCATTGGGAGAATATACCCTCCCATAGCTGGGAGAAGCCACACACTGGGCACAGCACTCCATAGGAGTGCTGAGCCCATCAGGCCGGGGGGGGGTAAAATCATGGGGGGGGAGATGGGGGCCGTGGGGGAAAGAGTGGACCCAGCAGGAGAGATGGGGGGAAGAGTGGGGAGATCACGGATGGGGGGCGCGGAGGGGGCATCGGGCATGGTGAGCACGCTGGCAAGTGGGCAGGGGGGGCATCAGACAGATGGGGGGGAAGAAGAACAGGGCCAGGGCAAGGAGATCAGGGATGGGCGAGCTAGCGGGGGCGGACATGGCGAGCGAGGGGAGGATGGGTGAGCGAGCGGGGGGCAGACATGGCGAGCAGGGGGAGGACGGGCAAGCGAGCGAGCAGGCAGGGGTGCTTCAGGAAATCGGGGGCAGGGGGAGCAGGGAACCCTTCATTTTTTTAAAAAAAAAAGCCTTACCTTTCCATTGGTGCGCTCCTGCACACATGGCCCCTTTAATTAAAAAAAATGGCCGACACAACGGGGCTTTCCCTTACCCCGTCGCGTGTTACGTCTAGCTAGGGGCGACGGCCCGTGCTAGCTGCAGCGCGGCCTCGCCCCGACTCCCCACCAGATTATCAGGTAGGTCTAGCAAGGCCCCCAATGGCAAAGACAAGGAAGTTCTGGAGGGGTCTTTTCTCTGAGTCTTTGCTCGGGTGTGGACCCTTGACAAGTGCCCAACTGGCTTTTCATAGCAGGAGCTAGAGCTCTCAGAGACAAACAGCACCATCAAGAAGTCCATATCAGGAGACCAGGAAGAGTCTGCATCTTTAAGAGAAATAGTCACAGGTCCATACACACAAGAAAAGAAGAACTTCACCTCTGAGACAATGGCAGCATCTCAAGATGCAAGCCAGAAGAACCCCTGTTTGCAAAGGAAGGCCACTCATGAGTAAAGGACTCTTGATGGCCCTTCTCACGAGGAGGACTTCTTCCAGAAGCCTCTGATGTGCCACAACTGAGTCCCAGGTAGGGCTCTGGAAAGACCAGGTTATAAGGCTTCAGTTGAGACATTAGCTTATTGTTAGCTGCTGGAACAACATCTTATTTCAGCTCCAATTATTTTGAGACCTTGCTTCTCTGTGTTTATTGAAACAACTTACCTAAAATACAATATAAAAACAATATAAAATAATGACTGCATAAAAAAAAATTACAGAAATAATAAAACTGTGCTGTGCAAATACATGTTACCGGAATACTAAGTAAATAGGTGTGTCTTCAAGAAGCATCTAATATTTGCCAGGTTCCACTTCCTGGACAACAAATAGAAGAGCATTCCAGAGGGTAGGGGCCACAACCAAGAAGGCCTGTTTATGTGCCATTACTTGATAGCATGCTGTTGGTTGTGGGATGATGAACATGCCTCTGCTGAAAATTTCAGGGGACAAGACTGTCTGCTGGGCGTCCTGGTCCTGAGTTGTTTATAGAAGACTGTCCGCTGGATAGTCTGGTCCTGAGTTGTTCAGGGCTTTGAATATCAACAACAGAACCTTGAACGTGGTCTGGTAGCTAATAAGTTCTTTTAAAACAGGTGCAATGTGTGCGCTACACTGAGCATCCCAACTGCTGCATTCTGTGCTAGGGATGTCGTGGAAGTGAGTGATGGAGTTGGTGTCTTCCTTCAATATCTCAAAAAGCGATCTGCATGAAGTGTTGGATAATAACGGTCTTGGCAATATACAAATGTATTCAAATCTAATCCATTAATCAATCTTTTTCTTAAAAAAAAGTGCGGGAGAGAAGCAAATGTGTAATCAACCAGACATGGTTGACAGTGCCAACATGCTTACATAAGAGGAAGCCCTATTGAAATCAGTGTTTACCTCTGCATTTACACTGCTGAACTGGAACAATTCCAACAAACATTCATTTTTAGAATTTGGTGGAGGGAATTCCATGCTCGCGGGGAGTCCTGCACACAGGCTTTAGTGGTATAATCTCAGCATATATCCCCACACACACTTTCACAGTTACTAAAGTACTTTAGCAATGTCTGTCCGGGATACCTTTAGTTCCTTCTGAATGGATTTGCTCCCTTAATAGATTCCGTAAGAATAAAGTCTATCTCCCTCTGACATTTGGCATGCATTGCGGATGCTTGAACGCTGACCAACCGACACACAGCTGTATGCCGCTGCATTGACGCTTTCTAAAAGCTGTTATTTTCATGTTAGCCAGCCAGCAGCCAGATGTCTAGGGAAATCCCCCCACCCCAAATAAAAATCCTGCATTGTACTTTTCATAGAAAGAAAATGATTTGACTTCTGGCCTTCCTCCATTCGCAAGCCACTGTGTTCACTCACTCTCTTGGTCTACCCATAGTCATTATCATATTTTGAAGTCTCTACCATGTTGCTGTTGTTTTAAAAAACAATGAGTTGGCGGGTTTGGGGAGGGGTGTGTGGAACCGCAAACATTTCTAGAAAGTCAAATCTCCAGCAATTCTAGAGGCAACAGGAAGTTTAATGTAGTTCTTGTACTCCAGGAGTGTTGAACCTCTCTCAAGAGGGCCTTTCCCAACCTGTTTTGGACTACAACCTCCAGCATTCCTGACCATTGGCCATGGTGGCTGTGGATAATGAGATATGAAGTCCCCCAAAAATCCCTCCCCCAAAATAATAATAATAACAATGATGATTATGATAATGATGGTCTTCAGTAGGGCTATGCTCCGTTTCGCATCGAAGCGAAGAAGCAATAGCGAGGCGGCCTGATTCACCTCCGACAAAGGCGGAGATGAAGCGGATCGGGGGGGCTGCGGATTGAGGCAAAGAGGATCGAGACCAAGCGGATACTTTGCCTTGATCTGGAGCTCTGAAAAAAGGTAAGAGGGGGTTTATCTGGTGCTGCCGCTGTCTGTGCGGCGATGGCAGCGGAGCCAGGTAAGGGGGTAGAGGGAGGGGGCTTACCTGCCCCTGGTGGCAGCTTCACCTGAGGCTGAGGCTCAAACTGGAAGACCAGGCTGCAATCGTGGCCTGCCCTTCCACTTTGAGCCTCAGCCTCAGGTGAAGCCGCTGCCAGAACGCGACAGATGCAAGTAAGGGGGGAGGAGGGAGGGGGCTTTACCTGGTGGTGCCGCTGCCACCGCAGTCCATGCGGTGACAGCGGCAGAGCCAGGTAAGGGGAAAGGGTCTTACCTGAGTCCATCGCATTCTGCAGCGGCTTCACTTGAAGCTGAGGCTCAAACCAGAAGACCAGGCCGTGACTGCGGCCTGGTCTTCCGGTTTGAGTCCTCGGGCTCAGTTGAAGCAGCCACCAGACTGCGACAGACACAGGGAAGTGGGGAACGGGCCTTCCCTGGCATCGCTCCCGCCTCTGCGGAGCTCCGATTCATAGCCGGAGCTCCACAGCGGAGCGGAGCGTACCATAGGCAGATCGACACTGGGCGGAGCGGGCCCGATCCGGAATTTGTGGATCAGGTGCCAAGCAGATGGGGGGGGTGTCCATGCACAGCCCTAGTCTTCAGGTCTGCAGGATCTGCATGACTCAGAAACAGCTGGTCCATTGTGGAATCTGCAGGTTGGATTCATAGAAAGCTGGATTTCTCCAACATCCCTAATGGCAAGTCTGTTAGGTTTCTCCTGCCAAAGATGAAGAGTGGAGCAAGCAA
This sequence comes from Elgaria multicarinata webbii, assembly GCF_023053635.1. NCBI lineage: Eukaryota > Metazoa > Chordata > Lepidosauria > Squamata > Anguidae > Elgaria > Elgaria multicarinata. The sequence continues at coordinate 10,222,811 of NC_086184.1, forward strand.
GCAGTCCGTCATGCAACCCCAGTCATGTTTATTCAGATCTTCCCAATGAGACTGAGTCCCTCGTCAGCACACTTTGGATTGCATCCTTTCTGTCGCCTCCCCCCATCCCCGACCTGGGGGTGGGGGTGTCGTCCACCCTATTCCTCATCGATTCATGGGCAAAGCGGGGCCCACAGTGTGATCTGTAAGCCTTGCTGCTGTGGTGGCCACTTAAACCTCACCCCCCCCCAAAAGAGGACAAACGAGGTTACAATTTTGCATAAAATTTGCATATGTTAATTTATATAGAGAGATGCAAATTTAGAAAGCATGATGACTGCTTAAATAGAAATACAGTCAATTTTGTCATAGTGGGGAAGACTGAGACCAGATGTCTGTGACGGGGTTACCTGTTCAGCTTGCAGTCCAGGTGCTCATTGTCAGTAGGCTACAGTTATCATGGTTCTTTATCGATAAACTGGAATTGGACAGGACAGCTCTTCAAGTAGAGGGCACCTTAGAACATAAGAACATAAGAAGAGCCCTGCTGGGTCAGACTGAGGGTCCATCTAGTCTGAGGGTCACACAGTGGCCAACCAGCTGTCAACCAGGGACCAACAAAGCAGGGCACGGTGCAACCCATGTTCCCCAGCAACTGATGCACACAGGCTTACTGCCTCAGATACTGGAGGTAGCACTTCAAACAGAAGACAGTCCTCTGTAAAAGTGGCCATGTGGCCATCCTAATTTGTGCATATTCTCAAACCACCCCTTGGGGGTTAGAGAGAGAGAGGGAGAGGGAGAGAGAGAGACAACTTCCATGATAAGGTCAGAGGTCACAGTTATTGACACATGACTTTAATCCTTTCAACACTTCAAAGGCTGAAAATTGTTAGAAACCCACTGAGCTTGAACCCTGGAGAATAGGATTTGGGTTTTTTTGGTTTTTAAATGTTGATATTATTGACACTATTTGAAGTACAAAAGGATGGATATTTTTGACCTAGTAACATCAGGTCTTGTTTCTGAATACGTTTGTGAGTTTTGGCCATTCCCTTTCGGCCTGAATTGCATGCAGAGTTAAATTTCGTACTACATATGCAAATGTTTCATTAGCTCTGCCTCTTTGTAGATTTATGTCTATTAGATCGGGGCTCTGCAACCTAATAAACACACAGTACCTATGTTTGCTAGGGAGTAAGTGATTTGTTCCCTAGTAAATGTGAATTTAGGATTGTGGCCTTCCTTCTTTCCTTCATTCCTCCCACCCTAAGTTTTCCATCTTAAAAGTCCTTGTTTCTTTCAGGATTTGTGATAAACAACATAATTACATGTCTTTTTCTTCCATGATTGAGCGCATGTCTTACAAACGATGATTTACCACTTGCATATCGCAAAATAGACTGAATAGATATAATTATGATGTTGCAGAACTTAACTTTCAAATTCAGAAATGTAGTTTTAAGTCAAGTGGCTCAAAACATCTTAGCAGTCAGGTCGCTTTCTTTCTTCGAATCTTGATACGTGCCACATGCTGAGAATTCAGATTTACAGAGTTCTCTGGGTACCCCTGGAGCTCATCAGGATGTGCGTGTAAAGCCTCCAATGAAGTTGACTTCACACACAGTGGTGGGCTGCATCATCTGTCTCCTGCCCTTCTGCTTACAGAAAGATGTGCATTGTGGTGAGGGCCAGTGAAAGGAGCTGGCTTCTTTGTGCAGATGCTGGGGTGTCAGCTCCATGGTAGAGCCTACCATTAATTGTGACTAGGGCTGTGCACACCCCCCCGATCCGATCCGGTTCCCAATCTGCAACTTCCGGATCGGGTCCACTCCGCCCCGCGTCGATCCACCTATGCTCCGCTCCGCTCCGCTGCAGAGCTCCGGATCTGAATCAGAGCTTCATGGCGGCGGCGGCGCCAGGTAAGGCCCCCTTACCCCCTCACAACTTACCTGCCTCCATCATGGTCCAGCGGTGGCTTCAACTGAGGCCGAGGACTCAAACAGGAAGACCAGGCTGCCGTGGCCTGGTCTTCTGGTTTGAAGCGGCTGCCGGACCGCGGCAGAGCCAGGTAAGGGGCAGGGGGGAGGGCAGCTTACCTGGCTCTGGTGCAGTCCAGCGGCGGCTTCAACTGAGGCCGAGGACTCAAACCTGAAGAACAGGCACACGGATCGGGCCACGAAGCAGATTGGGGGGTCCATGCACACCCCTAGTTTATATGGGGGGGAAGTGCATCTTAGAATTGAAGAAATACAGTAGTTCTATTTTTAGCACCTTTTTCATGCAGTTGCTAAAAGAGAACAATTAATTGATTTGGGTGAAAACAGTTCTGTTCTTACAAACAATTGAAGGATCATCATCATCATCATCTATTTATTTATTTATTTATTTCTTACCCACCTCTCCCTCTGGATCAAGGCGGGGAACAACATTAAATACAATATAAATATAAATAACACAGAGACAGAATTCATGGAGGGCAAATGGTCAGATTAAAACATCTCGTTGCCCTGGATCAGGCCCTCAGCACTCAATTCCATTCACGTTTCTTCCCCTCTCCTCCACCCCATTCCACTTTATCCTTGCCTCCCATCCTCTCACCCACACTAGAGGTATAGTTTTGAAATACAAGGTTTGGCTGTGCCAGTATGATGTTACCTTTTTCCCTACAAAAAGCCAATTGTGTTGTAATTAATTCATGCAAACTCCTCTCAGATGCTTAGGGCCCCGGAGTGTATTTGGAAACAATAGGAAAGAATCCATTGACTAATTTCGCTGATGTATCCCTTTCAGGCAGATGCAAAAGTTCTCCATCTTAGGCGAAGCAACAACAAAAAAAGGAAGGAAAAAAAAGGAAAGACACTGTTTGTCTATGAGGCCTCATTTCAACATATTTTTTTTAATCGCAAGCAAACTAATGTGCTACCCCAAACATGATATGTTTCACTTTTGTACTGCTGACTTCAGCTTACTAATTGCCTGACAGCATTTTCTTTGTTACGCTTTAACTGTGATCATCACACTTTTTGTTGTACTGACAGTAGAAATATTCAGTAACAGACGACCTAAATACATCATAAGCACCACTGTACTGATCTTTCATAATGAAAGGGGAGCTTTGGGCATTTCAGGAAACGTATGCATGGAGTCATTGTCGGTAACGAGGTGCATTCAAGCCAGAACATCCTCCCCGCAAAAAATGGGTAGATGAAAAGCAACTTTCTGACAAAGCAATCTGATCCTGACCATGCATGACTGGCATGGAACCTAACAAAAAGATTTCTGGGGGTGGACACAAGGGAATCAGTGCATTACACACTAGTGGATTTCTCTGGTTATATATTATAATTCTTTATTATTTTATTATTTATTACATTTATATACCGCCCCACAGCCAAAGCTCTCTGGGCGGTTTACAAAAGTTAAAAACAGCGAACATTAAAAAGAAATATACAAAATTTGTTGTTTTTTAAATGGATACTGTTGTTTTTATACTTTTTAAAAAATGTTTTTGATGGTTTTAAATTTTGCATATTTTTAATGTTTACTGTTTTTAACTTTTGTAAACCGCCCAGAGAGCTTCAGCTATGGGGCGGTATATAAATGTAATAAATAAATAAATAAAAATTTAAAAGCATAAAATTCAAACAAAAACAGACAATATCCATTTAAAACAACTATTCTGGGGTCAGTTAAGAAACTCCGCATATGCTGTTAAATGCCTGGGAGAATGAAACCAGGGGGGAATCTGCACTATTGTACCTGTAACGGTACATAGGGCTCTCCAAGACAAAGTACTTTTTCTCCCACTCTGCATATTAAGGATTCCAGCCGCTCTTCAATTTCAGATGGCTCTGATGTTCTCCTTCTCTTGTGTGGCTGCCCTCCATCGTTCTCGTCGCTGTGCCGCCTGTGCGACATGGTGGGGCTCCCGCTCTGCGGACAGCCTCAGGGCACATGACTCGTTAGTTATAGCGTTTTATAGGTGAATTATGTTCCGTTTAACCTTACCGTTCTAACCCTTCTGCACCGTTGTTAGTTTTCAATGTGCAGTCGTCTATCGTCGCATTGTAAATGCAATGGCATGTGATCCTCCACTCTCCTTCCTGTTTGGGACAACTATCTCTCTGCGCCATCATCCAACCAAAATCACCAAAAACGGAAGTGGGAGGATTATAGAAGAGACAGTCTGGGCATTGGGAGGATCATAGAAAGGATGGAATCAAGGATCAGACAATGGAGCAACCAAACAGTGTTACAGGAAAAGGTAAGTAATGTTAGTGAGCTCAGTTAAAAATAGAAACGTTAGAATTAATAATGGAACAATGGCTAACAATAACGTTTTAACCTATAGTGTAGATTCCCCCCAGGAGTCATTACCTGCAGATCTCACAATGTTTCCAATCCATGACAAAATCAAAGTCTATAAAATGTATATGATGTTAGAAAGGGTTGTGGAAGTTGGACTCTACATATTTATCCTCCACATTTGCATGTAACGTAAACTGAACTTAAGAACCAAAGCTGCTGAACTAGACCAAAAGCTTATCTAGTCCAGTATCTTGTTTCTCACAATAGTAAATTCCAGAGCCCAGAAGTGAGACATGGGAGCAATAGTAGACCCCCAACTCATGCTCCCCAGCCACTGGTTTTCAGAGCCATGCTTCCTTGGATCATGGAGATGGCTTATGACCATCCAGGCTCATGGAAGTTGATAGCTTTATCCTCCATGAATTTGCCTGTTCCCATTATAGCAGGGGTGTTGGAATCCAGGCCCAAGAGCCAAATCTGGCCTGCTTAAGTCCCAGTCTGCCCCTCCAAGGTTTCCCCAGACGGCCATGATGCCTTCCCCCTGGCGCTCGTTCCAATCATTGTGTGTTTTCCCAGATTTTGTGCATGTCCCCCCGATTCTAAAACATTGAAATGCCTCTCCTAAGGCTTAGTTGCAGTAAGAACTTTAAGATCATTTATGCCGGCATCTTTGGTTTTGCAGATATGTTTTAGCACCGCCCCTTTGGCCACGCCCCCTTTGGCCTTCAGTGCCACCTACCACTGGAATGCGGTCCTCAAGAATTCTGCCCTTGGGCTGAAAGTGTTTCAACATCTCTGCATTATAAGAAACACTGTATGGCTTGAAGTTGATCTATGAAAAAGAGATTCACGTTTAGCCAGATGGCCTAAAGCAGAGTGTTGTAAGTGAGGACGCTGACCTTGTTTCTGGCTCTTGATGGTGGGCACCTTGTCTTGATGTCTACCAATGAGAAGGATATTAATGGGGGTGGGGGTGGGGTGGAAAAACATTCTGTGCAAAGACTCTCGTTCACGCACTGGTTATCTCTCGGTTGGACTACTGCAACCTTCTTCTCTCTGGCCTTCCTTCATCTCACATCAGTCCGCTGGTCTCTGTCCACCACTCTGCCGCTAAGATCATCTTCTTGGCCCGCCGCTCTGACCATGTCACTCCACTTCTGAAATCTCTTCATTGGCTTCCAATTCACTCCAGAATCCAATATAAACTTCTCCTGTTGACCTTCAAAGCTTTTCACGGTCTAGCTCCTGCCTATCTCTCCTCTCTCATCTCACACTATTCCCCCGCTCGTGCTCTCCGCTCCTCTGATGCCATGCTTCTCGCCTGCCCAAGGACCTCCACTTCCCTTACTCGGCTTCGTCCTTTTTCTTCTGCTGCCCCTTACGCCTGGAACGCTCTTCCAGAACACTTGAGAACTACCAACTCAAGCACAGCTTTTAAAACTCAGCTAAAAACTTTTCTTTTCCCTATAGCTTTTAAATATTGAGTTTGTTCTGACTCTATACTGTTAGCTTCACCCTACCCGGTGCCTGTTTACACTTCCCTGTGCCTGTTTGCATTCTCTTTCCCTCCTTATTGTTTACTGCAACTTTATTAGATTGTAAGCCTATGCGGCAGGGTCTTGCTATTTACTGTGTATAATCTGTACAGCACCATGTACATTGATGGTGCTATATAAATAAATAAATAAATAATAATAATAATAATAATAATAATAATAATAATCACACAGAAATAATGCACCCCATCCATGAAACCCCTGCATTTTATCACCTCTGCCAGCCCAAATGACAGATACCTTGCTAGTTGCATGATTGAAAAGTCCACAGTCTACTTTCGTAAAGCTCAGCTCTTTAAACACACAGCATGCAGGTTGCCGCAATCTTCCGTTCAGTGGCCTCACTGGATAAAAGTGGAAATGTTTGCATGTTTCAGATTACGATCCATTTAGGAGAGGAAGAAAGGGAACAAGCTGCTGCGTTATGAAGCTTGACGTTGTTAAGCCTTTGGAGAAGACATTCTTCAAAGTCACACAGATTGAAACATGCTTTTCATGAGCTTGGGAAGAGGAGCTGCATCTTTTTTAAAAAAAAATTATTAGACTACTAAATAAAAACAAACAAATATAACAATTTAACATACCATACATAGAATAAAAATCAGATACATAACAGATTACTTGAATATATAAATGTTAACATATAATACTTTATCCATAACATAATCCAACATAATCCAACAAGTGCTCCCCCTTCCATTCAGGATCATTCCTGTTTCCAAAATCTTAATGCCTCTTCTAATGGTGGTTTCCCACTTCCCTTAGAAGAGCTCAGTTCCCCTTAGGAACTGTTTCCAAATTTCATCAAATTCATTGGTTTTTGCTATACCTCTTCTTACTTTAATGTTACACGTCAATTTATCACTGATAGCAATATCCCATACTTCTTTATACCATTCTTCAATACAATAATCACCTTAAATCTTCCAGTTCCTAGCTACAATTAATCTTGCTGCAGTCAGCAAATTTGTTATCGATTCCTTACTTTCTTTTTTACACTTTAAATCTTCAAATAGTGAGAGTAATGCTACTCTTGGTGTCTCTTCTATCTTCATTCCAACAATTTCTTCAATCTCAGAGAACACCATCTTCCACAATTTTTGCACAAATTTGCATTCCCACCACATGTGTAAATACGTTCCTTTCCCCCCACAACCTCTCCAACAATTTGCTGAGTGCTGCTCATTTATCTTATTTAATCTAACCGGGGTTAGGTACCACCTCCATATGATTTTATAATAATTCTCTTTTATTCTCACTGACATATTTCTTAACACTCTTTGTCTCCATAATCCTTCCCAACTCTGTTTTCCTATTTGTACCTTCAAATCTATGTCCCACACTAATTTTCCTGAGTTGTCCATCAATCCTTTCTCGAGCAATATTCTATATATCTCACTGATTAAACCTTGTATTACTTTACTTTCTCCCTTATCAATTTCTTTTTTTTGCAATTAGTTCCTCAAACTTTGACAACTCTCTACAATCTCCATTTTCTCTTATCCAATTTTTGGTCCGTTGTTCCAATTTCCAATAGTTTAACCAGGTTAGTTTCTAACCTTTTAAAACCTCTTCCAACTCCCCAAGTGTATTCATCCCTCTCAACCATTCCCTTAATTTCATTTTATTTTTCTCTATTAAGACTTTACTTAATCTACTCTTTAAATTCCCAGGGAAATTCTTTAACATTATTACCGGTGATAAAGGAGAGATGCTCGAAAGTAACTCCCCTTTATATTTACTCCAAATTTCCCAATGAAACTTTAAAAGAGGATTACCTATACTTTCCGCCCATTTTTTACCTCCTTCCCTAAAAAATACATTTTCCAGATTCAAATCTATGTTATTTTTAGTTTTATCTTCCATCCATTCTAAATCTCCTACTCCTAAAAGTGCTTCTGCAATATGCCTTAACCTATTGGCTACATAATATAGATTAATATTTGGGAGACCCAAACCTCCCTTTTTTTGGCTTAGATACCAATTATTTTTATTTATCCTCGCTTTCTTATCCCCATTACAATAATTATTTATAATATTCTGCCAACTTTTTAACTCTAATTCTTTTTTTTTAAAAAATAATTTTATTCACTATATAAACATAAATGAACATTTCCAAAATATAATTGAAACAAACACAATAAGAAAAAGAAATACATCAAATATCTGCTTCATACATATTGAATAATTGTTGAGTACAAATATCAAAAACTATTACATATGCCTTATCACACTACAACATTTTCATTCTTAACATAAAAGTGCACCCCCCACCTCGGGATCATTCTTGAGTCCAAAATCTAATTGTTTCTTCTGATGGTGGTTTCCCATTTCCCTTAGTAAACACGAACACTAGGAACTGTTTCCAAATTCCTTCGAACTCATTTATTTTAGTTACGCCTTTTCTCCACTTAATATTACATGTCAGTTTATCATTAATGGCTATATCCCATACTACTTTATACCACTCCTCAATAGAATATTCCCCTTGGATCTTCCAGTTCCTAGCTATCATCAATCGTGCTGCAACCAACAAACTCGATATCAGCTCTATAGTTCCTTTTCCACACTTTATATCTTCAAATAGTGACAGCAATGCTATTTTTGGTGTTTGTTCTATTTTCATTCCCACTATTTCTTCAATTTCTGAGAACACCATCTTCCATAATCTTTGTACATATTTGCATTGCCACCACATATGTAAATACGTTCCTTTTTCCCCACATCCTCTCCAACAATTTGCTGAATGTTGATCACTTATCTTGTTCAATCTAACCGGGGTTAGGTACCACCTCCATAAAATTTTAAAGTAATTCTCCTTTATTCTTACTGATAAACTTCTCAACACTCTTTGTTTCCATAGTCCCTCCCAGCTCTGTCGCCCTATTTGTATCTTCAAATCTGATTCCCAAATCACTTTCTCTGTATTCTCTCTAAACTCCTTCTCTAACAATATTTTATATATTTCACTCATTAATCCTTTTGAAACTATACTACCTCCTTTTCCTTTCTCCTTACTTACTACTAATTCTTCAAACCTCGTCATCTTTCTGCACATTCTATTATCTTTAATCCACTTTTTATTCCATTGTTCTAATTGACCATATTCTAGCCAAGATAGCTTCTTCTCCTTTAACAAATTTTCCATATCTTCTCTTGTTTTAATATCTCTTACCCAATCCTTTAATTTTATTTTATTTTTCTCTTTTAATATTTTACATAATCTACCCTTTAGATCCTCTGGGAAATTCTTTAACATTATTATCGGTGCTAAGGGAGAGTTGCTCGGAAGCAGCTTCCCTTTAAATTTGCTCCAAATTTCCCATTGAGTCCTCAGGAGTGGATTATCTATACTTCCAACCCATTTTCTTCCTCCATCTTTAAAAAAAACATTCTCCAGATTCATCTCTACCTTACTTATGATTTTTTCTTCCATCCAGTATAAATCTCCTACTCCCATAATTGCTTCTACAACATGTCTTAATCTATTTGCTACGTAGTATAATTTTATGTTTGGGAGACCCATTCCCCCCTTTTTTTGGCTTAGGTACCAATTATTTTTATTCACTCTTGCTCTCTTTTCTCCATTACAATATTTATTAATAATATTTTGCCAACTTTTTATCTCGGTTTCTGATATTTTTATAGGTAGCATCCTAAATACGAAATTAATTTTAGCTAGTATCTTCATTTTTATCAAAGCTATTCTCCCAAACCAAGATAAATTTAATCTTTTATATTTCTCCAATTTCTCTAATACCTCCTTCTTTAACCTCGTTAAATTTTCCCTTTCTAAATTCTCTAGATTTTTTGTAATTTTAATTCCCAAGTATTTAATCTCATTCTTAACTTTCAATTCCATTTTAACTCTAATTCTGAAATTTTTATTGGTAGCATCCTAAAAACAAAATTGATCTTTGCCGCAATCTTCCGTTTAGTGGCCTCCCTGGATAAAAGTGGAAATGTTTGCATGTTTCAGATTACGATCCATTTAGGAGAGGAAGAAAGGGAACAAGCTGCTGCGTTATGAAGCTTGACATTGTTAAGCCTTTGGAGAAGACATTCTTCAAAGTCACACAGATTGAAACATGCTTTTCATGAGCTTGGGAAGAGGAGCTGCATCTTAATGACGTAGCGCGTACCCAAAAGTGTCCCAAAGGCCCATTGCGATTCCACACAGCACCATGATAGTATGAAGTTTCAAGAGGCAATTTCATGCATTTGCAGAAAATGATTTCCTTCACATCATGTTGGAAGCAAACAGAATTATTATTATTATTATTATTATTATTATTATTATTATTATTAGGAGCCATATTGAAAAGAGGGAGAAATGAGCATCTTAGCTCACCGATCGTCAGGTATAGAGGACACACGGCAGCATGATCCTAGCAAAGGCTTTGCTCGAGCTTATAAAGGGAGGTTCAAAACCACTTGACAGACAGGGGCTCTGGCCTGTAAATCATGCCTGTGTCCAAACAGGGCGTCACTGCTCAGCCCACCAAGATGATGTTACCATCTGAGTGACTCTTTCAACAAGGGCCCCCCACCTTTCTAAAGACTTCTTTAGACTTCTGTAAGACTTCTTTCCCACAGAAGTCTTACAGCCCCAAGGCCAAGGAAGGGAGGAGGACAAAACTATTCCCTTTTATACTTCCCTTGAGAACCCTGACAGAGATAAGCCCACTCAGATTCTGACATTCCAAACTAGTTCTAAATTCTGTAAATCTACTTACAACCTGCAAGGCCTCCTCCTATACCTGACACCGATGTGAGGAGGGATCCTCTTAATGGTCTTAAAAATAGTATCACTCATGGCAGAATTGGGTACATGGCTTTTTGCACCTTGGGTAGGTCTGACATTGAGGCCAACCAGTACAAATGCCTCTTCTCTGAGTCCACCATGCTGGGCATCTACAAGTCACCATTTTGAACTTCCCACAATGTCTTGGATGTGTTTTTGTGGACCTTGGGCATCCTTAAATATGAAAATGCACAGCCTTATGCCAGGTCAGACTATTGGGCCATCTGGCCTAATATTGTCTATCCTTATTGGATGCAGTTCTCCACAGCAAAGTTTAATTCCCATCACCTTCTCTCGTTAGTTTTTAAACTGGAGATGCTAGGGACTGAACCTGGAGTCTTCCACATGGAAATCATGAGTTCTATCACTGACCAATGGCTCCTTCCACAAAGGGCTTATGTTTTCCCATAGAACTGAATGTCAGCCTCTTCACTAACTCGGGAACATGGTGTTGTGATGGTGTTATAATTCCATAGAGAACCTGAATGCCATCCTCCTGGTTCCACAGAAGCCCATGCCCCCCTCCCATGTCCCCACCCTTTTCCCACTAATCACCAATCATTTGTTGATTTCCCAGTTTTTCCACAGCTGTGGATCAACCAGGAGTGGTGATGGCAGAGGAGAGAGAGAATGGACAGAGCCAGTTTGGGCCCAGTGAGCTACCATGGAGGGCTGGCTTTGGCAGGGCTGAGTGTCATTTTTTACAATAGTATTTAATAGGGATGTGCTCCGCTTCTAATCGGACCGGAGAAGCAGGAGCGGAGCGGGGGGCTTCGCCTGCCCTTAAGGCGGAGGCAAAGAGGATTGGGGGGCTGGCAGAGCGTGGCGGAGAGGATCGAGGTGAAGGCGGATCCTTCGCCTCGATCCGGAGCTCCGCCAGAAAGGTAAGTGGGGTTTATCGGGCCCTGCCACTGTCGCTGTCGCCCATGCGGTGACAGCGGCAGGGCCCGGTAATCCCCCCCCCCCGCCCTCCTCTCCCTTACCTGCCTCCGTCTGCGGTCCGTCGCCGTCTTCAATTGAGCCCGCAGTTCCACCAGGAAGTCTGGGCCGCAAGCGGCCCAGACTTCCTGGTGGAACCATGGGCTCAATTGAAGATGGCGACGGACCACGGACGGAGGCAGGTAAGGTCCCCCTCTCCCTTGGTCCCTTACCGGGCTCTGCCGCCGTCGCCGCATGGGCAGCGATGGCGGCAGGGCCCGGTAACCCCCCCTATGGGGGGGGAACAGAGCTCCGATCCGGATCCGGAGCTCCGAGTGGAGCGGAGTGGGCACAGGCGGAGTGGGGGTGGGGCGGAGCGGCCCGATCCGAAAATGGCGGATCTGAAAGTGAAGCGGAGTGGGGGATCCGTGCACACCCCTAGTATTTAGCTTGCCCCAGTGGCTCCAGTTGCTTGAAGGAGCAAGTCCTGCCTCCTCCTCCCCTTTCTTGCCAATTTCAATCCACCCACTTTGCCATTTAGAACACAGGGAGAGTCCCTCTCTGAAAAACCCACCCTGTCATTTGCATAGCCCCACCCCAAGGACACCGAAAATCATGGGAAGACACAAAGCGCGACGCAGTATCTGACCACGAGGAAACCCACTCAACATTTCTCTGGCTTCTGAGACTCCATTGCCCACATGTTTGCCAACCTGTTGTCACATCCTTAAGGACTAGAAACTGGAATATTTACGTCCACTTCTTGCAACATTGCTTTACACATACCTCAGCCATTCAAACAACGTAAGACAACAGATTGCAAGCAGATGCTAGCTTCCAAATGGCCGAATTAGGGCACCAGCATTTCAGTGTATACAGATTTATTTCTTCAGGCAGGAATAAAAGGACAAATGCTTATCAGCTTCTGTGTGAAGAGTATTATGCGACTCTAAAGCCGGCTACCATTCTAAGATAAATGGTCTAATTCATGGTTCGGTAGCAAGCAAGCCAGTTTAGCTATAATAATCTACAGATAAGATTTTTTTTTTTAATATGTGCTTTTAATTTGGTGGAAGTGGTGGCAGCCCTGGTCATTGCAGGGGTCACAAAGGTGATAACAAGTTGTAAAATGACCTTACCGATGGCTGCTTAGGCGTAAGTAATGTTCCGAAATTGCCTAAAGCCAAAACTGCCAATTCCAAACTGATTGTAATAAATTAGGTTCTTCTATACGAAATAATGTGATCAATTTCTCATTTCACTGAATAAATAAGCTGGAAGATAGGGAACTGTCTTTGACCCTCAGTTAACCTCTCGCCTCATTATTCATATCAAATCTATGACACGCATGTACGGAACCTCTGGTTCAATTTTGGCTAATGATTCGTTAGGACTGAAGGCTCTCTGAAGTGTTACTGATTGTACAACTACCCAGGGACCCCCCTTGCCTGTCACTGAATGAAAACTATCCCAAGGAAACTTCCCCGGTCCATGAGGTTTTGACACACAAGGCTAGAGCAGACAATTATCACAAACAAACACTTGGTGTGGAACAGCTGGACACTTTTCCCTTTTATTTATCAAGAGTTGCCCTGGCTTACCATAAGCAGCCACACACTCCACGAGAGAGAGAGAGAGAGAGAGAGAGAGAGCGCTAAGGAAGTGGAAATTCCCTTCTAAATATTTGGGAGTTTTTTACATGTGCTGGTCCTCAAAAGCTGAAAATGAGCCAACAGTGCGATATGGCTGCAAGAAAGACAAATGCTATTTTGGACTGCATTAATAGAAGTATAGCTTCCAAATTGTGTGAGGTACTGGTTCCTCTCTATTCAGCCCTGGTTAGGCCTCAATTAGATTATTGCATCCAGTTTATTATTATTATTATTATTATTTATTTATTTATATAGCACCATCAATGTACATGGTGCTGTGCACCACACTTCAAGAAGGACGCAGACAAGCTGGAGCGTGTTCAGAGGAGGGCAACCAGGATGATCAGGGGTCTGGAAACAAAGCCCTGTGAAGAGAGACTGAAACAACTGGGCATGTTTAGCCTGGAGAAGAGAAGACTGAGGGGAGACATGATAGCACTCTTCAAATACTTAAATGTTATCACACAGAGGAAGGCTAGGATCTCTTCTCGATCCTCCCAGAGTGCAGGACACGGAATAACAGGCTCAAATTACAGGAAGCCAGATTCCAGCTGGACATCAGGAAAAACTTCCTGACTGTTAGAGCAGTACGACAATGGAACCAGTTACCTAGGGAGGTGGTAGGCTCTCCCACACTAGAGACATTCAAGAGGCAGCGGGACAACCATCTGTCAGGGATGCTTTAGGGTGGATTCCTGCATTGAGCAGGGGGTTGGACTCGATGGCCTTGTAGGCCCCTTCCAACTCTACGATTCTATGATTCTATGGATGAGTTGAGCAACCAAGTTGCTCAACTGCAACCACAGGCACGGCATATGAGTGGTGCCATCACCATGGATCAAATACCCTTCCTGGAGAGCAAAGCTGCACTAACTGATATTCCTTCTTCTGCAATTCCTTCTTCTACATAATTAGTGAAGCTACAGGAGCCATATCTCCCTTGGCATCTGGTTCCACCAGCCCATCAGGCATCACGCATCACCAGAATGGCTTCAACATGCAAACAAAGAAGGCCAGAATCCTTTGCAATGTCACACACTGCCTGATGGTTGTCCTTACCATTCTAGTTTATTTATTTATTGCATTTATATACCGCCCCATAGCTGAAGCTCTCTGGGCAGTTCACAGAAGATAAAACATTTAAAAACAATTTACAAAAATTAAAAACCACAAAAACATTCAAAATTCACATACATTTAAAACCACTATATCAACTTTAGAAACGATGAGCCAGAAAAACAGACCCAGGCTCATTACATATTGCTAAATCCCTGGGAGAAGAGAAAAGCCTTGACCTGGCACCAAAAAGATAACAATGTCGGCACCAGGCAGACCTTGTCAGGGAGATTGTTCGACAGTTGGAGGGGGGCACCACAGAGAAGGCCCTCTCTCTTGTTGCCAACCTCCAAGCTTCCCTCGGAGTAGGCACCCGGAGGAGGACCTTAGATGTTGAACACAGTGTTCAGGTAGGTTCATGTCAGGAGAGGTGTTCCATCAGGTAGTGTGTTCCCAAGCTTTATAGGTTAAAACCAGCACCTTGAATTGGGCTCGGAAACATACAGGCAACCAATGCAAGTGGGCAGTTTATGCTGCTGTAGCTTCGTGGTAGAGCAAAAGATCTCCATTTCAGTCTCCAGGAACTCTGTGAAGGTCTGGGAACCAGGGCCGGCCCTACGATTAGACAGAATCAAGCAGTCACCTCTGATCGCAGATTGCAGGAAGCAGCAGCATGGTATGGGTAGGAAAGACATGTGTGCCCTTCGTGTCCCCTAAGTTAGCCTGCTGTGCTCAGGTGCAGCGGAGGATGCTATCTCATCAACAGTATTGAAGACTGATTCATCCGCCATTCTCATAGGCTTTGGACATGGGATGGGATGGGAGCGGGAACCATCTTGTTCTTGGCTTCAGGAAGTAAAGTGCCTCAGGTTGGCCCTGCTGGGAAAGACACCCACCTGAAGTTCCGGAGAACCACCGTTGGTCAGTGCTAGATGGACCAGGGGTCTGACACAATAAAAGGCAGGACTTCCTAGGTTTCTTTCCTTGCCTTGGATAGACATCTCAAATTGCTCATTGCTCAGTTGGTGCACCGATATATAAAGCACCAAAGCTGCAAAATAAATACATAAATCCTGGCAGACAACGCTGAGCTTGGAGGTCTAATGCAATTGAAGGCAGCTTTGCACGTTCTCTTCGCAGCCAGCTTGCCACTGGGATCCATCTCTCTCCCCACTGGTTGTCCATGTTCTAAAGAGCAGTGGAGGCTGGTGGCTCTGTTGTCAGTGAGGTGGCAAATCCGGTCCAGGTTTCGGTGAGAACCAGCCAGAACTCTAAAGGATCTGTCCAAGGTGCCTCCAGCCTCCACCGCTAATGCGCACTGTTCCTGAACTGGTGCTTCCGCTTCCCACGATCTGCACGCATCTTTGTCTTGTCAGGCATTTCCTCTTCTGTCCCGAGAAATAGAGCAGACATCCAACCTGCTGCCCTCACGCACCCCCTGCTTCCCTTTGGTGGACCTCAGCTTTGCTGCAAGAAGTGACTTACAGCCTGACACTTTCTGCTGTGGCTGGAATGGGCTGCCTAAGAATTGCTTTCAGTCTAGCTAGGGATGCACCATCTGGGTTTCACAGATTATCCGGCCACTTTCATTCCATTGACAGAAGTTTTTGCACACGCGTTTTGCTCGGCTGCAAATGTGCATTTCATAGAATCATAGAATAGTAGAGTTGGAAGGGGCCCACAAGGCCATCGAGTCCAATCCCCTGCTCAATGCAGAAATCCACCTTAAGGCATCCCTGACAGATGGTTGTCCAGCTGCCTCTTGAATGCCTCCAGTGTGGGAGAGCCCACAACCTCCCTAGGTAACTGGTTCCATTGTCGTACTGCTCTAACAGTCAGGAAGTTTGTGGAAATCCCCCAAAAGGGAAAAAGCTGGTCTGCGAATCCACACAACTTGGGGTGAAAAACAGTTCTCTGTGGAATCTGAAGGTCAGATTTCTAGAAAACTGAACTCATTTGAATCTGTTGCAGATTCCTCCACCATACCTAAGCCTAGCAAAGGAGCCTAAACCTGGGACTGATCACAGCAGTTGAGGCCTTCATTGTAACAGTGCTAGGAGCTCTACTTCCCCACTATGGTGGAGAAACTTTGGCTCATGCTACTTGCAGCCCGTAGAGGAATTCCATACGGTCCCTGGCATCTCAGCAGAGCAGTTTGAAAGCACAGATCCAGACATGTTTTCAACCCTAACCCTAACCCTAACCCTAACCCTTCCCACCCCAGAAGAGACAGGAAAATGCTTTGAAAACACCCCAGCCAGATCTGCATCTTTAAAGTGGATTCCTGCCTGTGAGGTGAGGGAAATGGATGGGAAAACATGAGTATTAGAATTTACATTTTAAAAATTGTTATATTTTTGCATATATATATATATATATATATATATATATATATATGTGATAGACAGGAGACTTAGACAGGATATTTACAGAAAACCTTATGTCTCCTCATCTTATCAATCCCTGATAAGATTCTTTGCAGAGAAAATTGGCTCACCAATAGAAATATTGGAGGAAAAACATAACCTCTGCCTTTTTCCTTTGTCCAAAAAAGAAAAAGGGGAAAAGGAGACTTTCATACGTCATGAGAAATGGCTGCATGATGCCCTCCAAGCCGTTGCTAAACCCAGCTTGAGTGCGAAACAGGAAGCTTGCAAAGGAGATAGGGTCCGATAGCAATGTATGGGAAATGCTGTTCTTTGCCTCTTGGCCAATAATATCAATATTCGCCCAGGCCAAGGAATGGATGGGAAACCAATTTGCAGAAGCAACTGCCATGAGAGATGCTTGAGGGATTCAATATTTGCAGATTCCAATACAAACTGACTTAATCTGAATCTCTGAGGCTAATATGTGGACTGGAACATAGCTAAGACATCAGATTTCATGCTTCTCTGAAAGTTTATTTATTTGTTTTGAAGTATTTTTATCCCGCTTCTCAGCCAAAAAGACTCCCAGTGGGACTTACATGCAGTCAGCCCCTGTCCAAAGGCTTACTGTCTAAAAAAACACCTGACACACAAGGAAAAGGGAGGGGGAAGGATGAGGAAAAAAAACTGAAGTGGCCGTTCAGCAAGGCTGGTGGAATGACTGCACTCCCCCACTCATCTTCCTTTCTACAGCCCCTTTGTTAAGTTCTCAGCTTTTTATTTTATTGATTGATTGATTACATTTATATCCCTCCTTTTTTTCCTCCAAGGAACCCAAGGCGCATACATAATCCTCCTCCTCCTCTCCATTGTATCCTCACAAAAACAACCCTGTGAGGTAGGTTTGGCTGAGAGTCTGTGACTGGCCGAAAGTCACCCATTGGGTTTCCATGTCCAAGTGGGGACTAGAATCTGGATCTCCCAACTCCCAGTCCAACACCTTAGCCACACTACACCACATTTTAAAGAAGGCCTCTCTCTCTCTCTCTCTCTCTCTCTCTCTCTCTCTCTCTCTCTCCATATATATATATATATATATATATATATATATGAGCAATTTCAGATCAAATACACATTTCTAAACATATTTTAAAAGAAAATGTGTTCAAAATATTTAAAAATATGTTTTTATATCTGATTTTTTTAAAAAAACAACAACACAGAGATTAGC
Source organism: Elgaria multicarinata webbii (assembly GCF_023053635.1). Classification (NCBI taxonomy): domain Eukaryota; kingdom Metazoa; phylum Chordata; class Lepidosauria; order Squamata; family Anguidae; genus Elgaria; species Elgaria multicarinata. Next base: position 10,240,687 of record NC_086184.1, read on the forward strand.
AAAGTAGGATGGAAATATGCATGAATGCATACAAAAGTGGCCTACATCCATCCCTAACCACGTCCACCAGCATCGTAGATTATCCACTTCTTCCATGCATCCCAATCTTGTTTAAGTTTCCACAAATGTTAATCCTTACAGGGAGAAACACACAACTTCAAGTCTGGGGAAAGTTTAGGGATGAATGAACCTGTCAACTTCAGTTTCGTTCAGTTTCTCCTTTTTCCAACCTTTGTTTCATTCCATTTCAACATCAGTTTAAAAAATTGTTTGAAGTCCTCATAAAAATTCATATGCATTCATGTATGCATTTCTCCTAATATTGCATTTTTGCAGGCCGCTCGGCCTAATACACACATTTTATTCCCCGAAGTCCCCCTAATATAATGCATTTCAATGTCGTTAATAGGGGTGTGCACGGACCCCCCGCTCCGCTTCACTTGCAGATCCGCCATTTTTGGAGCAGGCCGCTTCGCCCCGCCCCCGCTCCGCCCACTTCCGCTCCGCTCCGCTCGGAGCTCCGGATCCGGATCGGAGCTCCGTTTTTCCCCCCCATAGGGTTGCATTGAAAGCTAAAAAATTATACAACTTTTTTTCTGTTCAAGTTAGAAACCTCAAGTTTGGCACCATGACACCTCATGGGGGTATACACACACACGCCAAGTTTCAAGGGAATCCCATCATCCCCTGATTTTTGGGGAATTTTTGAAAATCAGGCACCCCATTCACTCCCCTTTCCATAGCTCCGTCAATTTGCACATTAGAAACCTCAAACTTGGCACCATGACAGCTTATCCATGTGTCCACATGGACGCCAAGTTTCAAGGCAATCCCATCATCCTCTGATTTTTGGGGAATTTTTGAAAATCAGGCACCCCATTCACACCCCTTTCCATAGCTCCGTCAATTTGCACGTTAGAAACCTCAAACACGCCACCATGAAAGCTTATCCAGGGATACATACGCACGCCGAGACTCAAGGCAGTCCCATCATCCCCTGATTTTTGGGGAATTTATGAAAATCCAACACCCCTTTCCATAGCTCCGTCAATTTTGCACGTTAAAAAAAAACCTCAAACTCACCACCATGACAGCTTATCCAGGGATACATACGCACGCCGAGACTCAAGGCAGTCCCATCATCCCCTGTTTTTTGACGGGGCTTAAACCTGCAAAATTTGGAACTTCCAAAACTCCAAGTGAGCGCAGGAAGGACTTCTCCCCTGAGTCAAAGCCACACACACACAACATCCCTGTGAGGTGGGCAGGGGAGGAGGGAGGGAAGGCAGGCAGGCATGCAGCTGGCATTTCTGGGGGCATAAGGAAGTGAGCCAAGGATAAGCCAGTAATGCATATAAAATGGAATAAATAAACAAATAAATAAACGAAGGAGGGGTGGAATTAAAAGCAGCAGTGTTGCTGAATAAACAGCAAGAACTTTTTTAAAAAGGCTATATCTGTCTTTTACCAGCAATAGGGGGACGTGCCCGGGGGAGAGGGAAGCAGCTGCCAGTTCAGCTCAAGAAAGCCATTGCTTCACCACGAGAGCTCTAAGAAGTAAACGCTCACTTCGACTCATAATAGGCATTGCTCCACCGTTTTACTCTCTTTGGAAGGCTCTGATGGCCTGCCAAGTACAGGAGAGAGTGGGGGCACGTCCACAATGAGATGCCCTAGGGGAGCTCATCCCCTTGCACCACATCTTTTCAGTTGTTCCCCAAAGTTAGGGTGGGTAGCAGTGCTGTGTTTCTATCTCTTATTCTTGGCTTAGTATATGATTTCAGGTTGTGTTTGTGCATTTGGTGGGGCTACTGTGTTAAAAAAACACTGGGAAAAGTCCGTTCAGATGAAGAAAGAGAAGTTTCCCAGAATCCCAAGTTACCCATTTTGCCTATGCCCTCCTCTAACTTTGGGATCATGTGATTATGACCGGGAGCTGACTCTGCCCCTCAGCCCTTTGAAAAAGGTATTTTTCCCGCCGATTTTTTAAAAAATTCTAGTGCGCGACCCGCACCACGCAGAGAGGTGAGAGTAGTCTCAAAATGACCCCATCCACGACTCTCTGTGCACAAGAATTTTCAGAACGATAGCTTAAAAATCAACCCAGTTATCCCCAATTCTTTTCCTCAATGCAATCCTATGGGCGAAATGTTTTCAGGATGGTGATCGGAGCGCTCCGCCTGAACTAGGAGCTCCGAAAAATGGTCGCTTCTCTTCGCCTTGCTTCTAGGGGTCCGCAGTCCGCTTCTACTCCGCCTCTGGGTAAGGCGGAGCAGGCCAATCCGCTACTGCTTCTCCGCTCCTAATCGGAGCGGAGCACCTGCCTAGTCGTTAATTACATCAATGTGCACACATATGGGGCACACTTTCCCCCAAATAAATGCATTTGTGTACACATTTCTTGACCGGAGAAGAGTGTTGCAAAATTCAGAGAAGTTCGGATATCGAAGTGCAACCGTGGTTTGGTTCTTAGGTTGGGTTGGGAAGCGAAAACGAGGTAGATTCACATTAAAAGGCGAACCACACCAATTTCTCCTCCATCCCCCCCAAAGAATTCTTTGTGGGAAAAGTTTAAAGGGAAGGCTTAGAAAGCTGCTACAGCAGTGGCTTGTCACAGTACCGGGAGGAAGGGAAGACATTTTCATGTCAATGAAATTGGGGTAATACAGGAATGAGGACTGTGTGGTCCTTAAAATATTGTTGGATTACAATTCCCATCAGCCCCAGCCAGCATGGCCAAAGCTAAAGGGTGATGAAAGCTGCAGTCTATCAACATCTGGAGAGCCATCCAGTCCCCATCCCGGATGTAATGGTTTCAGTATGAAATCACACTGCTTGTGGGAAGCGATCTCCAAATATTGAGGTCTAGCTTCTCTTCCTCGACTGCGGGTGGGCAATCATTAGCTTGCTTATGGCAGCCTCCTGGCAGCCTGCCTCCATCACAGGGGCACATTGCCAAGGTTTGGCAAGATTCAAAAGCACAGCACACTTAACAGTGTGATCCACACCTCACATGTGCCAGCTTCATTCCATCAATGGAAGCAGGGGGAGGGAGACAAGCTAGCATTAGAGAGTTTTGAATCGCCAGCTAAACGGAGTGAATTCGTGCTGCATGTGTGTGCAAGCGGGAGAGAGCTTACACCAGTGCTCAGAAAAAAAGCAAGTGGTACAGTCCTCTCAAGGCTAGGCTATCCAGAATGTATAGGTTGGTTGTTTATCTGAAAATTCAGACACATCAAAAGCTCCCTCCATGTCCAGAGCCAATGGGGCTGTGCACGCAACATGCTAACCCACACTCAAACACGGAGTGTGGGTTGTTCTTGAACTGTGGTTTAGGCCTTAGATAGACCTAAGGTTTATCCCAGGATCATCCCAGGGTCATCCCTGTTCATGTAAATTACACACAGGATATCCCGGGAGCAGGCAGGGACGACCCCGGGACGATCCCAGGATGAACCTTAGGTCCAGCTAAGGCCATTGTATGTTATCTGAATTCAGGATGTTTTCTACAGGGTGATTTATTAACCACCCTGAACAACCCAACAAAAATCCACAGTTTCCCAAGGTGGCTTGCTCAAGAAAAATAAACACCTGCATGGTTAACAAGTCACCCTGCAGAAAATGTTCTGGGTTTAGACAGCACACTAACCCACAGTCCAACAAACAACCCATTGTTCAACAACAACCCACATTCAACCACTGAGTGCGGATTAGCATGTTGTGCAAACCCAGTCAAGATGTCAGGGAGAAAGCTACACTACAACTCCTAAATCTTTGTTCCAATATTCAGAAAATTTCCCAAACTTGCGTTCGCTCATACTTTTGCACTTCCAATAATACACGCACACAAAAAACCAAATGCACATTTTCATGTTTTCACTTATGGGGGGAAATGTCACCATGACATCAAACAGAACAGCCGTACATCTGCATAAAGCAAAGGTAGCCGAAGCTACAAAAGTGTAAGCTCCTATGAATGAAAGCCCCCTCCCTCCTGCTACCAACTGTCTCTGCAGAGGCTGCCAGTGAGGGAGGAAGCAGCAGCCAGGCACCTCTCCACTGTGCCTGGGTCCAGCTCCAGCTGAGAGCCCCCTCCCTCCTGCTGTCACCTGTAACTGCTGAACTTTCCAACTAAGATTGTAGTGCCTGAATTTGCTTTCCTTTTCCCCCTCCTCCTCCTCCCTCCCAATCCCCTTTCCTTTTGTGTCATGTCTTTTAGATTGTAAGCCTGTGGGCAGGGACTGTCAAGAAATACTTTTGTAAGCCGCCATGAGAGCCTTTTTTGGCTGAATGGCGGCATAAAAATCCTTAAATAAATAAATAAATAAATAAATAAATAAACGTGCATTTTCAGGTGTGTGTTTTTTCATATTTTTCTACAAATAAATTTGTGCAAAATTACGGATTTTTTTTTAAAAAAGCATTCCTTAGAAACTGTGTGACTCGAGAAAAGCCAGTCTGCTGCAGATTCGGCATATTAGATTCATAGAAATCCGAACTTATTTGACTCCACTGAGGATTCCCTACTTGTGGTACCCTCCTACCTCTGAGGAGCCTTCTTACTCCTGAGCATTCTGGTTTCTTTAGGCCCTGCATGCCACTAAGAAAAGGCTGCCTTAGCCTGCACTTTTTGGCACTACCATTCTCTGGGGCTCGGACACTTCCTCTAACTCCACAGGCAAGATCGGCTCATCAGGAGCCCCATCCATGGTAACCTCAAGGACCACTGTTGCCAAAGGCCCTAATGTGTCCTCCTTGGAGGTGTAAGAGGTGCCCATGGGAGTGCCGGGGTCAGAAGGTGTCTCATGGGATACCCGGGCTTACAATCTTCATCAGAGGAGGAGACTTCCTGGCCTGGGCCTAGTCAAACATGACACATTGAAACGAACAGCTGTGATGAAAGAGCTGCCCGTTGTTTCCAGACCAGCCTACGAGCAGATGACAATTGACTTAATTTTATTATGTTTGTCATTCTATATCTGCCCTTCCTTCAAGGAGTTTGGGACATGTCCCCCTTCCACCTTATTATCCTCACAACAACTGTCCAAATGTCCAGATTGTGCCAGCTTACGCCATGACAGAACTGGACAGAAAGCTCACTTCTATCCTCATAGGAAGTTAATAGAGCGACAGGAAGGAAAGGAACCAATCACAATGAGGAGGAGTGAATAGAGAAGATTCAGTGATCTACTTGGGCCCAGGAGATGCAATGAGCCTAGCCAAGGACAGCTGGTTCCAGGAGCTGGTTCCAACTCAACTCCTGGAAGGATCACAGTTGAAATATACTCAGGGCCGGTGCCAGACTATTTTGGGCCCTTGGCAAGGTGAGCTACTTGCACTCCCCTCAAATTGCGCGGAAGTCCGAACTTGTGCACTGAGTGGAGAGCTGGGAGTGGCTCACTTCGATTTGGGACTGAGCTGTCTGGAATTCTATGCAGCCTAGCATCCCGATCCCCTCCGTAAGTTTACTCGGGGGAATAAGGCTTCCGAATAAGGAGGCATAGGTGGATTGGGCCGCACTGGTGCCTCTCGGTGCCATGCTTTCTTGGATGCAAGTCCCGTTGATCCACACACGCAGGATCGGGAAGCAGGAGAGTTTGCCTTGTGAGGAGTCCACAAGTCCCTAGCTTTCTTGGGGGAAGGGAGAAGGAGTCCCGCTTGCCCGCCTGCCTGGACATCACAGCCCGTTTGAGAAGAGAGGCGAGGCAAGGCGACCCGGTGCCCTTTCCTCGGGAGTAAGGCAGAGGTTGGCATAGGTCAGGGTCGAGCTTGCCACATGCTTTTTCTTCTTCTGGTGGCGATGGCCTCCTGGCTCTGGGAGAGTGGCTTCTGGGCAGCTAGAGCAGCTCTGGGAGGGAGGCTTCGAGGTGAAAGTCCGAACATGGAGCCTTCACCCCACCCCAGCGTCCCTTGCTTCGCTTTGGTTGGGCAGGCGCGGGGCGCCATCTCGCCCGCCCAGGCCCAGCAGAATCCTCGGGCTGGGCTGGGCCAACTCACAGCCAACAACGCTTGTGAGTGCTGTGCGGCACGTGGCGCCCCTCTTAGCTTGGCACTCTAGGCAGCCACCTGAGTGGCCTCTATGGTAGCACCGGCCCTGAATATACTCCACACCCAAAATTGACCATAATGCCTTTTCTTACAGTGAACATTCTAATAGAGCTGGAGTGTACGTTATCCTTGCAAATATGGCTGTGGATGTTACTGGCTCATGAATACCTGAATGCTCTGAAAGAAAGAAAAAATAGTCTTCCAAATTAGAAAATCCCAAATGCTTGGTTGCCTGCCTGGTGATCCTTATTCACCGTAGAGGACCAGGTGATTTTCAAGCTGCTCCTGAACCCCCTTAAAATGTGTCTAGCACCCTGAGGCATCACGCACAGAACATGGCTGCAAGGCATAGATGTCCGCAAAGGAAAGCCTATATTGGTATGCATGTGTGAATGTGACTGTACTGTGCATCTTACGTTCCTTCTTGTCAGCTGCGAAATTACAGTCTCTCAGCAGCAATGGCTGCAGGATGTTGTTAGAGGCAACAGTGCGCCATTCCTTAAACATGCCAGTTTTCTCAATGGTGGCTTGATATAGCCAGAAAATAAATGCAACCTAAATAATGTTTAATTGACAGAACAGATTGTTTATTCTCAAATAATAGCACTAAATTGCAGTGCTTAAAAAGTAGTTAGTTGCTATCAGCCCATTACAGCAGCTGGAGTCTCATATATTTTTCCCCTTCTCCAAGACTCAGCAGATGTAAAAAAACAAACTGTAGGCTAGGAGCTTGAAACTCCTTGTGTTGTAATGCCATCAAATGTTTGGCTCCCTGCCTCCAGATGTTTTTGCAATGATCTCCTCTACAGCTGCCAACCTCTGCCTGGCATCAGGATAGAAAGTGTGCTCATTGTTGAATCTTTCTTGGAACAAGATTCTTGTTGTTTGCCATCAATTTTTTTTCAAGGAATGAAGCCTGAATAAACCTTCCATTCTGGGTTTAGATCGGTATCTTCATGTTTGCCATCATTTGCTTTCAAGGAATACAGCCCAACTAACCTTCCTTTCTGTTTTGGACTACAAAACATCCTTTGAAGATGGTTCGGAAGCTGCAGCTTGTGCAAAATGCAGCGGCCGGATTGATAACTGGAACCAGAAGGTTTGAACTTATAACACCAATTCTGGCCTGCTTGCATTGGCTGCCTATACATTTCCGAGCCCAATTCAAGGTGCTAGTTTTAACCTATAAAGCCTTACACGGCTTGGGACCACAATACCTGACGGAACGCCTCTCCCAATATGAACCTACCCATACGCTGCACTCAAGAGAAGCTCGGAGGATGGCAACAAGGGAGAGGGCCTTTTCAGTGGTGGCCCCCCAATTATGGAATGATCTCCCCAATGAGGCCCGCCTGGCGCCAACATTGTTATCTTTTCGGCGCCAGGTCAAGACCTTTATCTTCTCCCAGCATTTAACAACATATGCTAAGTTTGTTTTTAATGGACCCCAGAACTGTTGTTGTCTAAACTGGATACTGTGTTATACTGTTGTTTTTATATTTTTGATGGTTTAAAATTTTGTATACTTTTTAATGTTCACTGTTTTTAACTTTTGTAATCCGCCCAGAGAGCTTCGGCTATGGGGCGGTATATAAATTTAATAAATAAATAAACTACCATTAGCCTAAGACAGCAGTGCCAATGGTGAAGGATTATGGGAGTTGTAATCAAAAATATCTGGAGGGCACTGGGTTGTGTCCACTCAAGGTGTAGATTCATGGCTTGAACTAAGCAAAACCTAGATTTTTTCCTTGTGTACTCTGAACCCGAGACCAATGTATGCTTCAGTGCTTGCATGGAGCTTCTGAAACACAAAGGCTTCTTGCATGAATTTTGATAGAAGAAGAAGCTCCATGGATATGTTTCTTTGTGTCTGTAGACCTATGGACTTCGTTGAAGTGAGTGGGGGGAGCTGCTGTGATAAAGGGATCCTCAATGCACATAGGAGGGCCCCACAAAGAATTGCTAGCTCAAGGAAGAAATCTGGAACCCCGAATTCATGCCAGAAGTTAATGACAGGGTGACCTTGACCTTTGAAGACTGAACCTTCTGTAGAATTTCTGATATGTGATGCATATGTCCAGCTTTGAATCAAAATATATGCATTTGGGTCTCTATTTGGTTCAGAGAGGTTCAAACTGAGTAAATTCTAGTCAAACCCAAATGGAAACTAATTTCTTATCTTTCTGTTAACTCAGAGGTGACTTTTGTTGACTTGCTCCAAGATGTATTCATTCATAAGTCTGATCAATCCCATTTCTGTGTTAATTTATATTGAAACACACACACCCCATCATCATCTTTAAATTCATATTTAAATACTTACATTTTTAATGCATTTTTTCACAAAATCCAAATTCCTAAATGTATTCTATCTTAAAATAAGACATTTTATGTGGCTTTTAGAACTTCTTTGGAAAAGTGCAAAATTAAAGGGATAACTGCACATTGAATCCGAGAGGTTCAGGTCAGGCTAATTCATTTTAAAATTGGACTGAATGAAATCCCTAGACATTCCCACTCTCAGAAAAGTGCACTCATTTTAAATTTTGGATATTTAGATTTGTATGCTGTATTTTACAGTATATTTTCAACACTGCATTTTATTCTCTTATAAATTGTTGTAAAACCCCGCCCTGCCCCCAGAGAAATTCGGCTATTGGGCAGTATAGATATGAAATAAATAAATAAATAAATAAAACAAGTGAAATGTAATTTGTCAACTTTTACAATTCTTTTATTGCCATTTTTAATAAATCAAGTGCCTTCCTTTTGGAAAATATGTGTCCCTTCTGTTTACATCAGGTCATTGTTCAGCTGTAATTACATTATGTCTTCTGTTAGATTTTTTTTTAATGATGCATTTTATTGTTTGTTGTTGTTTTTGATTATTGTATGTATTCAGTTAATTAAAATATTTCTAGGCTTCCCGTAAGGACAAAAGCACAATCCCACACCATAATAAAATAGCAACAATTAATACAATTAATAAAGACCAGCAATGATAACAAACATCCAGTTATTGCAATACTAAAATCTAAAGTACAATCACAGTTGAAAAGTAAAAGCAGTCCAATAAAACGCAATCCTGAAAAGGCCAAAGAAAACGGATGAGTCTTCAGGACTAAATGCCTGCAATGATCAGGCCTGACAAAGCCCAGATGACAACCCATTGCATAGCCATGGGAGGTGGGCATTCTGTATTTTTTTTACCATTTTGTTTTCTTTGTTTTGATCTGTAAGCCATTGGGTGGCCATATCAGCTGAATCAATCTATCAATCACGGTACCAGATCTATACTAATTGTCTAGTCCTAGAGATGTTGGACCTGGCCACGGTGACACATGCCTTAGTTACATCCCGATTGGATTACTGTAACGCGCTCTACGTGGGGCTGCCTTTGAAGAGTGTTCGGAAACTCCAGCTGGTTCAAAGAGCTGCAGCCAGATTGTTGACCGGGGCTTGTCACAGGGAGCGTACAACTCCCCTGTTAAAACAGCTCCACTGGCTTCCAGTCTGTTTCCAGGCACAATTCAAAGTGCTAGTTATGACCTATAAAGCCCTATATGGCTCGGGTCCAGGTTATTTGAAAGACCGTATTCTCCCTTATGAGCCTGCCCATGCTTTGAGATCTTCTGGAGAAGCCCTTCTTTCAGTCCCACCATCTTCACAGGTGCGCTTGGTGGGAACATGGGAGAGGGCCTTCTCGGTGGCTGCTCCGGTGCTCTGGAACTCTCTTCCCGGGGAAGCGAGGCTGGCTCCCTCCTTGATGGGCTTTCGGAAGCAGGCTAAAACTTTTTTGTTCAAGCAGGCCTTTGGAGAATAATCCAGCCCTCCATCTATGTTAATGTCTTATAATTTTGTTGTGTATTTTTTTAATTGTTTATGGTTTTGTTTCCCTCCCCCCCCCCCATGTATATTTTAAACTTTGTAAGGCCGCCTTGAGGCCCAGCATTGGGCAAAAGGCGGGATACAAATAAATATAATAATAATAATAATAATAATAATAATAATAATAATAATAATAATAATAATAATAATAATAGTCCTTCATATATTTCCAAGTGTTGCACTGCATTTTTAGGACGTTCGGTTTTTGATGTAAAAGTCGGCATGTTGAGGGTTGAAAGGTTTTATGTGAAAACCACCTTTTACTCATATGGGCACATTTCCTTCATACCTGTTAAAGTTATAGCTTAACCACCACCACCCCAAAAAAAATAGTACCACGCAATTAATCTGAAGGGCTTTTCCACTGCGTGATCCCAGGCAATTAGTGAACACGTTGTAAGCACGACAACATTGCGGCAATCAGCTTCAGCTCTGTGATGACATTGACAAAAGCAGGCAAAGCTCTTATTCTGAACAGGGGCAATTAGCGAACACGGCTTCGCCTGCCGCACTGCACTAGTGATCTCATTACCCACCAGTGCTTCACAGCTAGACTTCGCCCCCAATCAAGGCTTAGTGGCATGTAACCCACGCGTTGCTGCCGTAGAATGCGGATGTGCATTTAGGGGCACATCTGAATGCGCGCAAGTAATCCAGCACGCCAGAATCCACATTTGATTCTGGCCCTATCCGCATTTTGCTGCAACTAAACCAAACTGGGGGAAAGGAGGCTTAGCCTGGTGCTTCAGCTATGGAGAAACGTCTCCTCTCCCTATCCCCCATCTTCTCTGAGTAGGCCCATTACAAGCTCTCCTGCCACCTGAGGTGGAAGAATGCACCCAGTGCTGCTGCCACCTTGAACACAGATGTCTCATACCCCTTTCCCTTGGTTGGCACCCCTTCCCTTCACATCATTGTGTATTATTATTACCTCCTAGCTTTCTCACACATGCCCTTCCCCTTCTCCTTCACTCTACCACAGTCGCTGTGTCGATTCTCTGGAGATCCACATGGCTGAAGAAGCAGCTAGTGTGGCTCTCACAAGAGGCTGCCATCAGGCTTTTGCGGAAATGATTCTCAGTGTGAGCCTGAGGGTGGATGGCTAACAGCCCCTGATTATCCCCTGAATTGCCCAGAGTGTCATGTCTAGCCCTGCTTCCTCTGGGTTGGAAGAAGGTGTTTCAGGTGATCAATCAGAATCAGACTCTGAAGTAGAGGAGTCAGCACCAGAAACAGGCCAGCCTGTACCAGTGGGGGAGAAAGCTCTCACGGGCTCTTCACCAGCTGGGAGTGAACTCTCTCCAGAGCTTATCTCCTCAAGGGAAAACAATACACAGTCAGTGGGAAGCTAATATTCTTCCGAAGGGGAGAGCACAGAGAGGTTAGCCGATCCTAGAGGATGCCGCAGACTAAAATGGGCGGTGCTAAAGGAAGGTGAGAGAAAGTCAGCCTGGCTGGTGTCCCGTCAGAAGCTGCATAAAAATTAGTCTCTCTGAAGTTAACACATCTTGGGAAAGGGCTTTCCATTCTTCTTGAAAGGTCAATTGTCTTGCTTAGTTTGCATAGTTTTGCCTACGGGAAAGTTCCTAGAGATTAGACTCTTTTCAGGTGGGAAGAGATGCTTATTGCTTGAATAAAGCTTTGTGGATTACTTAGCAGGCCTCGTTATTGTCTCCCAAGAAGGCTGGAGGTTTGGAGAAACATGACACAGAGGATCCTCCCTGGCCGCTCTCTCACTGTGGCATTTGCCAGAGTGGGACAGCAGGATTCTCTAGAACACCTACAAGCATCACCAAGCAGGAGTCTGATCCTGGGAAGCCCACCAGCCCTGCTCTCCCATGGCGGGGAAGTGGCTAGTAGGGCTCTCTGGCATTGCCACCAGAAGTGGAGGCTCTGCTGCCTGAGGCGGGAGTTTCCCCACCTCATGGGAGAGCCAGCTCTGCCTGTGAGTAGTTTCATTCTCTTACAAGGGGAATTGCCAAAATGGGGGCAGCACATTGGGAAGGGGAGGCAATATTCATAAACTGCATCCCCATCTATCTCAGCTCACCACTAATCTTTGCCTCCATCTTGATTTTGCCTATCTCCTTTCTTATTAAGGTGAGGAACTGCCATTCAAATGAGGGGCGCAATTGCATCCTGAGTTTTCAATTCTATAATTTGTATTCCTAACTGTATTCAATGTTTTGTTTTGTTTTATTTGCTTGGTCATACTGAGTATATTCCTGTTAAGGCTTCTCTTGAATACATTTTACTGTATGTTTGATGTTTGTTTGACTGTTACAAATTGCAATGGTCATTGGCTTAGTGCAAACAAATTTGATTTGATCTGAAGGTGTGAAACCTAATAAATGGTATTGGATGGCGCAGAGACCAGTTGTATTAAATCCTGAGGGGGGTTCAGTTTTTAAAAAACAATAACAACAACACAACAACAACAACACAACAACAACGGAAGCTTGGAGGATGGCAACAAGGGAGAGGGCCTTCTCAGTTGTGGCCCCCCAATTATGGAATGATCTCCCTGACGAGGCTCACCTGGTGCCAACATTGTTATCTTTTCAGTGCCAGGTTAAGACTTTTCTCTTCTCTCAGGCAGTTAACAACATATGCTGGATTTTTAATTGACCCCAGAACAGTTGTTTTAAATCAATATTGTTTTTAAATCGATATTGTTTTTATGCTTTTGATGGTTTTAAATTTCTGTATATCTGTTTTTAATGTTTATTGTTTTTAACTTTTGTAAACCGCCCAGAGAGCTTCCACTGTGGGGCGGTATATAAATGTAATAAAATAAAATAAATAAATAAACAAACAAACAAACAACAACAAATCTAAATTTGACGGGGGGAAACCACGTGGTGACTGAATGATCTGGACAATGTGTGCTACCTGCATTTTGATCAAAAGCCAAACTAATAGGCAAGCGACCAAGTTTTAAATATAGCCATTTGTGGGAGAGAATTGGCAAGGAGGAAAAAAACATTTGGTTCACTGGTTTGGTTGTGCTTGAAAAAGAGTGAAGTCCCACAATGTAAACAAAAAGCAGCTGTTTGCTTTGAACTTCTGCCCTAGCTTCTCATTGAGTAGCTTTGCCTCCCCCACCCCTACTCCTTCCCTAATTTTTAAAGTCAGGCTGGAATGACACTCAATACCTCCAGGGCCGGCGCCAGACTATATTGAGCCCTAGGCAGGCGCGTTCTGAAGCTGTCGCCCCCCCCCCCGCTCGCTCACTCACCGCCCCCTCACTCACCTGCCCACCCGCTCGCTCGCTCACTCACTACTCCCTCCTGCCCGCTCGCCTGCCCACCCGCCCACCCGGCTCCCCCCTCGCTCACACACTCCGGCTCCCCCCATCGCTCGCCCACTGCCCCCGCTCGCTCGCTCACCGCTACGGCTCCCCCCTTGCTTGTCCACTCACTGCCCTCTCCCTCCCACTCCCAGCTTTGAAGCCAAGACACTGGGGTTGGGGGGCGGGGCAGAGGCTTTGAAGCGGTGCGCCTGGAAGTGGCTTCCTGGCGCGCCATACTGAAGCCTCCGCCTCCAACCCCAGCATCCTGGCTTTGAAGGAGCCAGGACGCTGGGGTTGGGCGGAGGCTGGGGTGGCGGCTTTGGAACAGCACACCCGGAAGCCGCTCTAGGAGAGCAGCTTCCGGGTACACTGTTCGGCGCCCTCGTTTGCTTGGCACTCTAGGCAGCCACCTGAGTTGCCTTTATGGCAGCACCATGCCTGAATATCTCACAACTTCATTTATTATCATTAATTTTTTTTTCTTCTTGCAAGGAACCCGTGGTAGATTATGTGGTCCATCTCCTCTCCATGTTATCCTCATAACAACCCTGAGAGGTAGGTTAGGCTGAGGCCTAATCTACACCAAGCAGGATATTGCACTATGAAAGTGGTATATAAAAGGCAGGAGCCACACCAAGCAGGATATAGCGGTATGAAAGAGGTATATGGTACATGCCAATGGGCCCCAACATTTGTCAGTGCACTTCAATACCGCTTTAAAGCAGTAGTGTGGCTCCTGCCTTTTATGTACCACTTTCATACCACTTTCACGGTACAATATCCTGCTTCGTGTAGATTAGGCCTGAGAGTCAGAGTCTGATCCAAAGTCACCCAGTGAGCTTCATGGCAGAGTGGGCAACTAGAACCCAGATCTCCAGAGTCCCAGTCCAGGACTCTAACTATTATACCACACTGGCTCTCTGTGGCTTGCAGTTACTCGGTCGCACCAATGACAATTGCCAACACTGCCAAGGAATTTGCCACTGTGATGGCAGTGAGAGCAAATGTCCCCATGGTTTTTGGAAAGATACAAGATGTGTGGTGAGCATGCCCCTTGTTTACAAGCACAATTGTGCTCCCAGGACACTTCCAGGAGCATGATTCCGCTTCCAATGAGACGTGATCTCCCCACCACTCAACACTGGGGTGCCCATGCATAGCAATATCATGGGACCATAGAAAGTTGACAGTAGAAAGGGAGAAGAAGAAGAAGAAGAAGAAGAAGAAGAAGAAGAAGAAGAAGAAGAAGAAGAAGAAGAAGAAGCAGAAGCAGAAGCAGAAGCAGAAGCAGAAGCAGAAGCAGAAGCAGAAGCAGAAGAAGAAGAAGAAGAAGAAGAAGAAGAGGAGGAGGAGGAGGAGGAGGAGAAATTTGGAGTGGAGAACCCAGCGGGTTGTTTTCAAGGATGAATGGAGATGACAAGTCAAGCTTAAAGCAATTTGGGTTAATTAGAAAACTAAATATTTACATTTTTGTGAGTTGACTCAACAAGCATGGATTTCCACAACTTCAGTCTTCCAAGATGTTCTGCATTTGAGGAGAAGAAATCTGGGGCCACAATGTGGTTTTGGAGTCTACACAAGAAAATTTGCAGTAACATGGTTCTGATAACTGCTGTTCATTCCTCCAGTAGCCCAGCCCAATTTCTTGGATCACACAAGCCTTCTCTCTCTCTCTCTCTCTCTCTCTCACACACACACACACACTAAAAATCCATAGTTCAGCTTCCCACTGTCAGCACTTCCACCAATTCCTCACATGAAAACAAAACTATAGTGCTCTTCTCTATCGTGAATATGACTCTAGTCCCCCTTCACTGTTCCTACAGCATCTAAGCATCTCAGGTCGAGCTGGGTGGAGATACCAACACAGGAAGCTACCAGGTCAAGGCTGTTTGTCCATTCAGTCTTCCCCTAGATGGTGCCCTCCAGATGTTTTGGACTACAACTCCCAGCCAGCATGGCTAATGGGGGTTCTTTGACTCTGACTGGCAGAAGTCTCAGGCAGAAGTCTTTCACATCATCCATTTAAACTGGAGGTGACAGCCAGGAATTGAACCTTGAACCTTCTGCATTCATAGAATCATAGAATCATAGAATAGCAGAGTTGGAAGGGGCCTACATGGCCATCAAGTCCAACCTCCTGCTCAATGCAGGAATCCACCCTAAAGCATTCAAAGGCATGCATTCTGCCTCTCTGCTATGGACCCTGCCCAACAGGTGGGAATCCGTACATTTTTAGTTCAATGGTCCTATTCCATTTGAAGCCCTATGCAAACCCCATCCCTTTACTGATTATTGAGATAGGGTGATTTAGAAAACAACAATGCCTCAATCCCTCACAAAAGTGTGTGAAAGTTTGATTGACTGATCCATCTTCTTAGCCCATTTGGGGACAGAGGAGGAGGAGGAGGAGGAGAAAATTATCAGCAGCATCCCAGGGCATAGTCTGTAGACCCATCATACAACCACCTTGAGTTCCAGCAAGAAAAAGAGGCTCAATGTAAATTATAATGCCGTGATTATGGATGTACAGATGTTGTAAAATCCATTCCGTATATATTTCGCAGGTTGCCAGGTACATTCGTTCTGTTTTCCCCCCAATTTCCCAAATTTGCAGAAATTTGCATTCATGCAAATTTGCACCTGCAAAAATCTGCAAATCCCCCCAAATATGTGAATCCCCCCCAGTATATATTTTTATGCTTTAGCCTATGGAGAAAATCCACATTTTTAGCAGGTTTTTTTTAAAGAAGAAGAAGAAGAAGAAGAAGAAGAAGAAGAAGAAGAAGAAGAAGAAGAAGTATTTTTCTATTCCTAATTTTCTGTTAAATTCCAGAAAGTAAAAAAAAAAAAAAAATGGTCTGCAAGTCCACAGAATCCATGCGACTCAGGAAAAGCCAACTCCACTGCAGAATGCACCAAAATAGAAATCCAAAGTCGATGATGATGATGATGATGATGACGACGACGACGATGGTCGCCTTTTATAAAGCACTTCATATTGTTTGGACTGAGTGTTTCACATAACCCCGTTTTATTATAACTTTACGCTAAGCATGGGCAACCATTGACCCCAGGGTTCGATAAGGCCTGTGGCCTAATTTCATGCAGGGAGAGGGAGCCCAAAGGGAGGGAAAGAGGACAGGAAGGGAGAGAAAAACCAGACAACTCTTTAAGGCCAGATCGACACCAAGCAGGATATGACACTTTGAAAACGCTTTGAAAACTGTCTACGGAGGGTGTCCTGGGCCCCAACAGTTGTCACTAATGTTATAAACTGTTTTAAAACAGTAGTGTAGATCCAGCCTTAGTCTCTGCCCACTGTCAGACCGCAGCCCCCAACAGATAACCTAGCAGTGAATACAGACCTGGATGAGGAGAAAAAACATTTTGCCATCCCAGCCTTTCACCAACCACGTAAGGTACCTCAGTATTGTGGCATGCCCTCTCTCCAGAATTAAAATTGGTCCCCATGCTTCTGGCTTTCAGAACGGGTGTCAACTTTTAAATCATGCAGCTGCTTTTAATGTGCAGCCTGTTTTAATGTTCTTTTTTATTGTGTTAGTGTTTTATGGCTTTAAATGGTTGTACAACAACTTGATGACATTATAGTGAATAAGGTGATATATAAATATCTGTTTTTATTCGGTTTTTATTTTATTTTATCTTGTACACCGCTCTGAAATTTTGAATGGGGAGCGGTATATAAATATTGTAAATAAATAATGTTAAAGCATACTACTACTGCTGTTGCCATTAATAATAATCCCATTTTCAGATAGGGACTTGACTTATCAATGGATATCTAGAGAATTTATGACAGAGACAGGATTTGAACCACTTGATGTCCTGATTTCTTGGCTCATTTACAGTCCACCAAACCTCGAAAAGAGAGCTCACTTTTCGCATAGAAAAGAAATGCCTTTTTATCCAAGAGTGTTCTCGCGACGGCAAGGCCTTCCTTCAAAACCACTAAAAGTAGCTGAACGTTTCCCAGTAGCTGAGGTTTTGCTCCCTTCAATGTGGGTGGTGAGTCAAAAGCAGAAGTGATCTCTGACAACTGGACTGGCTCAGCATCTAAAAATTGAACAGTATCACACAAAGAGGAAAGGGAACTGGAGAGACAGAGAGACAGAGACAGACAGACAGACGGTGGCCTTAGCTAGACCTAAGGTTTATCCCGGGATCATCCCGGGGTCATCCCTGTTCATGTAAATGACACACAGGATATCCCGAGAGCAGGCAGGGATGACCCCGGGACAATCCCGGGATAAACCTTAGGTCTAGCTAAGGCCAGAGAGAGGAGGAGACTACATGGTTGTGTAATAGATAGAGGCCTATTGCTAACATGATCATTCTTAACCTTGGGCATCTGCTGAAACTTCAAGGCCCATTGCAAATTCCTGCCCTGAGCCCTGATGATCAATGCCAGATGACAAAACACCATTTTATTTCCCCACAATGCCCTTAACATAGCATCACTTTGAAGCACTGTGAAACATTAAATGACAGCCCTAATGAGGGAGTTGAAAGCTGCCATTTAAATTTCCTGCAATGCCATGGAGTGATTCTAAATTTCCCACAATGCTGTAGAATGATTGGGAGGATTATAGGAAATTAAAATGGTGCCTCAGCAGCTGGCAATACCCCACAATACTGACCTACCTGACATGGTTGGGGTAAAGCAGGTTGGCAAAGCTTCTTTCTGTCAAGGGCCGTATTCACGTATAGGTTATCTCTCAGGGGCTGCATTCTGGGTGTTGACTTCTGCTGCCTGGTTGGTAAAGCAGAGTCTGACTGATGCTGCAAACCATCTCACAGTCTAGAAATAATTGCTGCCTGGTAACCCCATCCTGGGACCTGTTGTCCACCAGAGAAAAGTTTGCCAAGCAGTGTTGGGTCCAAATTTTGGAGGGTAAGACGCCCTCAATGAGTTTACCTTCTCACTGTCGTCCTAAGAACATAAGAAGAGCCATGCTGAATCAGACCCAAGGTCCATCTTGTCCAACGTTCTATGCACCCAGTGGCCAACCAGCTGTTGGCCACAAGAAGGACTTCAGCGCAACAGTACCCTACTGTCCATGTTCCCCAGCAACTAATGTATATAGGCTTACTGCCTCATCCTAAAATCATTTTAAAAACATCCTAAAATTACACTGGATAGGCCTGCCAGAAGAGATCAGTCTTTAAGGCTTTCTTAAACTCTGGAAGACTGTTAAATTGATGAGTCTCCTCCGTCAGGCCATTCCACAGTCTGGGAGCAGCAGAAGAGAAGGTCCTCTGGGTAACAGTTGTCAATCTAGTTTTTGCTGACTGAAGTAGATTCTTCCCAGAGGACCCAAGTGTGCGGGGTGGATTGTATGGGAGAAGGCGATGCCGCAGGTAGCCTGGACCCAAACCATGTAGAGCCTTAAAGGTGATAACGAACACTTTATACTTCACCTGGAAACTAATTGGCAGCCAGTGAAGAGATTTTAAAACTGGTGTAATGTGGTCACCTCTAGGTGCACCGGTGATCTTGTCACTGGGCACCTGCTCGGTGTGGACCCTCAACAGGTGCCCAATCATGTCTCCCATTGGCACCAGCCTTTTTGCTAAGGTCCCCCTCAAACCTGGAGATAGACCCACAAAAGAGATGGCCACTCTGTCTCTGGTCACATCTTTGTTCCTCCTTCAATTTGTTGGCTTCAAAACAGAAATCATGGCCATGTTTATGTTTGGTGTATGTGCAAATGTGTGGGGGGTGAGAGGGTGGGTAAAAACAGTAGATAGACCAGGGCTGGATCTACACTACTGCTTTAAAGCACTTTATAACAGTTTTGACAACTGTATGTGGAGTGTGTCCTGGGCCCTAGCAGCTGTCAAAACCGTTATAAAGCACTTTAAAGCAGTAGTGTAGATTCTGCCTCTGTTGAATGGATAGTTGAGTTTTTGAAATGGGGATTTTTTTTAAAAAAAAATACCATTCATGTTACAAATTACCCCTCACTTTTGAACAGTAAATTATCTTTATTATTAGCCAGGCCATGGCGCTGCAATTATTACTTGCCCCGTGTCGAAAGGTTTTTTGCAATTAGGGAGCCCGTGGTGGCAGAACTGTGATATAGAGAGATAATATATGTCCGGCCGAGACAAAGGAATGGTCTCAAGATGTGTTTTTAGTATGTATCCCAGGGAGTTAAAAAAAAAACCCGGGTGGCTTGCTCTTAAACATTTCAATTAGCCCTGACATGGCCTGTGTGAGCCCACAGATTATTCCTGCTTTGCTGTTAAGATTTTTACGAGGCTTTTCGCCTAGATTACCCCTTCCTACAATGATCTATAAATCTCGCTTAGCAACCTATGATTAATCCCCCCCTGCACAGATCAGTGTTAAATTAATAAAAGAGGTGCTATTGTAACGATGAGTATCTTTCAGCCATTATTTTTTTAAAGGTTCACCCCACCCACCTACCCATCTGAGCACTTTTTGCAAGCAGAAGAGGGGTTGTAATTTTTAAGGTATGTTCAGTCATCTTTCTTAGATGAATTGTACACACACACAGAGAGAGAGAGAGAGAGAGAGAGATCCCAAAGGAAACATTGGTTTTTAGAATAGGGTTGGCCAGCCCTCAGTTATTATTTATTATTACATATATATTGCACATTTCTCCCAAGGGGGAGGTAGACATGTAACCCATTTTATCCTCAGAACAGCCTTCTGAGGTCAGTTGGGTTGTGAGATAAGGACATCCAGTGAGTTTTGTGGCTGCCTGGGCCTTAGGACAAAATCCAATATAAATTCTACTTAGAGTAGACCCATTTATATGAATGGGACTTAATTTAGTCATGACTAACTTAAATCCCGTTCATTTCAATAGGACTTGGGTTGGGTTTTACCCTTTGAAACCAGTGCAGGATCTACACTACTGCTTTATAATTGTATTGGTGCACTGACAACCGTTGGGGCCCATTGACACATACCATGTACCGCTTTCAAACCGCTTTCATAGTGTTATATCCTGCTTGGTGTAGGGTCTGCTCAGTTCCAGCCTGACACTTCAACAACTGCAACTCATTGTCTCTTGGCATAGAACCATACATCGGGGTACAGAAGCTTGCACCCTGGGCCCCAATCTGGCCCTTTTGGGGTCCCAATCCAATGGTGTTCCCCACAGCCCCTTTCATTGCCGCCATATAATGAAGTTATATAATGGCAAGGCAGAATGAAGGTAGTTCTAGTAGGTGAAGGTCCAAATGGCTGTTTGCGTTAAGTGAACCATTGGAGGGGTTTCGCTGTCTCACCACTCCCTCTGCTGCAGTCCATGGAATGGTCATGGATGGTGACAGTTCTGGGAGGAGAGGAGCCAAATGACAGTAGGGCCATAGCTAGACCTAAGGTTTATCTCTGGATCGTCCAGGGGTCAAACCTGTTCATCTAGGTCAGTGGTTCTCAACCTTCCTAATGGTTTCCTTTAATACAGTTCCTCATGTTGTGGTGAACCCCAACCATAAAATTATTTTCGTTCTTCTCTACACGATCCATTGTCATGGGATGGTTTGCTAATGAAAATAATACATAACAATAGCTTTAATAATACAAAAGATGATACATGACATAGTTCAGTCTACAGTTTCCTAAGACCATCGGAAATATGTGTTTTCCGATGGTCTTAGGCAACCCCTGTGAAAGGGTCGTTCGACCCCCAAAGGGGTCCCGACCCACAGGTTGAGAACCGCTGATCTAGGTGACACAGGCAGGGGCGAATCCTGGATGATCCCAGGATAAACTTTAGGTCTAGCTGTGGCCTTGGTCTCAACTGTGCTGGTGGAGGGGCCCTTGCTATCTCACCTATCCCTCAGGTGCAGCTTGGTAAAGTGGCTGCTGATGAAGGCAGTTCAGCGAAGAGAGAATCCAGATGGTGATTAATCCTGACTGAACTGATGGGCAGCCTGTTGGACACCCATTTATCATTATCCAACAACTAGCCATAGTACTTTGTTTTGCATTATTCTAGGTATTCATCCCAGCCCTTGCCTACCTAGAAAAATAAAATGCTAAATTGGTAATCGCCCTAGAATCCTACCTAAAGCATTGGTCCTGTAAACCAAAGATGGGGAATCACATTTCCCCATAGATATCAAAAGAGAAGGTAAAGTGGGATGGCCAAAGACGAAGAAATTTCTGGGAGGAGAAGAGTCAAATGGCACTTGGTCTGAACTAAGCCGTTGGAGAGGTTTTTATTGTCTCACCTCTCCCTCAGCTGCAGCCAGGTAGAATACTCACACAAATTGTGTGCGCTGCTGCTGATCTACTGCACCTTAAAGACACTTAACAGAAGGCTAAATTTCTCTCGGTCAAAACAACCAAAAGGGCTCCATTTTCCCCCACAGATGTGGAGAGAGAGTGGCACCCCAGGCAGAACATAAGTAAGACAAGCGCAACCTCAGCACGATATGCAAGGAGTCAAGAATCCGTAACATATGTAATGCGCCGTTGAGGGGGAGGGGCAGAGAACCACAGTAAATGCTTGTGGTTTGTCTTAACACAGAAAATAATATTTCAAAATTGTCACACGCCCGCTGCTTACATAAGTCAGGCAGATAAAAAATGAACTCCTGGAGGTCCTTGCATGGTTTGCGGTGTTCCATTCCAGTTTTCTACAGCTCATAAAATCTGTTTTGCATTGTCATAAAATTGTAGGGTAAGAACGCTCATCTCCTGTGATCCCTTATGGTGACCTTGGCATTGTCCAGCAGCGGTAGCGTACATCCCTTTTCGACAGAGATCCATTTCATAGCTAGAGGTAAACAGAAGGGTCGTGTGTGTGTGTGTGTGTGTGTGTGTGTGTGTGTGTGTTTGATTTTGATACAAGGGACTAGCAACATGTCCATAATTCCTCCTGCTACCTGGGATTGTGTCCATCTGATCCAGCCAGGAGAGGACGCCTACAAAGCAAGGGGCCAATTAGTGGCTGCTGTTGTCCTGCCTTGGGGGTTTGCCTAGTCTGCAGAACCTTCCAACTGCCTCCTAGCAGACTCAGGCTCCCAGCACAGAACCATCTCACACACACCCAGCTGCAACAACTTTTTGGGACTGGGAGCTTAAGAGGCAGGTTCCTTTGGGGGTGGGTCCACCACCAGCAGGGTCGCCTCCGAAGGGGGCGACACCAAGGCGAGGGCCTGTCCCCTTGTTTCTTTGATTTGTTTTCTCCCCCTACTGACTTATAATTTTGTTGTGTATTTTAAACTTTTCTTCTTTTTTTACATTTCTTTTCCTATGTTTTAAAATGTATGTTTTTAAACTTTGTAATCCCGCCTTGAGGCCCACTATTGGGCAAAAGGCGGGATACAAATAAATATAATAAATAAATAAATAAATATAATTCCAACTGGCAAGGAGAGGCCCATAGGTTGTAAGGGAGGGTTGCAGAACCTCTGGCCCACCTGGGATGCTAATTTGGCCCTTTGGGGTGCCCCAGAAGGACACATCGCTTTCCCCTGATAACCAATCAATTGGGGGTTTCCTGACTTTTGCAGTTTTAAAAGATTTTAAAAGATTGAAATGGTACTCCTAAGACTTAGGTCGTGGCAGTAACAGCTTTAAGCTAAAATATGCTGGTATTTTGGCTCCGCCCCATTGATGTTGACTCCGCCCACCACTGGAATGCGGCCCTTGAGAGCTTCTGCCAAACGAAAGTCGCCCTTCATGCTATCCTCCAAGTGCTAATCATTCTTTTATCAATTTATTAGATACCTATGTCACCTGGAGCTCTCTGGGCAGTTTGCTACAAAGCCGTAAATACCAGCAGTTTTAGGAAAATGCTGAAGTTTGCGGATTTCAAAACAGGGGAGGGATGATAGCAAAGTTTTCTGCTTCAGTGATCATCTTTTACAGGGCACACACCAGTGAGTTTGCCCACAGTTTAAGGAGATCCATTCCGGGGTGATTTCCCCCCCCCCCGACTCCTGATTCTTGCACAAGAGCAGAGTTGTGATCCTGAGCAAAGGTGAGTTTTCTTTAAAACACACACACACATACATACTCAGCGCTGAAAGACCCTGAGACCTATCCAGAACATGTCAACAATGCTCACCCCTTCATCCCCAATACCCATGGACTCGCTCCACACAGCTGGTTGCCTGTTCGCTGAGCCCTGCTACTCACGAGGAACAGCAACAACTTCACAACGGGAGGGCACAGCAGTCACGCACCTCGGGATTTTTACGAGAATTGGGGGGGAAACTGGACAAAAGCTGTCATTGATATTCCGGGGAAACCGAGGGGCTCGTCCCTAGATCACCGCAGGGTCAGCTGTGCATCATGTGACATTGGATGTCCAAACTATTCTGGAATAAACGACTGGTGTGGATTAGGCCCAGATGGGAGTGTGTGTGCATTGAACACTCTGGAAAAGGCATGCCTTGAACCCTGCACAGAAGCACTCCACATTGCAACGTTGTGTAACAGGCTCTGCTTATCTTTTTCTAATTCCTCGGACCATTTCTCTCCCCCCCCCTTTCCCCCTTGATTTCCTTATCCCACAGTGACTCACTGCTCTCTTCCTCTAGCAGCTGGCTGTTTCAGCTGTTCCATTGATCTCTCCTCCAGTCTGGCTCTCCTGAGCTCCAACACAGTTGGAGGCAGAGCGGCTCAGGGGAACCGTCAGAGCAGCTGACGTAGCAAATACAGGAGCAAATCCTGGATTGCAGGCAAGAAAAGTGCAGAAAAAACCCACCATGTCATTTTCCAGGCAAGCCTTCGCTGAAGTGGAGGAGCTGCTGTTGCGTCCTTTTCCACACACACACAAAAGGTTTTCTTTTATTTGCAGCTGAATATTAATTAGCACAAATTCTCACAAATGCACATTTTCATGCTTTATCCTATGGGGGAAATGCACATTTTGGCTTTTGTTTTGTTTTAAATTGTATGTCTTTTTCTACAACTCAATTTGCATAAAATTCCGTAAACTGCAAACACCAGTCTGCAAAGCCGCAGAATCCATGGGACTCATGAAAAGCCCGTCTGCTGCAGAATCCGTGGGTCAGATTCATAGAAATTTAAACACATTTGATTCTTTTACAGATTTCTCCGTCATCCCTTGATGCCAGCTCTGTGTATGCCCACTGCTGCTTTGGCCACACCCAGCATGATCCTGTCCTTTCATATGGCCCCTGGGGACAAAAAGCTTATCTACACCTGCCCTACAGCAAGAGAAAACAGTAATATGCTTATATGAACTTCTTAAGTAAAAGGAAGTACTAGTATCATCAGGCAGCATCCCCAGGCAGCTGGCAGCGGCCCAGGCCCACTGCTAATGTTTGTCCTGGGCCCTTAAAACAAATTAACAAACACAACTACTCCTACCAGGAATAGCAGCTTGCAGCCTCCATCTGTTTCTGGCCATGCCCAAGTAGTTGAGTCATTCCAGGGCATAGTGGGAAGGAAAGGTCAACTACCACTGGTGACCACCATGTTTTTTTGGAATTAGCCAGCTTCCAAGGCAAGCTTCCTGGGTCCTTCATGACCCCTAGTGATGCCCCATCAACCACAGAGAGGGACCCTAGGATGGAACTTTGCCAGGGTCCCTCTCAACTTCGGAGCCAATCATGGCACAAGGCCCATTTAGAATGCTTTCTGCCAGGTGAAAAGTCACAACTTCCACAAACACAAGTCTACTTTCGTCCACTCCTTCTTGAGTTTCTGACAGTACCTCTCCCGCCCACACGGGAGAAAGCACAGAAAGACAGAGAGTCACTGACATGTCGGACATTATTATACAAGATGCTCTTAATGGCCAGGACACAATGGATTCCCTTTCACTTCGTTAGCCAAGGTTTGATGCTGCAGGTAAGGCTTCGTACTGTAAACTTGCTTAGCTCTCATTTTGACAGCTGTCTGCAGCTGCCGACGAATTTTGATTTTAATGAGAAGTGCCACAGCAGACATGCCCAACAGTGAGTCTCTGCTTAATATAAGCATTTGCAAAGCATGCCCCAGAGGTCTGGCAAATGCTGGGGATTGAAGAAGCAGCAATTGGGATTTGTACGATGGCAATATTGTATGGAAAGAAAGGAAGAAAGAAAGATTTCACTTTTTGATGTGAACTAAACACTGCCAAGGAAGGCATGGAGCTACCTTCTACTAAGGCCGTAGCTAGACCTAAGGTTTATCCCAGGATCATCCCGGGTTTGTCCCTGCCTGAGCGCTGAATGCCCTGTGTGGCACTTAGATGAACAGGTTTGACCCCAGGACAATCCTGGGATAAACCTTAGATATAGCTACAGCCTAAGTCAGGGTTAGTATCCAAGTCAGACTACTGGAACCTCCAACAGGGGATGATGGAGGAATCCATTTGGGGATGATGGGAGATTCCCAAGCTTTCAGCAAGTCACCACTGGACTCGCACTTAGGCCTAATCTACACAAAGCAGGATATTGCACTATGAAAGTGGCATGAAAATGGTATGTAAAAGGCAGGAGCCACACTACTGCTTTATAGCGGCATAGAAGTGCACTGACAACTGTTGGAGCCCATTGACAACTACCATATGCTGCTTTCATATCACTTTCATACCGCTATATCCTGCTTGGTGTGGCTCCTGCCTTTTATATACCACTTTCATACCGCTTTCATACTGTAATATCCTCCTTAGTGTAGATTAGGGGCTTTGCTAGACCTACCTGGGAATCCGGGCCTATAGAGGGGCCAGCCCGTGCTAGAAGTAGCAACGGCTGTTGCTCCTGTCTACACGTAACACGCGACGGGGTAAAGGAAAGCCCCGTCGCGTCGGCCATTTTTTTGTTTGTTTAAAGGGGCCATGTGCGCAGGAACACACCAACGAGAAAGGTAGGTTGGTGTGTGTTTTTTAAAAAAGGGTTCCCCGCTCCCCCTGCCCCCGATTTCCCACACACAATGTCTGATGCTCCCCCGCCTGCCTGCCATGTCCAATCCCCCATGCACACGTGCCAGCCATATCCGATCCCCCACCTACTCACCTGCCATGTCCAATCCCACCACCACCTGCCCACCCACCATGTCCAATCCCCCACCTGCTCGCCCACCCGCCCACGATGTCCAATCCCCACCCACCCGCCATGTCCGATGCCCCCCCATCACCCCTGAGCTGCGATCCTCCCGATCTCCCCTGGGAGATTCCCACCCACCCCGATCTCCCCTGGCCTCCATTTCCTGTTCCCCAATCTCCCCGTGCCCTCCGTTTCCCGCCCCCCCCCCATGTCAGTAGGCTGTGATTCCCGCCCCATGTCCCCACCGTCCAGTGGAGCACTGCAGCCCGTCCGCCGCTTTTCCCAGCTACTCAGGAGTAAATGTGGTAGCTGGGAAAAGCAGCAGACCTGGCTACACGCCTGTGGTCTTGAGCTCAGCCCGAGACTGCAGGAAAAACTGGGCCAGAACTGGTGCCGGTTACCCCGGACCCAGGGAGGGTTCACCCCTGCTTGAGCCCGGGATACCCTGTGCATCATCTGGACGCACAAGGGTGAGCCCGGGGCTCGCACCGGGCTAAAGCCTTGTCTAACAAGGCCCTAGGTCTTACTTTCCCATGAGCTGGCCTAATTCAATCTGCGCTGAGTCAGGCCAGCTCATATTTCAGGGTGGTGGTGGGGGAGGCATGAACAGTAATTTGCACAAATTGCAATTTATAAAAATTACGCACATTTTGGCAGGAATGTGTGCAAATTACACAGATTAAAACTACAAATTGTGGCCGTAATTCTCACTCTGCAAATGCTCAGACACTTTCTCTTTCGGTGCACATGTGGAAGGCTTAACCTTGGCACTTCTAACAGGCTCATGGCTCAAATTAAGCCCAAAGTATGATATATAAGTGTGTGTGTGTGTGTTTGTGTGTGTGTGTGTGAGAGAGAGAGTGTTTTATGTGACAAGCAATTTTCTAGTAATGAAGGGGGTGCTGGCATTTCATAAATCAAACAGTAAAGGTTATTTCCGGTATTGATTTTTTTTCTTTTTCTGGATTTGGTTTTACTGATTCCAAGCTGTGTGGTTGGCTACCCAAGAGGAAATCTAATTAGCAGCAGAAAGGAAAATGGTGGTCTAAAAGCACTTTGTACCTTTTGCCCTCTAGAATCCCCATCTGCTGAGAAAGAGTTCTGTGAAACATAAAAGCTTGCATATCACCTTTGTTTTTAAAACTGTTTCTCGATCTAAGAGCTATAACCTTGGTAATTTGATGTCCCCTTTCTGACATGCTAAATTTGTCAACACATCCACCCCAGTTCATCTTTCTTCTAAATATACTTACTTGCTTCAGACTTCCTTAATAATACAATTTACCTGATTTGGTTGCCTGGAATCCTTTCTGAGATTTCCCCCCCCCCAATCTGTTACCTTCCTTCTTGGCTTGTAGTATGCAGATGTGACCACAGTATTCTCCATGAGTTCTTTCCAATATTGAGTAGAGAGGTTAAGTTTCAAAAATGATGGATCTCTTATTACTCTAGATGCTCCAATATCCAAATCACAGATCAAGTGCAGACTCTCTTTGAAACTGGTCGATTTAGGCTCCAGGGCTGGACAATCCACTGCCCTTACAATTCCGCTACCACTAAATTTGCTGCAACAGTAGCAGCAGCAAAAAAAAAATGTATTTTTTTTTCTTGGAAAGAAATCACATCCCAAAAGCCTCCTGAGAGTGCAATTCTGCTTCTAAAACAAGTGTGTTCTCCCTCCATGCCTTGTTTTCAAGAAAAAGCACCACTTTTTGGCCCACTTCACTGCACTGCCAAATTACTGCAGCAAATTTAATGTTGTGGTAGCGGGGTGGTGGGGGTGGTGAGGATTCAGCCTTTGGCAATGGTCCAGGGGGGATTCCACACATCGTACTGAGGGCGCTTCCATGCGCCCCCAAAGCGATAGTGTAGCTTGCCTGGGAAGAGACGAGGAAGAGGCATCCTTGCTGCCGCCGCCGCCACCCATCTACCTCCTCACCAGCCGGGTCGGAGAGCTCGGCGGAAGAAGGCGGGGTGGAGCCCCGCCTTCTTCCGCCGAGCTCTCCAACCCGGCTGGCGAGGAGGTAGGTGGGTGGCGGCGGCAGCGGCAAGGACGCCTCTTCCTCGTCTCTTCGAACAGGCAAGCTACATGATCGCTTTGGGGGCGCACTGGGGGCGCATGGAAGCGCCCTCAGTATGACGTGTGGAATCCCCACAGGTTCACGATACACGATTTCCTGAAAGTACGTCCCATCAAATTCAGTGAAGCATTTTTCTGAGTGGACCTGTTTAAGATCACACTGTTGGCTGCCTGACGCAAGGCTACCTGGGCCACGGTGTGACAATACAGCAATGAAGCCCGGGGGGGAGAGCTCTGATGTCTCTGGCTGTAGAGTTTCAGCCAATGACATTAAAAGAGATCAGTAGCTGATGAGGAGACCACAGGAAGGAAGAAGTCAAATAATGAGGAGAGGGGGCGCCGATAAGAATCTACGAACACGAGGAGAGCCATGCTGGATCTAACCACAAGTCCTGTAACACCTTGCTACTGGTCCATCTCCTCTATCATTTTCCACCTGAGGTGGCTACTTCACCCTGACAAAGGGTAGAGCCACCTCTGCTGCATACATGTAGCCACCTCTGGTCCATTTGTGTGATGTGGGTGCTGATGGCGTTCACACTCCATAATAGGACTAGGGTCAAACATAAGCATGGTTTGGCCCTTGCTAAGGGGAGAGAATCTAGCAGAACCTGACCAGAACCTGATAGACCTGGTCTTCCTCCACTATTGCTACCTGCTCATTCACCTGCCTCCCACTCAGGCCCAGACAAGCAAGCAAACAGTAGCAATGATGAGAAAGAGGACAAGGAACAGTATATAACTTCACACACTTATATACTTATAAACTTCACACACTTATAAACTACTCAACGTATGAAAAATTCCTGAGCGGAATTCCTGAGAGCCAACGACTCTTAAAAAACAGGAGTTGCGAATGTACTAGGGAGAGATGGACACAGAAACACAGAGAAAGAGAGATCACAAAGTTAGGGCATGTCTATACCAGGCAATATCCCAGGAATCATCCCGGTACCATTCCTATGCGTCCACATAATGCACAGGGGGTCCCGGGAGCAGGGAGGGCTGATCCCTCCATTTCCCTGGGATATCGGCAGGCCCTTTTTTTGGTGGTTTTTTTCTGTGGTCCCGGGATGATCCCAAGAACCACGGGTGGTGTGGCTGCCCATTCCAGCTTCTTCCCCCTTCCCCGTGAGTAGCAGGCGTCATCAGAGGGAAGGAGAAGGGCTGGGGAGAATTCAGGGCCATCGGGGGTGGGTGGGGAGCGGGTGGGTCAGGGCTTTTTTTTTTTAAAAAAAAATACTTTATCACTGGAGTGCAGGTGCACTCCAGCTCCTGCCTTTTTTAAAAAAAATGGCAGGCACAACATCCTGCTTCCTCCCTGGACGTCACATGCTGCATGCAAACCCAGTGGGAGGATCTCACAATCAGCTTATTGCAGGATCCTCCCCCTTCCCTCCCCTGATGTAGACATGCCCTTAGTTATTCTAGGCTCTACCTTGGCCCCGGTTGCTGCCAGGGGAGCCGTGCCTCCCCAACCCTGACTCTAACCTGAAGATTTAACCCTAACTCAAATTTACCACTGTGATTCCCTCCAGCAACTAAAGGTCATTGTGCAAGCCATCCTGGTGTCCCACTCAGTCTGTCCGGCCCTCCTAGGCTCTACCATGGCCTCAGTTCCTGCCAAGGGATCCATGCCTCCTCAACCCTAACCCTAATGTACAACAGAGACATGCCTCCAGCCACTCAAAGGCGTCCTGGTGTCCCATGCAACAAAGCCATCAGCATTCAGATGTAAAATCCATTAACCAATAGGGCACTGCAGACACTGTAATGACCCAAGAAGCCAAGATTTCCCTTTAACCCATCATCTTTGTCTTCTCTCTGAACTTGGTGGACCAGAGACATTTTCCAAGAGCAACTGATACTAATTGCACAAATTGTCACACTCTGGTTCCGAGGTCAGCAGCACATCGAATTATGGCTTGCGGAAACACAAGGTCTCGCACCTTCATGCCACCAAGGGGGAGCTGCTACTCAATGTATTTAACACCCAATTGATCCAGCAATTTGCAAGAGGCCCCTGCACTGGGTGCCATATATTTCCCCACCCTTTTCCAGTGGCTTCATACTAGTGAAAAACTTGGTCTTTTCTGTTTCTGTGAAGGAGGGGTCTTTTCTCAGCTTGTTCGGCTCACTGTGGTTTCCAGAGGGATGGAGTTGGGCAGTTCCATGTTTTTAAGCACAGATCTGTCTCATGTGCATCAAAAGAGGTGAGTGGCAGATCCAGTGTGCGCATCCATTCGGCTTTGACCCAGGAAGAAAACTATCCTAGGCCGGCCCTGTTGGGACTGGCCACTCAACCCTACACATCAAACTACAAGTTACATTAACTCGAGAACACTTAGGGTCAAAAAATACATTAATGTAACATGTATTTGAGATGTAGCTAGCACCTTCCAGCTTCTATTTTGCTTATAACCCAACCACTCCAGTTTCTCTATGGGGATTAGAATAAAGACCTCCATTAGTACTAATAAGGGATTTCTTTTTCTAAGCCCCACTGACATGCACGGGGGGCATGACTATTTGTAAAATCATAGCTGGTGCAGGGAGGATTAAAACTCATAGCTGGGGAGGGGAGGATTAAAATGCATGGGGTTCCTTAAAATCCTCCCACAAATGTAAAAAGGAGGAGGAGGAGGAGGAGGAGGAGGAGGAGGAGGAGGAGGAGGAGGAGAAGGAGAAGAAGAAGAAGGCCTTAGCTAGCCTGCTCCCAGGATATCCTGTGTGTCATTTACATAGGGTGACCAACTGTCAGGATTTCCCCGGATTTGTCCTGGTTTTTGTTCTTTCCATGGTGTCAGGGGGGATTTTCTATAAGTTTCAATAATGTCCTGGAATGACACACCTTCCTCTTTAAGGCTGCCATTAGCATGGCAGGAGGGAATGACATGCTTTCTTGAGGCACGTCATTCCCCCACCCCGAGCTCCAATTGAGGTCTTAAAGGGGAAAGTGGGTCATTCGTGGACATTATAGAAAAGTCCCCAATTGGAGTGGATGGTGGTGGTGCAGAATGAAATCCTTTCCCCTCCTCCACTCCAATCGGGTTCTTTAAGGTGGCGGGGGAATAACGTACTTTCTGCAGGACTCAGAAAGCTGCTTCCCCACGCACACACTAGGTGTCCTCTTTTTTGGTTTCCCAAATATGGTCACCCTAATTTACATGAACAGGGATGACCGCAGGCCGATCCCGGGATAAACCTTAGGTCTAGCTAAGGAAGAAGAAGAAGAAGAAGAAGAAGAAGAAGAAGAAGAAGAAGAAGAAGAAGAAGAAGAAGAAGAAGAAGAAGAAGAAGGCCTTAGCTAGCCTGCTCCCAGGGTATCCTGTGTGTCATTTACATGAACAGGGATGACCGCAGGCCGATCCCGGGATAAACCTTAGGTCTAGCTAAGGAAGATGAAGAAGAAGAAGAAGAAGAAGAAGAAGAAGAAGAAGAAGAAGAAGAAGAAGAGGCGGCGGCGGCGGCGGCAGCAGCAGCAGCAGCAGCAGCAGCAAGTTTAGTCTTTAACATAATAAGTAGTTAGTCTCTCAGTGTCCTCAAGACTCAGGGCCTTCTTCAGGCATGAAAGGGGAGACTGCTTTGGAAGAGATCGTTGTTTAATGGGCTGGGGCGACAGCACAGTGATCTAGCTTGTACCTTGCATGTTGACAGCCTCGGGTTCAATCACCAGCATCTCCAGTTAAAAGGACTGCAAGGCTGAGAATTGTTCTCTCTTCCTGAGAGCCTAGTCAGAGTAGACACATGACTGGTCAAGACAGGCCAATGGTCTGATTCAGTAGAAAGCAGCTTGATAGGGTCGCAAACATGAGCCCTTGTGATTGATAAATAGCATGCAATGTCGGGGTACATTTTGAAATGTGGATAGTCCCCGTAGCTATGTCCCCACAAGGAGAGTCCAAAACTGCAAGCAACTGTGTTGTTCCATATCAACAAACCACTTCTAGCAGCTTTCATCTCCACAAAGAGCAGGTATTTAGTAAAGCAAATGGGATCTTAATTGCCCATTCAGGACCAAACCACCACCAAAATACTTTGCATTACAACAGTGGTAACTCACAACAATATTGTTGATGGGAAAATCCATCTCCCCCTCCCCCTCAACTTCTGTGATTATCGCAACTAACCTCAGAGGGTCCAGGTCTTCAACTGGTGTGTGCTCTGGATTGACTAGGCCTTGCATAACACCCAGGAAGCTGGACCTCTGCCTTTGTCTTGTCGACAGAGCAAAGCATCTCGCCTCTCACTTGCAGTGGAATCCCTGCTTCACCCCTAAGGGTACCTGGGTTGGAAAAGCCACACTTCAGGTCTGGCTCTTGGAATGGCAACTTCCGGGCCCAGACACAGGCTTATTCAGGGTTTGTTTTAGTAACCATTTGCAGAACTTCAGCTCAGCAACACCTGAACTCTCACTCAGTTCCTCCTCCGGTCTGTTAGCCAACTGTGGCCACGGAAGTCACTTTACACTCAACTTGGCCGGACTGATAAGCAAAAGTGACAATTTCATATAATGCATCTGGACAGAAGGTTTTTTTGCCACCGCCCCCGAGTGATGAGGCTTGTCATATTCCCTTCCTGGGTACAGCACGAGGTTAGAAATCAATGTCTCCATCCTGAGGAGCTCTGGGCCATCTGGATATATCATGCGCCCAAACAGGCTTCTAATTACATTTCAGAAATACATATCATACATATATAAACTGACATCAATATCGGAGTGGCGTTGTGAGCTGTCAACAGGGATATGGCCAATTCCCTCCGCGGCCCTTGACGGCTTCAGTACCTGGTACGGAGGTGCTATGAGCAGGCATTATACGGCTGATTGAGTTATGACGGCTCTAACCCAACAGGGAAGCCGGGCAGCGAGGAATAACCGGGGCGGCATACAAATGATGATAAAGTGATCCCTTTAAAGAACAATCTCCATAATATTTCATGCTCGCTGCGCAGTGTAAAGGAAGCCCTGTCTGCGGGGCTAACTGCTCTATCAATTGATGTGATTCACTACTGCCGCTACTCCCAGTCATAATATTTCAAATAAATGGCACCATGGATAGAAATAATATCTGCATCAATATTAACCCTGAAAGGACTAATGGACACAAACCATAATTTCCTGGACACCCTAATAATGCATTTTGACTACACTTGTAGTGGAGAGATTTTCCCCTCCCTCCCTCCCCCCTCTCTCCCTCCATTCCTCCCCTTCCTATTTATCCATTCATTTATTTACAATGTCTTGTTTACATAAATCCTGTCCTCCTTCATAAAAGGCTGCACAGGCCAGGTCTACCCATAAGGTCTGGGGGTGGTGGTGATATTTTAGATTCTGGGAGGTAGGAGAGGAGATAGATCCAGTAAAATTCAAATGTCCATGCATCGGTACAGTTAAACTATGTGTGCAAGAACGTTGTTGTTGTTGTCATTATTATTATTATTATATCCCACCTTTTTCCTTTTGTGAGGACCCAAAATAGTTTACATGGTCTTCCTCCTTCCATTTTTCCCCTCACAACAACCCTGTGAGGTAAGTTAGGCTGAGGTTCAGTGACTGGCCCAAAGTCACCCAGTGAACTGCATGGTTGAGTGGGGACTAGAACCCAAATCGCCTGAGTCCCAGTCCAACACTCTGACCACTACACCACACTGGCTCTCAGTGGGTTTTGCTGTCGCTAGTGCTGAAGTAAGGCTCAGCTGCCAACTGAAATGGGAGGCATGTCCATCTTGACCTTAGCCTCAGGCAACAGGCCGGACTTCCTCTTGGCCACCATGTGATGAACACTGAGAAACAAGCCTGTCCCTCTCAGCACGGCCCCATCACATCAGGGCAGCAGTGAGCCCACATAGCAGTTTTGGCAGGCGTACTCCACTGCCAAATTTACTGTGGTGGTGGCAAACAATAATCATAATTTTGCAAGGAACAAGGAACACAGGGAGTGCATTCCTTAGAAATACTTTTATATATAAAATAAATTCCCAGAAGACTCCTGAGAGCCTGATTCTGCTTGTAATGAAGCTCGTGCAAAATGCAGCAGCCAGATCTCAGGAACCAGAAGGTTTGACCATATAACACCTGCTCTGGTCCGCTTGCACTGGCTGCCTGTATGTTTCCAAGCCCAATTCAAGGTGCTGGTTTTGACCTGTAAAGCCTTACATGGCTTGGGACCACAATACCTGACGGAACGCCTCTCCCGACATGAATATACCCGGTCATCTAAGGTCCTCCTCCGGGTGCCTACTCCGAGAGAAGCTCAGAGCGTGGCAACGAGGGACAGGGCCTTTTCGGTGGTGGCCCCCAGACTGTGGAACGATCTCCCTGACGAGGCTCACCTGGCACCAACGCTGCTATCTTTCCGGCACCAGGTTAAGACTTTCCTCTTTGCCCAGGCATATGGCAGCACATCTTAATCACCCACATGTTTAGTTTTTTAACGGTTTTTAATGCTTTATGTGTGTATGTTCTGTGTTTTAGAATTTTAAATTTTGTATACTTGTTTTTATCTCAATTTTAGAATTTCTGTAAACCGCCCAGAGAGCCCTGGCTATGGGAGCGGTATATAAGTGCAATAAATAAATAAATAAATAAATAAATAAATAAATAATGAAAGCATGTGCTCCCCATGTGCTTCATTTCCTTCTAGGTTTTCTGGTGCATTTCCACCACGGCTGCAGCAATTTCAGCAATGGAAATTTCAATGGGGAATAGTTGGAGCCCCCCATAGGGGTTCAGGCAATTACCCCTGAGCTCCAGAAGTTACCCACCCCTGCAGTAGGGTACGATACAGATTGGAGAGGAGGATGGGGGGGGGTGTTGCAAAGCTACTTCTTTTCTTTTTTTACAGAGATATAAATAGTGAATATGTTTTGTTGTGCAGGAGAGGGAATTGCCAGTGTACAAAATTACGCATAGTGTGAAGAAAGCAGATAAGGAGACGTTTTTCTCCCTCTCTCATAATACTAGAGCTCAATGGGGTCATTCCATGAAGCTGATTGGTGGGAGATTCAGGACCAGTAAAAGTCAGTACTTCTTCACCCAGCACATAATTAAAGGATGGAATTCCTTTGCAGAAGATGCGGTGATGCCCCCACCCAATTTGGATGGCTTTAAAAGGGGGTTAGACAAATTCATGAAGGAGAACGCTACCAATGGCTATCTACGTACTACCTTCAGCAGCAGACGCAGTATGGCTGTGTACACCAGTTGCTGGGGAACATGGGTGGGAGGGTGCTGTTGCTGTTGTCCTGCTCATGGGTTCCTAGTGAACAGCTGGTTGGGCACTGTGTGAACAGAGTGCTGGACTAGATGGAGCCTTGGTCTGATCCAGTAGGGATCTCCTTATGTTCTAAGGGGAGAAGGAAAAGGAAGAGGCAGGCAATAAACTCATTGCTGCATTGGTCCCTTTGTTCTATTTCACCATGCATGGAACTAATTCTCCAGTCCCTCTCTCCTTGTGATCTGAAAAAAATTCTCTCCGATCCTAACTTGAATCCCATTGATTTTAGTGAGCTTAATCCAAGTATGAATAAGTCTGTATCCAATCTCAGTCTCTCTCTTTCTCTCTCTCTGGGCATGGCTAGATGAGTGTTAATCCCAGGGATCGCCCAGGAATCATCTCTGTGCATCCACATGATGCACAGGAGATCCCGGGGTCAGGGAGAGATGATCCCTCCCTTTCCCCAAGATAAGAGGGATGGCTTTAATTCTGACTTTTCCTGCAGTCTTGGGATCGTTCTGAGACTGCGGGACGTGTAGGCAGCCATCCCAGTTTCTTCCCGGCTCCTCATGCGTAAACGTGAGGAGCCAGGAACCGGGCATGGGGCACTGAGCTCCTCAGGAGCTCTGAGCCCATCAGGGGTGGGAGGGGGAGGGGGATTTGGAAAAGGAAAAGCCTACCTTTTCGATGGAGAGCTCGAGCACTCATTTTCGATAAAAAATAAAATCCAAAATGGCGGATGAGATGTCCTCTTCCTCTCGGGACATTGCACACCACGTGTAGACTGAGGGGGAGGATCTCACAATCACCATATTGTGAGATCCTTCACCCCTCTGGTCTAGACATGCCCCCCCCTCTCTCTCTCACACACACACATACACACACACACGACTTACTTTCTGCTGCTTTGTGTTATATTTGTTCTCTTTTATTATTGAATAATTGCACTTTTGTTTGTTTTTAACTTGGTGAGTCACTTGGAGGGCCTACGGGCAGGAACGCAACCTGGTAAATGTGAACATAAATAAATAAATAAATGCCATCAGGAGACATTGCTGAGCCACGCTGGCTTACGTTATGAATCTGCGTGGAGGAAGAACATGGTCATCCAGATTCCACGCTGAGCGTAACACTCCACACAACTGTGGAAAGCTCTCATCTCTTTCACTGGGGTCGGCAGCTGGAGCATTTTAACCTCACGATGATGTACAGCCCCAGGGGTCGCATTCATTTTTCAGCCTAAATATGGCTCGAACCAAAGAGGGCGGGGGGAGCCCAGGAAGAAACAAATGGACCATCCTTTAAGTGAGGGCTTCTTGGGTAAATACCCTCCTTTGCAAATGGTCGGGGTGCAAATGCATAGCTGCCTTCCACGGGCGAGAGCCAAAGAGGACCATCTCCAAAGATTAATTCGGTGCGTCTCCTTTTAAAGCAAGATTAAATTAGCTTGTGTTAGCGGCTGTTAGCACAGATGCAACTCCTACATTATGCATGATCCTTGACTGCTCGCAGCATGGACACGCTGCGCTGTATGTTCCATTAGTGATTTTCAATGCTGTGCTAAGCTTTAAGCCACACAGGGAAGGCGCTGTATTGGGTTTACTTTGTGGATGTGTTTTCTTGGCAATTTCACAACCTACCTGATCACAGCTATCGATTGGCTGCGCTTGAAATGGATAGAAGAATTAACCGGTGCAGGGGTTGCACAGCGGGGATGTGGGCAGGACCCTCTTTGTTCAGGAAAATCGATAGGACTCTAATGCCCCCGCCAAAAAATAAATAAATAAATAACCCACGTGCATTGGCTCTTCCACATCCCACCGTTCATCCATCCAGTAGATTTCATGCTTCCCATTCCCCGAGAGGCTGGGAATTCAGGGCAAAATTTACATGAGCTCAGTCGTTTTTATAAGGAGCCTTCAGAACTGATATTGACTTTGCACAACACGAAAAGAGAAGAAAATCTGTTTATTTGCAAATGTGTGTTTTGAACAGGGGTCCAGAAGCAAGCACACAGGCAAGGCACAGCTACTTCCAAAGCCCTGATTGGTCCCAGAAACATCTTGGGCCAATCGTGGTGGGGGAATTAAAATAGGTCCTAAATTCGTCCTGGAGGGTGTCTGCAATGAATTCATAGAGCAAATGGTCAGATCCATCAGGGATCTTTGTAGGGGTCCAAGTGATTTCAAAGATAATTTGGATCAAATGAGTCAAAATGGCCCCATTAATGTCCAAATCATGTCAATCTTAGGTTGAACGCCATTTCTCTGTATTCAAAAGACTGAGACATGACTCAGAAGAATAGGTATATGCATCTTCTCCTACTTAAGTCCGTATACTTTTCCTCTCTTCCCTTTGTACGCACGCTCTGGAATGAGTGGACATGCCTTCCATGAAAAATGAGCATCTATCCATATTGGACACAATCCAGAGAACGTTAGGCATCCTGAACTCATTAACCCTGACTCAGCCTACCCAGTCCATCATCACTGACAAGTGTTTCTAACCCAGACCTTTCTAACACAACTGCAACAGGAAATCAAAATGCCATCTGTTTACCCTCTTCCCTTTTTGTCACAGGTTTCTTTCGACCCATGGCCTGTTCTCTACCCATCTTCCTCCCTCCATGTTGCCTTTCCATGCACTTATTACACCTCTCAGATCATTTTTTCTCTTCCCCCATTCCAATTTATCATTGTGGCTTGATGCTCACGAATTAATCCATTTAATTTACCCTCCCTCCGGCTTTCATGCCTGCACAGTCAATTTATCAGTGGTTGCAAAATTGCAACTATGGCGGGCTGTGCACTATGGTTTTCTCCCCGCCATCATCTCAGAAATCCAGGCCAAGCATCAGAAAAAGGAAATCCCAGTCCGCTTCCTTTGGAGAAGAGTGCACAGGAAAATTGTAAATAAACAGATGCATCCCCCTATCATAAACAGCTTGGAGCCAGGCTACCTGAAGGATTATACACCTGCCTGGATCATCTTCAGAGGCAATTTGCCATACTGAGTGGTGGGCCTGTTTTTGTTGCTAGCAACACACCTGGACATAGTAGAACATTAGAAAACAGGTGCCGGCTGCATGATGCAGGGCAGGCTCAGCAATATCTGGAAAACTGCACTTTCAGAGAGACTCAGGGCCTTGCTAGACCACGGGTTAGAGCAGTGCGAGGCCCGTGCTCATCCCTGGGCATCCAAATGACGCACAGGAGATCCCGGCCTCAGCCAGGGCTCGAGCCGCCCTGGCACCGCGCTAACCAAAAACGCCTGTAGCACGGTTCTTTCCTCAGATCGGGCTGAGGCCGGGACCGCATGTGTGTGGACTGGTCTGCCGCTTTCCACGGCTAACGCACTTATGCACGAGTAGCTGGGGAAAACGTCAGACAGGCCGCAGCGCTCCCACCGCTGCTGAGTCCCCGGCTTCCATTTCCCACCCCCCCACCCCATGTCCCTGGCCTGTGATGGCCTCTGCCGCCATGTCCCCGGCCGGGGGACATGGCAGCGCCAGCCATCACAGGCCGGGGACTCAGCGGCAGAGGCCATCACAGGCCAGGGACATGGGAGGGCGGGAAACGGAGGCCGGGGAAATGGGGGGGGGTGGGAAACAGAGGCCAGGGACATGGGGGGGTGGGAAACAGAGGCCAGGGACATGGGGAATGGGAAACAGAGGCTGGGGACATCGGGGGGAATTGCAGGCGGGGGACTGGACATTGCGGAGGGGGAGGAGAACAGGCCGTGGGACTGGACATCGTGAGGGTTGGAGGGAAGGAGAACAGGCCAAGGGACTGGACATCATGGGGAGGCGGGGGGAAGGAGAACGGGCCAGGGGACTGGACATCGCAGGGGTGGGGGGGAAGGAGAACGGACCGGTGAGGGGAGAAGGAGACTTTTAAAAAAAACCTACTTACCTGTCCTGGCTCCTGTGCTGCTGCTGCCTCTTTAAAAAAAAATGGCAGCCGCGATGGCTCTCCTCCAGAGCTCATCACGGCTCCCGTCTGAATAAGGACAAGAGCTCGCATTATTCCTAACGCGAGATCTCCCCTCCTCTCCTCCGGATTATCAGGTAGGTCTAGCAAGGCCCTAACCCACCATGGCAGAGTTCTGAGAGATGTGGCCAAACACAGCCAATTCATGGAAATCTTCATCACATTTGTCAACAAAGAGACGGTGGCCTATAAGGAAGGCCATTGGGCATTTGTCAACTTGATTATTCATGAGACTGAATGCAATTTCTCTCCCCAGAACATTTATTTGTGATTGGATCAGGGGTTAAGTTTGGTTTTAAAACTTGTTATTGTTGTACAGCTTCTTCAGATGTATTTTTTGGTGTAATTTAATGTTTATTAGCTGCTTTGGATCTTATAAAAGAAGGGCAGAGTTTAAATCTCTTAATAAAAAAATGTAATTGGAAGCAGTACCCAGTAAACTTAGTGCTAGGCCAGTACCTGCTTCAAAACTTTTCTGGAGATGCTATTATATTATTATTATTATTATTATTATTATTATTATTATTATAATCCGACTTCAGCTGGAATGACAGAATACTGTTCGATCTAGAATCTTTGCAGCTCTGCTAGAATTGTGTGACTCCGCTATTAATCCCATATATCAGGTCTACTGAATCCCAGGACTAAAAGTGTTCTAACAGTGGTACATTTTGAAGTGCAGGTGCTCATCACAACAGCCGCCATAGCCACACCCACAAAATTGGAGGCATCAGTGTTGATCTATATCAACAAACCAGGAGTATTGTTTCCTGAAATCTGCCTTGCTGTATCTTAAGCCACGTAGGTTTAGTCCTGGTGTGTAGAGCAATAGAGAAGAAATCTTTACGCCTTTCTGTGGACAGCCCCTTCAACTAGATGAAGAGTGCTCACAGATGTGAGGGTTGGGAAGGGAGCAAGGAAAAATATCATTGGGAAAAGCCTTTTGCTCCTAAATTTTCCAAAAAATACCTGGGGGAAAGAATGGATTTTTTTCCCCATACATACACACACAGCTGTTGTTGTTTTCTGGGGGTGGGGGGGTTTACCCGGACTCTAAGAGTGCTAACATGTCACCTCTTCATCTTCTCTTCTGCAGGCTGACCATACCTAATTCCTTCAACCTTACTTCATGGGACTATTTTTATCCCATATTTCTCCCTTCATAGAACTTGTTTTTCCATCCTCCTAATTAATCACAAATACCCACATTTTAATTGGCTATGAATGAATTTATTGATCGTTCATACTGTTTACCTGATGAGTATCTGTTAGAAGCAGAGGGGGGGACTTTTCTTTCAGGAAAACATGTCATGGTCTAATTCCCTTCAGTGCCATGCGGCTCGCAAAATGAATCCCTTTTTGCTTTTCTGTATGAGTTGAACATCTCGCCTCAGCGTGATCAACCTGGGTGGCAGGGTCAATGGGACAAGAGATGTGGTTGAACATCTCACAATGTCACTGACACGTACCGTCAAAGCTTGAGCAAACGCCCTGCCAAACCCCAGCGTGATGGCAAGAACACTGCGGGGGAAGAACAGCTAGGAGAGGAAATATTTGCTCCTCTTTGATATTCCGAAAAAGAGACACAAAGCCAGCAAGGGGCACCAGAAAGCAAATCCTTGGTTGGTTCAAGACGGCATCTCAGCGCTAGAAACACTTCCAAGGCTGGATACAAAATAAAGATCAGCCTCGCTTATTATTGCTGAAAGGAAGGGGACACGACCAAAATATTGTGTAGCAAGTTACAGCTTGTGAAGGGGCGCTCTTGCTAGTTGACGCAAGTGTTGGTAAGCGAATTGGTCACATTATCGGTTAGTAAATTTGAGAGCGTAGAATTATTTATCGGTAAATTAGAGATGGCAGAATTATTGGTTGGGAAGGAGAGGACGGCAGCGATTGGTTAGCAAATTAGAGGTGCCTGTTTTTGTCTGTGGATAAATCAAGGTTGGTCAGCTGTTATTGGAAGCCAAATTAGAGATGGACGCGTTATTTATGGTTACTCCGGAGAATGCTGAAGTGTTGCTGCTCGGGTTCCAGACAAGGACATATTGGAAGGTTTAGAAGGCTGCTTTTTTCTTTCTTTCTTCCCTCTCTTAGTTTATAAATGTTAGTCCACCACAGTTGTGTTTCTTTGCAGACTTGGTCAGAAAGCGATGGCAGTGGTGAGTAGTGGTTGGAGTTTCAGACTACAATTGAGGAGGCTCAAGTTCAAATCCCCACTCAGCTATAAAGCACCCTGGATGATGGTGGGAAGTCACTATCTCTCAGCCTAGCCTACCCCACAGGGTTATTGTAAGAATGAAATTAAGGGGGAACGGCCATTGAATGCTGTCCTGAGGTCCTTGGATGGACAGTGTATTCAACAAATGGGTATCCTGTTTCCTGAGAAATGTCGGGTTTCGAATTCACAATTTACCGAGTACAGGCGGAAAAAATCAAAATGGCACCATGGTGATCCATCCACTGCCACCATGTGATTGCCCAGCTAGGGCCCCACTAATCTAGAAGGAAGCCCACTAGAGGGCGCTTTGCCAAGGGGGTCTTCAAAGCAGGAGGTAACCCTGCTACATTGGCTAGCAACCCTGCAAAGCTTTTTGCTTCCTCGCTCCACCTCTCTTTCTCTTTCAAACACACACATGACAAGTGACATGTTGAATAAGTTTCATGTAGCAAAAGCCCAGCTGTTTCGCCTCCCCCCAATGTCCACTTCAACCTTATGATTTGCTGCATCAGCACATGAAGTATGTAGAACAGGAAGTGCTCATAGCTTTGCCTGTACAATGCCACAAAAATACAAAAATTACATACGATAGGCTTGGACATTTTTTCCTCTGTAAATTGAGGTCTAATCTGGACTGGGATTATAGATCAGGGCAAAGAGCTAAAGACCCCTACTTAGGGATGTGTGAATCAGCAAAGGATGACCATCGCTGGGAAATCCAGCTCCATGGTTACATTCAACTCGCTTCGCTCCTGTCATTTGTGCAAATTCAGCAGCAATTTGCACAAACTGCTCCGAAATTTGCACAAATTGCAGAACCTCCCCCCCACCCCATATCCCAAAGTGCAAAAAATTCCTGAAAAATCCATGAACTGTCCCAATTTGCTGCACATAGAACCAGACATGGCAGCAGGAACCAAAATGAAGTCTGGAGGGCCGAGCCTAGGAAAACATGCTGAACTCCACATCCCCAAATGTATTTCTCCAACATTCCTAGAATCAGCAAAAGTTGAGCTTGCCAAAGCTCTCATTCTGACTCGGGTCCATATCAGATCGTAAGTTTAGATTTTTCCCCTTTTGCATGAAAATCCATCCATATTTTCATGTGTATTTTTTCCAAATGTGCACATCAATTTTGCACATCTTTGAAACATTATACATTCTTCTCCCATTGCTTAAAGTATATTTCTGGGCATTTTGCAAAGGTGTGCCTTTTTTAATGCACATTTTTCAAACTTACCTGTGCTGTTGAATTCCTTTTTTCATGGAGGGGGATGTCTGTGGATCACATTGCAAGTTCAGAAATGTACAGACTTATTTATTTTATTATTTTATTGATTGATTACATTTATATCCTACCTTTTTTCCTCCGAGGAACACAAGGCTGCATACATAATCCTCCTCCTCTCCATTTTATCCTCTCAACAATAACCCTGTGAGGTAGGTTGGGCTGAG
Source organism: Elgaria multicarinata webbii (assembly GCF_023053635.1). Taxonomy (NCBI): domain Eukaryota; kingdom Metazoa; phylum Chordata; class Lepidosauria; order Squamata; family Anguidae; genus Elgaria; species Elgaria multicarinata. Next base: position 10,283,888 of record NC_086184.1, read on the forward strand.
AGTCTGTGACTGGCCCAAAGTCACCCAGTGGGTTTCCATGGCTGAGTGGGGACTAGAACCCGATCTCCCCACTCCCAGTCCAACAGTCTAGCCACTACACCACACTGACCTCAGCTGCAGATTGCATCCAAGTCCATGTTCAGTCGAGAAGGTGTGAACTGGGTACATCTTGATCGAAAATGAATTGCAAGGAATTTCTCATACATCCCTTCTGCTAGGGTCCCAATCTGAATCAGATATCCAGCGCTTGCTTTGGAGTTCAGAGTTGGCAAAATGCTATGTATTAAAAGTAATGTTTCATTTTACCCTAAGGTAGGGTGACAGAAAGGGACTTCTTTTGATGGCACCTTTTGGTCAGTGACGACAGGCTGTGGATGGCATCGAAGAAAGTCTGGTATCTGAAGCAGATGGCAAGCATGAAATGGAGCAAATCAGAATAGTCCAAGGTTATTTGTTTTAAGAAGCCTTTTTTCTTTTAATTCTCAAATGTATGTGACATCACATTTATCACAATGGATCTATTCTAAGTATGACTAAAACTGGATCCAGCCCAATATGTTATATACACTGCAATATAATTCCTTTCTGAATCTGATTCTAAGCAACCTTGTTTTGTTTTGTTTTAAGTCAAAACGACAGACTATGAATCTCTCCAATGCATGTACAAAAACTTTCATAAGATTGTGCTGTTACATGAAGGTAAATAGTTCTCTCTCTTCTTCCCCTTTTCTCCAACCCCCCCCCCCCATTTTTTCAAAGTTCATCTCTGGGTCTTAAAACTGTCAAAGATGGTTTATTGTTTCTAAACAAGGATATCGGTTTTGGCAGAATTAGTAGATGGGAAAGGCAGGGGCACTGTTGTTTCAGGACTTCACGTAAAAAGCAAATTTTAATGTTTCAAAACGTAAAGAGCTTCCTGAATGTTTTGCAATAGGGTCCTCCCCCTGCCTGAGCATGCGATGTTATCAAAAGCTTTACGGAGTGTCCCCTCGGAAAAGTAAACCGTGATGGATGGCGGCTAGTGAACCCCGATGGAAGGCGGCGACGGCTATCCAAACATCCATGCACTTTTATTAAAGATCATTTCAATGTTAAGTTTTATATGGCATTAGAGGCTGAAATGGTTTGATGGTGGTTAAAATGGTTGTGACAGTAGAAAATGCGCCGATCGGAAGGATAAGAATGTAACATAAGACGGATGCTTCTGGATCAAGCCAACGGTCCATAGTATCTGGAAGGCCATATAGATTTTCATTAGAGAAGCGGATCTTACACATCCCTTCCCTGCTATACTTCTTATCACACCATAACTTCTGAAAAGAAGAGTAAATTAAAAATCGCAAACAGGCTCTTTGGATGCACCAAGACAGGCTTTTGTTGGCGTTGTTGAACAGGATTCTGCTGAGAAAGAATCTCTCTTCCTCCAAAGAAGAGCGGCTTCGTCCCAGAATTCCACTTACCATATTTTTTTTTCCATCTCTACTGTGAATGGCTTTTTATTCTTTTATTATTATTATTTAAGGATAAAAAAAAAACCTTTCTTTTCAATCCTATTTAGGGAGGGGGGAATTGTTTTGAAAGTGTTCGGAGTCTGCTCTCCACTCATCCATCACCACCACCCAAGCTACACTGCAGTTCCTGGCCTTGATACTTGGCAAACAATTGGCCGAGGGAAGAATAAAAACACAAAGAAGTTAACAGAAGACGCTGATAATTGGAAGAAGCGCCGCCAAGAATTCGCATGTGAAAAATCAGGGCATTTGTTGAAACAGTTGGGCAAACTGCATGGAGCCTGTGGAAGTGGTTCAACTTGAATGCCTCCTTCAAATAGGGTCTCAGGATGAAAAATTTCAAGAGACCTATTGATCTTCCATGCTGTTAAGACAGTATTCACACAACCGTACTTTTTCTTTTCCTGGGTTGAGAGAGGTCACCGAAAGTTACTTCTTCACTGGATATTAATAAACACATCAAACTTCTGTTGTGAATGGCTTAACACTTGTCCAGAAAGTGACAATGGAGGTTCAACTAGCTATTCCAAATATTTTTCAAAATATGCTGGCTGAAATAAAGACCAATATATGACATGGAATATAGATTGCTGATGTTTTGCACGGAATTAACACATAATGACGACTTTTTGGAAGAAGTAACTAATTGCCCTTTGGTCATCTTTTGCTTCTAGGCCACATTTTGAGCTTCTGTGGATTTTTGAGCTCCATTTTAATTTTATAGTTCAACTATCTGAGCCCTCCATTATTTTGCACGTGTGAAGGAGCTTCCTAGCTTGTTAACCCTAGTCCTTCCATTTTATCCTGTTGAAACTATTTGCCAAGCCAGCTAAAAGAAGAGAAAAAACATTCAGGAGCATGTGTGATTGTGTTAATTATGAAATAGAGAGGTGCATCTTTGCTTTAAGATTTTAATTTTATTTATTGATTGATTTATTACATTTTTATACCACCCAATAGCCGAAACTCTCTGGGAGGTTCACAAAAATTAAAACCATGAAAAGCATAATAAAACAAACAACAGTCTAAAAACACAAATGCAAAATACAATATAAAAAGCACAACCAGGATAAACCCACACAGCATAAATTGATATAGATTAAAATATGGAAATTTAAGTTAAATTAGGTGTTAAAATACTGAGAAAATAAAAAGGTCTTCAGCTGGTGATGGAAGGAATACAGTGCAGGTGCCAGGCGGACCTCTCTGGGGAGCTCGTTCCACAGCCGGGGTGCCACAGCAGAGAAAGCCCTCCTCCTGGTAGCCACCTGCCTCACTTCCTTTGGCAGGGGCTCACGGAGAAGGGCCCCTGTGGATGATCTTAAGGTCTGGGCAGGTACATATGGGAGGAGGTGTTCCTTCAAATAACCTGGCCCCAAGCCATTTAGGGCTTTGAATGTTAGTACCAGGACTTTGAATCGGGTCCGGACCTGGACTGGCAGCCAATGAAGTTGTAAAAGGACTGGCGTGATGTGGTCTTGCTGGCCAGTCCCTGTTAGTAAGCGTGCTGCCCTGTTTTGTACCAGCTGAAGTTTCTGGACCATTTTCAAAGGCAGCCCCACATATAACACATTGCAGTAATCCAAACGCGAGGTTAGTCACACACACACACACATATGGATTTTGGGATTTATAAAATCATTGTTGTAATAATTTGATATGTTTTATGAACTTGGACCCATATTTGGAAAAACAGAACGACATAAAATAAAATGCCCCCTTGCCTCAAAAATCAAGATCAGTGCTACCTTGGCACTGAAAATGATTTGGGGGGGGGGGGCGTCTGGGGTTTTTCTTCTGTCTTCCATTTCTTGACATCACCTTTAATTTCTCGCAGCAAGGGCCGCGACTGCGATCTACGTAAAGGAGACAACGGCCTCGGAGAAGCTGCACCCCAGGTGGGTCTTCTTGATGCCGAGAGTTCTAATTACCATTACATGATAAATTAGCTAGCAACACAGGAGGAAGGTTTGTCTCATACAGTAGGAGTTGGGAATTTTCAATGGCAGTCAACTGAACAATTATATACTACATTATCTACTATCTTCTCCATTCAGCTCTTTGACAAAAGGAGCACCTATTATTAGCCAGGCAATAATCAATTGCTTAAAATAGGCATATAAAAGGGAAGACTGGGGACGGAAATAATAAATACACCACCACTTAATAAGCATTTCACTCCTTCGAGAGAGACGACAAAGACTACACATGCTGGATTTATCAGTATACTTTGGAGCCGACAATACAGTTGGGGAGGAGGGAGACGTAGTTTTCACGCACAACGTGTATTTTTCTGTAACTTTTCTCTATAAACACAGAATGGGGAACAATGCAACCAGAGTAGAGCGTGTATTTTAAGCCGCAATGGGGCCAATGCGAGAATTATTCAGGATTTGTTTAAATCTCTCTCTGAAAGCAATGGGACTTAAAAGTGAGTTTCATTTGGGCTAGGTTCTGATAATCACATTTAACATAATAGGATGCTCTTTGCACTAGGTAGGAAAAGGTTAAAGAGCCCTGACCTGTGTCTAAGATGGTGTGTGAATTATTAGCAGAGGGGATGGCCTCCTGTGATGGCTCTTTTACACACAAACACATACACAAACACACAAACACACACACACACACACACACACACACACACACATATGAAGGAAGCAGGGTATGATTTGGTAAAAATTGGAGGGAGTCAGGTGCTAAGGCCAGATGTTAGCCCATGGATCAGATTTTGCATTCTTAAATCATTTCCTTTGTTTCATGTTGAGTGATAAACTGGCATGGGTGATTCTTCCTATCTTCTCATTCATGTTTCAAGAATCAGAAGGGCCAGGCTAGAGTTTGCAATCAGCCTCCCGACAGGGTTATTGCAAGGATAAAAGTGGATCATTCCATGCATGCCCCATGCCGTAAGCATGGATTTATTTATTTATTTATTTATTTATTTATTTATTGTATTTATATCCCACCTTTTTTTCCTCCAAGAAACCCAAGATTATATACATAATCATCCTTCTCTCCATTTTATCTTTACAATAACAACCCTGTGAGGTAGGCTGGGCTGAGAGTCTGTGACTGGCCCAAAGTCACCCAGTGGATTTCCATGACTGAGTGGGGACTAGAACTCGGATCTCCTGACTCCCAGTCCAACCCTTTAGCCACTACACCACACTGTAGTGGAAAGGTAAGCTACACATCAACTAGGGTATGTGTATGTGCTTTTTATACTGTATTTCGTAATTGTGCTTTTAACCTGTTGGTTGTTTTATTGTGGTTTTAATTTTTGTGAACCGCCCAGAGAGCTTCGGCTATTGGGCAGTATAAAAATGTAATAAATAAATAAATAAATAGGGTAGAATCCTATGCCTGTTTAGACAGAAAAGATCTTAAAGCTCCCAGCATGCCCCAGCCAGCATGGATAGATGGGGCATGCTGGGAGCTGTAGGATTTTTTTGTGACTAAATATGCATAGGATTAGACCCTAAATTTCAGCAATCGAAGAGGGAGCCAATCCAGGTTGGGACACCATGGTGGAGGCAAAACATTAACCCTACTTGTGATACCATGGTCCTGATTAGATCCTGTCCCAGCAGTTGCTGTTTATTAAACAACAAGCAGTCATACGAAGAGCAATGGCATGCTTAACATTTCACCTTGTTTGGCCCTAAAGACCCAAATATTTTAGGCTTTCTCTCTGTTCATATGATTGCAAATCAGTGAGTAGAACCAACATTTACTGTTCATTCAGCCCCTGCTCAATACAACATACAGCCTATGTTTCTAGCCAGGTCTTTAAGGCAGGTGAACCATCTGGCAGAAATGCTGTAGTTCGATCTGGGGGTTGGTGTAGAATCGGGAGCAGTCTCTCTCTCTCAGCCTGAGGGCCAAATTCCATCTTGGAGAAACTTTCGGCTCCACCTACCATTCCAGTGGTGGGTGGAGCCAAAGCAGGGCCAGCCCAAGGCATTTTGCTGCCTGAGGCAGAGCTCCCACCACCCAAGTCAAGGTGCATAGTACCCAAAGTTAGCTGAGTTGTTTTGATACATGTGGCAGAAAATGCCTTAAGCATCTCTCTCCCTCCATGGCAGTAGAAATATAATAACAAGGTCAATTACTAACAATTTGCCACCTTTTTATAACACCCCAAATTTGCTGCCTTTTTATAACACCCCGATTTTGCTGCCTGAGGCGATTGCCTCACGTTGTCTCATGACAGGGCCAGCCCTGAGCCATAGGCAAAAGGGGCTGCCAGTCTTAGGAGAGGCATTTCAGCCTTTTAGAATAGGGAGGGCACTGCAGAAAGGCCAGTTAATCACCAAATGATTGGTTGTTGGGGGGGAAAGGGAGGATCATGGGAAGGGTTGGGGCCTTCTGGGGAACCCTGGAGGGCCAGATTGGGGTGTTCAGAAGGCCAGGTTAGTACCCAACATGAGGTACTTCATACTTGGTCAAGATGTCCACCAACGACTCTTCTTACTCTACAATGTTATAATAAGGCAATTCCTACTGCAATATTTCAAAACTAAAAAAAAAACTACGCTAAAGCTGCCTCCTTCTTTTTATTTTAAGGTACAAGTTTGTGACGCTTATCTTGCTCATGTTAACTAACGGCAACATGTCAGTCAAGGAACCTTCTCACATCTCTTATGCAACGTATAGAAATGGTGCTTTGATAGAAAAGAGATTTCACTTACTTCTTCCTCGCCTCTTCTTCTGGGTGATGAACACAGCGATAACATCTTGATGAAACAAAAGGAGGGGGGGGAACACATCCGGCAGGAAAAGCGGAGCTGACTTGAAGACCTTCTCGGTCTCTTGGCTTATTCGCCGACATCTTTCTGGGCCTCTCCCTGCATGCAGCATCTCAGCATCTGACTCCACCGCTATAAATAAATCAGCAGGATACATAATTTAGCAATCAGCATAAAAACAAAGGCCTTGTCAAAGAGGCCACTTGAGTAATGAATATTCTTTATTTACCACGACGGCAAACGAAGTGATATTAAAGCTATATTGTGCCTGTATCGCCAAGTGCATCCTTCCATCCTATGAAGAGGGTAGCTGTGGCCTAAAGTTCTTGTTTGGAAAAAGAGAAAATAAAAGCAGCTTCAACACAGGGACACTTGAGGAATTCAGTATTTGCAAATTCTGATCTGAAACAATGTGACCTGCTCCTCCCAAATTAATGTGAACATTGGAATAGGCAGTACAATCTGGACAGGAGAGATATCCAGGGAGTGGCAAGAAATTCATCCGTTTTGTGGTTTATCATGAACATATCTAATTTTGCACTTTGGAACAACTATGCGAACCAAAATTCAATTATGCTTCGAAATTCTCACTTCTTTGGATTTTGCCATGGAATTCTCCAGTCAAAATCTGAATACAAAATTGCATATTAGAGAAAATACTTTTCAGGTATTTATTGTATTAGGAAAATTGCTTTAAAAATGTGCATCTTGGCAAACAGGCGCACAAAAATGTGTGTATTAGGAAGACGGAACCCAAGAAGTGCTTGTGTATTTTCATGCTTCTTTCTTTTTAACAACACAAAACTTCTCACAGTTTGGGATGAAGCAAACTTAAGACTGAGGAAACTCTCAAATTTCAAGATGATCTGAACTTAAGACTGGAAAAATGATAACCTGAAAGAAACTAAAAGTGACAGATTTGTTTATAGATTTGTCTAGTCTTCTCAGAGCCCTGCTGGTTTACAGCCACCAGGCTACGAGTTGGGGGCTGGGGTTGCCCTTTTTCCCCCCACACAGCCCACATTTTATTAATTTTCCAAATCCAAAGACAAACAAACATGGAATTAAGGGTCAAAACATGAGAAAGTGTTACAGATCAGAAATAGACAGATTCATCAGCCCTTACTTCTATATGAGGTTTTTACAGCAATGCAACATGCTTTTCATTGTAGGAGATTGTGACCTCTTTCTTTTATTTCTTAACAAGTCCCCAAAGATTTTATGACAAGAACCGATTCTCATAAACCCCATCTCTTGCTCATCGACATTCAGCAGAGGTGTTGAACCTGCTGAGAAGGTCTTGGGGGCTGCCTTCCGGGGTAGGCGGGGCCAAAGGGGAAATGGGCGGGGCCAGGAATACCAGCACAACTTAGCTTCAAGCTCTTACTGCCAGTAATTAAGCCTTAGGGGAGACATTTTAATCAGGAAATCATCAAACCATCAGTGATGGTGCAAAGGGTGGTGGGTCAGGGGAAGAGGTGGTGTGGGTCATTGGGGAACCCCTAGGCCTGAGGTTTGGCTGCTGACTTACAGACATATGGACACATGAACACAATGGACATGGTCCAACCGAAGCTGGTGTAGTAGCTAAAGTGTTGGACTGGGAGTCGGGAGATCCGGGTTCCAGTCCCCACTCGGCCATGGAAGCTCACTGGGTAATTTGGGGCCAATCACAGACTCTTACAATAGGTACTTCAGGCTGAAAGATAATACCAGTTCAGGAACATTAAAACCCATGTCTATCAAGTTTTCCCATCTGAATCCTAGACCTTCCTCCAAAGAGATCAGGAGAACATGCCTCCTCCTTTATTCTCACAACAACCCTGTGAGGTACGTTAGAGAGAGAGACGGGGGAGTTATCGAATTAGTTTTGTGGCAGAACAGGGATTTGAACCCAGGTCTTCCAGCTTTTAAGTCCAACACTCCAATTGCTACACCGCACGGGCGTTCAAGTATCCAAGTCAAACATTCTTTTCACTGTTGTTTAAAACCATCCTTCACTTTTTTTCCTTACTTGATTTATTTCTATTTAATTTTTTTTTTGACCGGGAAACAATATTTTCATGCACAACAGAAAAACATTTTTTTTAAAAAATAATAAAATGTGAAATGAGCTCCCTTCAAAAGGTCAAAATGAACATCTACTGCTTGGGTTGTTGTTGTTTTTAAAAAAGTAATAACCTCTAAACATACTTTATGGACGGAATGACAGAATAGATGCATGAACAATCTGCCTTCTATTATATCTAATTAATCAGAGCCTTGCCAATGAATATGCATTGCTAAAGTTTTCTCTACCTGAACATTTATCAGTCTCACTGCTTGGGTTTAATTGCTTTGCTTTTTTGTTGTTGTTGGCTTTCTTTCTTTTTTTAGATGTGATTAATTTGTATTGCTGTAGCATTGATAGACCCTGAGTTCTACTTAAAATCATTGCGGAATGGAACCTTTACATTCCTGTCATGCACTCTTTGTTAATTTATAGTTGAATAACCCAGACAGCCCCTGAATATTATGGCTTCCAAACAAGTCAAACAAAAAGTCGCTCGGAGAAATATCGCTAAATATAGCCATAGAAGATGTTTATCAATGCAAAAGTGGCATTTCATCCCAGAGCTCTGGACTCTAGCTGAGGTCGGGGTCGAAAACTTTGAGGCTTCCCAGATGGATTAATTCCCAGTTAAGAGTTGCAACTGGGTTGTGGCTGTGTGGCTAGCCGAGGTGTTCTTTCCCTTGCCTGGTTTGGATGGATGGATGGATGGATGACATTTCTATGCCGCCCAATAGCTGAAGCTATCCGAGCAGTTCACAAAAATTAAAATCACAAAAATACCACATAAAATACAATTACGTGGAATCAGTTACCTAGGGAGGTTGTGGGGTCTCCCACACTAGAGGCCTTCAAGAGGCAGCTGGACAACCATCTGTCAGGGATGCTTTAGGGTGGATTCCTCCATTGAGCAGGGGGTTGGACTCGATGGCCTTGTAGGCCCCTTCCAACTCTGCTATTCTATGATTCTATGATTCTATGATTCTACAATATAAAATATAACACCTTGAAATTGCAGTATAAAAGTGCAACCAGAGTCAGAACTGTGCAGCAGATTTAAAACAGCAGAGCTAAAAACTGGACTGCTGAAATGCTAAAAAAAAAAAAAAAAGTTTGGGCAATTTTTTTTAAAAAAAGGTCTTCACCTGGCACCAGAAAAAGCACAACGTAGGCACCAGGTGAACCTCTGTAGGAAGCTTTAGGATGTTAGAAAGTTTTTAGAATGTTTTTAGGATGTTTTAACAATGCATATTATGTTTTAATTCAGTTTTTTTTTAATACTATTTTTATTGATTTTCAAGTAAGGACAAATACAATAAATACACAGAGTAAAAGAAAACACTCAACAACAATATAGATGTTCCCATAGCACCACTATAAAAAAACATGGGTGTTCATTCCTTCAATAAGCACTTGGTACAGAAGAAGATGCAGGTTAAGTTAGAACCTCTGACCAAAAGGATTCCTGAGTCATTGGGGGTCTAGGTTCGCCAGGATTCATATTAATAAATGTGAAAAAGTCCAACCAGTTTTCCACAAATGTGTCTGCTGTTATTTCTCCTCTTGCTAACCTGCTATGTTGTGTCAATTTATCATTTAAAGCTAGTTTCCAAATCTTATCAAACCAGCGTTGATGGTCAAAAGGTCTGTCGCTTTTCCAGAATTGGGCGTGTTTTATATTTGCTGTTGTTCCCTGCCTCGATCAGAATGGAGAGGCAGGTAAAAAATGTTATTATTATTATTATTATTATTATTATTATTATTATTATCCCATAACTGGGTGCCACAGCAGAAAAGGCCCTTTTCCTGCTAGCCACCTGCCTCACTTGTTTAGGCAGGGGCTCCCAGAGAAGGACACACAAAGATGACCTTACAGTTCAGGCAGGTATATATGGGAGGAGATGACCCTTCAGGTAACCTGGCCCCAAGCTGTTTAGGGCTTTGAAACTTAATACCAGCACTTCTTTGTTTGTTTGTTTGTTTGTTTGTTTCCTAAACTCCATTCTTGGGAAAAGGTTTTGTAGTACATCATCATCATCATCATCAAGGCAGATTGATGCTCCAAGTATCTACAATGCGGAAAGAAGAGGTCCATCAGACGAGCGTTTATTGCACACTCGCTACTGGCCACTTATGGATCTACATGCATCCTTTAGAAGACATCTGCCTTCCGTGGGCCTCCTGCTCATTTTTCCATAGCAAAATAAACCCTTTTTAATCCTTTAAAAAAAAAAACAGAATGTGGTGCAATCTCCTGCTGTGTGCAGGAAAAGCAGCATGATATAAATGGCCCCTGAATGGGCTACATGGTCTTTGTTTACTTCCTCTTTCCCTTCCAGGAAGAAAGAAGAAGTAATGACGGACAAAAGTGGGGACGGAGAAGCAACGGTAAGGAAACACAATGTTCCCCCATATGATGATGCTCAAGTTAGAGGAAAGGAGAGGCAAAGGTAACAAGGATAATGTATGCACATGAATGGAATGTACATTAGCCCTATGCAAGCATTCAGCCTGTGCATGGGAGGGTCAAAAGCAGGGAGGGGTGGTTAAAAGTGGGGAGGGGACATGGGTGTACACACAAGCCCTACCCCATAAAAACAGGGTTTGTGATCGTCTGGAAGTTTCTGCTTGCGAATGCAAATAGAAGCCCCCTTCAAAATTTCCCTCTCAACCCAGAAAGTGCTGGGGCTAGGTTTCCATACAGAAAAAGAAAAAAGGCTTGCAATCCATCCAACCTAATGCACAACTTGACCCATCAAAATTAGCTTGGAGGTGGAAAAATGAGGCTGAGCTTGACGGTTGAGCCCATCCCTACCTCTAAGCGGCATACGAATCTCTCTGCTGTTTCTCGCCACCTGAACTTCCTAGAATGACTTCACAGTGGCATGACAAAATGTGATGTCGCATTGCTCCCAATTGACTCCATGAAGTGTGGAAGCAATGTGACATCATTGTGCTGCATGGCTCCAGAGCCATTCTAGGAAGTGCAGCAGGCAGGAAATGGCAGAGAAGTCTGAGGCTGTATGGATTTTGTGTTTCACGGATTCTTAGACATCTTTCATTTCATTGTCTGATCATTGACAATTTTGCTCATTTCTAAATGCACACTTGTGCTAATTGTACTTGTGCTAATGTGCATTTAGTGCAAATGCAGAGGTATGGTTTGCACAAATTCGTGCATTGTGCGCAAAGGCACATTTATGCAAACCTCCCCCCAAAGTTTTTTTTTTTTAAATGATCCACAAGTCCACAGAATTCACCTGACATGGAAAAAGCTGGTCTCTGTTGCAGAATTCCCAGGTCAGTTTCACAGTGATCCAAATTCATTTTCATTGCTGATTTCTCTGACATCCCTAGAGGCAGCTCATGATGAATGGCTACACTTCAAAATTTACCAGTACACTGCTGGTTAAGGTAAGCAGCAACACACACACATGCCATCAGGACTTTGAAGATCATTCTTCCCCCACACACACACACTCCCCACATGAAAAATCGAGAACATATCCCTACCTCTAAGCGGCATACGAATCTCTCTGCTGTTTCTCGCCACCTGAACTTCCTAGAATGACTTCACAGTGGCATGACAAAATGTGATGTCGCATTGCTCCCAATTGACTCCATGAAGTGTGGAAGCAATGTGACATCCCATTTTCATGTTTCCTTCAGGAAACGTAAAGGAGGATTTTGGCCCAACATTAAGAAAAACCAGTTCAGCCAGTTTGAAAGAGGCCAAGTGTCGAAAGCACAAGAGATTTAATTCAATGAAAATCAAATGCTGGGTGGCAAAATGTGTTCTGCTGTCCTTGTTTCCCATTTGGAGAAATCATTGGTGCATCTTCAGAGAGACAGGATTTACTCTGGTGATTTCTATCGCCCATGAGGGGGGTTGTATTACACTGTGTTTCCCATTCACCATTGGCTCACCATTGATCTGCCTTTCATTTCTTTGACATTTGGGACGCGCAGCATTCAAGACAGAGCATAAGCGAGGCCTTGTTGCGGCTTGGGCGATTTATTTAGCAATGTCATCAGGCCTCTGAAGATCTAGAAATAGTTTGTCACAGGGCTTTTGTTTGTTGGAAATGGAAAAATATGATTAATCGGAGGGATGCAGCTTTTTCAGTCCACATCAAAAGAGGGGAGGAAAGATGGCAAGCAGGAGGGAGGAGTGACTTGAGGTCATGAAGGGTGTAGCCAAAGTTAACAGAACATAAATAGGGCCCTGTTGGATCAGACGGAAAGTCCATCAAGGAGAGCATACTCCATTGATCTGGTGGCCTCATCTGAAGTATAATAGTAGGAACTAATGCACATTTTCAAAGCAAACCATTGGGATCCATTTCTCCTATTAGCAACATGTACATTTGCACATTCAAACTTAATGGTTGCTCCAGATTTAACCATGTGCTCAATAGATATACATATGAACTTGAGGACAGAGGTGACCTTCCTGTCATGTCTAGCCCTACTGCCCATTTTGGGAGAAGGTGTTTCAGGTAATCAATCAGAATCCGATTCGGACCTAGAGGAGGAGGCGCCAGACACCAGCTAGCCTGTACCAGTGGGGGAGGAAGCTCTCATGGGTGATTCACCAGCTCTACCACTATCAGCTGTCCAAAAGTCCCCTGCTTCTTGAAACAACTCTACCTACCCAGACATTAAAATAATCACCTGAGGCTCTTCTCCAGGTACCCCCACCAATTGAGAGGAGGCAGGTGGCTACCTAAAAAAAAAGATATTGTGGAGCTGGAAAATGTGCAGATAAAGGCAACTAAAATGATTAAGGGGCTGGAGCATCTCCCCTATGAGGGAAAGGTTACAACAGCTGGGATTGTTTACCTTGGAAAAAAGGAGGCTAAGGGGAGATAGGCTAGAGGTGTACAAAATTATGCATGGTGTGGAGAAGGTGGATAGGGAGACATTTTTCTCCCTCTCTCAAAATACTAGAACCCACCCACCCCAAAGTCATCCCACGAATCTGATTGGTGGGAGATCCAGGACAAATAAAAGGAAGTCCTTCTTCACACAGAACATAGTTAAATTATGGGATTCACTACCACAATATGTAGTGTTGGCCACCAATTTGCATGGGTTTAAAGGGGGGTTGGATACATTCCTGGAGCAGAAGGCTATCCATGGCTGCTAGTTCTGATGGCTATCTGCTTCCTCCACTATCAGAGGCAGTAAGCCTGTGTGCATCAGTTGCTGGGGAACATGGGCAGGAGGGTGCTTTGCCCTGCTTGTGGGTTGCTGGTCGACAACTGGTTGGCGACTGTGTGAACAGATGAGATGGACCCTTGGTCTGTTCCAGCATGGTTCTTCTTAAGTTCTTATGGTACTACAGCCAAAGTGCTGCCCTCGGAATACAGAACTTAGCCTCCTGGGCTTACAGCAGAAACAAGGCACTGGATAGGCAGGGAGGTGAGGCAACACAGCTTGACTGCTGGGAGCAAGACACACACACACCCCACTTACATCTTACAAATACCCAGTAGTGCATACACACACGGAAGTCACCATATGATGGCGCAATTATTGATGAGCGAACATGTAGGGAGGGGCTGAACCTAGGTGATACAGCACATGTTCTGAATGCTGAAGGTTCCATCCTTGACATCTCCAGATAGGGCTGGACAAACTCCTGTCTGAAACCCTGGAGAGCTGCTTCCAGTCAGTGTCGACAATACTGGGCTAGATGGACCCATGGTCTGACTCAATATAAAGCTGCTTCCTCTGTTTGTGTATGTAAGGAATACTAGTCCCAGCATGTAAAGTTTTTGTGGCAAAGGTTTTGCCGCACTTATTCTATGGGGCAGAAATTTGGGCCAACGATAATATAAAGCAACTTGAGGTGGTCCAAAATAAATTCCTACGGATATTGTTGGGTCTTCCCCCTGACACACCCATTTGTTATATGTGGGTGGAACTTGGGATGCTCCCAATAGAGTATACCATCTGGAGGAACATGTTTTTTTATTTCTTCAAAATGAAAACATCAACAAATAACCTAGTTAAGCTGGTGGTGAAAGATCAGAGAAAATACCCCTCACATGGCAACTGGATAGAAAGGTGTGAAGCCAAGCTAAGACAATTCGGAATAGATCCTAAAACGATATTAGAAGGAAATATAGACCAACAACGCATGGCGATTAGACAAACATTGAGGAATTTTTTCGGTAAGCTTGATATTGATGCAATTAAAGCTTCCAAATTCTCCAATATTTATCCTTTCATAAAATTAAAGCATAGAGAAGAAAAATACCTAATTGAAATTACGAATCCAGTCTTACGTAAAGCTCTTACAAGCCTGAGAATGCAGACCATGCAGACGAATTTTAGAGAAGGAAGATTTAATAATATACCCAGAGATCAAAGAATTTGCTGTTGTGGAGAACAAGAGGTGGAGGACTCTGTTCACTATATATTATACTGCAGATTATACAATAGCCCTAGGAATAAATATTTAGCTAGGTATTTGGGCCCCTATGGTGCATTTAACAGACCAAACGAAATTAGGCTACCTAACGGCAGAGAAATCGACCCTACTGAATTTGGCCTATTTTGCGGTAAGAGCTGCAAAAATTAGGAAGGAACACGTTCAGGTGGATGATTGTAAACAATAGATATACCATAGATATACACAGTACAATGAGAAATTAGGGTATGTTCACTGTAGAAGATGTGTGCTGATGGGAGTAATTGCTGTACGGAGTTCAGCTAATTTTATTTTTTTATGTAATAATGTGTGATAATACATGTTCGGCTAAAACCCATTCAGGGTAGCCATGAATAAAATTTGTATTTGTATGTAAGGAATACAAACAACAACTAGATGTTGTTGTTTTTCCCTCGCCCATTTTAACACTGGTTATGAGTTCATTTAATTTGTTTTAATGATTTTTGTTTTGGGGTGTGGGGAAACTCACCCCATTTCTCGCTCCTCTTCTATTATGTTTTATTCCTTCTCCTGCATTGATGGTCCAACTTATGGTTTTAAACAACCAACAGAAGTGAAGTGGCGGAAGCGGGGGCTGCCAGGGTTAGGGTGAGGACAGGCGGGTTTATTTTGTTCTCTTGACTCTTTTGGCTCGCATTTTGATTTAACAAAAGGAAACCAATGATACAAAAGTAATACATTCCTGCCAGAGTTTGGGAGGGGGGAGAGAGAGAGAGAAACAGTAATGAAGACTTCAGTGGATGCTGTCGAGAAACCAAAATAGGTTTCCATGTTCCAACCCAACAATTAGAGCAATATGCTGTCCCCTTACAGTATGCAAGATATAATTTTGGAAGCAACTGCTCTTTGCGGGACCGTTTTAGTTATGAATAGCTACACGCCAGCATTTCTGAACACCCTTTCCCTGTCTCATGGATTGGGCACGGTTAAAAGAGGTGATCCGTGATAATTTTTTTTTTTTTTTAAGAGCCTGTAAGATGAAAATATGATATATGGGGAAAGTTGGGGTGGGGGTTATACAACAACATGGTTAGCAAAAACAAACAAACATATCCCAGCAAAATTATGCTGAATGTAGCTAAAAATAGGTGGAAACACAGAGCAGAGTTACTCGTATAAGCTTGTCTAGCTAAATGATTTCTTGAGCTGATCATAGATGGCTGATGTTTTGCTGCCGCTTCCAATGGAAGGCCAAGGTCTTCTCCTCTGCTTTGCCCCAGCAATGTTTAGTAATGCAAAATAGGGGGGATGTTGAAAATTTCCCCAGCTAAACCAGTGTCAGTTAATTGATGGAGTAGGAGCAGGGGAAATTGTGACACACTGATGTTACAACATGAGTTTTGCATATGAAATATTACTGGAGGAGGAAGAGGAGGAGGAGGAGGACTCTTCCTTTTGACAGCAGTCACACCCATTGTCAGCTATAATGGGCCATTGCTTCTAACTAGAGATGCCATGAATTGAACGTTTTGAGGATCTACCATGATGAAAGGATGGAGATCGGTGACTGAATCACCTGTCTCCTTTCGTTTTAGCAAGTTGTTTATTTTTATTTCATTTATTTAGTAGAAATATTTTTAGACCATCCTTCGGACACACATATTCCATGATGTGATACAATAAATATGAATGAAACTCATCAGAATTGCACTTGTGAGCTCCCAAGTCAGATTGGGATGCCAGATCGGGGCAGAAGGATTTCCAGTTTTTGTTTGCCATTTTCTCAGTGAAATTCACGTGCACACACATACACACACACACACAGAGAGAGAGAGAGAGAGAGAGAGAGAGAGAGAGAGATCCCAAAGGAAATGTAGGAATGTAGGTTTCCTCTAATGGAGCCAATAGCAACTGGGGAGTTATTTCCCTGACACATATGAAAACTTATATTCCTAATGAAAATGGGAATAATGACCAAAATTAACCCACCCACTCCCGGTAATTGCCCTTTGTTCAAATTGTAAAAAGCTGGACAACCATCTGTCAGGGATGCTTTAGGGTGGATTCCTGCATTGAGCAGGGGGTTGGAATAGATGGCCTTGTAGGCCCCTTCCAACTCTGCTATTCTATGATTCTATGATTCTATGAAAGATCCAATCATGAATCTCCATCATCTCATAAATTCAGGCAGTTCTACAAGGGTGGCATTAAGTCAGATGGATGACCAAATTGGAGAAGGTTCCAAAGGGGACACCCCCCCAAAAAAAATTACCATAGGGGTGCAAGACCTCAGGCCCATGGGCCACATCCACCCATCTGGGGTTCCAAATCTGACCTTTGGAGGTTCCCTAGAAGGTCAAATCCCTTTCCTTGGCCCAAACCACTTCCCCCACAACAACCAATCATTTGGTGATTTCTAAGCTTTTGTGCAGTTTTTCCCTCCATTCTAAAAGGTCAAAATGCCTCTCCTAAGACTTAATTACTGGCAGTAAGAGCTTTATGTGACAATAGGCCATTGTTTTTGGTCTCACCTCTTTTTTCCTTTGATCCCTGGTATGTGGCCCACGAGTGCTTATCCAAAATGGAATTTGTCCCTTGAGCTGAAAGATGGTCATTCTACCTGGATTAATTTCACACCAAACACATCCTTTAGATGTGAAGCTGTGAAAATTAGACATCATTTCTGCTGCACAGGTAGGAATGTGTGGAGTTCTCCCTCATCCGTCTTTGTTCGCTGTGCCTAGCATGGCAGAAAAAATGCACCACCATCACCAAAAAGGGAGGCAAAAGAGGGGAAAGATTCTCAAATGATAATGTAGAAGTACAGATCAGACCTCCTCAACCTGGTGCCCTCCAGATGTTTTGGATGACAACTCCCATCATATCTGACGCTTGGCCATGCTGACTGGCCTTGATGGGGTTGTAGTCCAAAACATATAGAGATAGATAAATAATGTAAATAGAAATAGAATTCATAGGAAGCTCTCTTTTACTAAATCAGATCCTTGATCCATCTAGACCTACCTGGAGATGTCAGGGATTGCACCTGGGGCCTTCTGCATGCAAAGCAGGTGTTCTACCGTTGAACTATGGCTCTTCTTAGGTCTCACTATGGTGGAAAAGACTGTACCCAGGTGAGCTACGTACCTTCTCAGTCTGCTTTCCAGGTGCCAACACTTTATGGACACCTTCAAAACTTCTGCTCTCCTTCCTTATGGGCCTTTAATTTTAAACCAGACTTGGATTGGACAGCCCTTCACATAGAGGCCACAATCCAAGAGAGGACCGTTTCCTGACTGCCCTTCAAATAGAGGGCTGTCCATCTGAATTCTGTCCTGGATCCCATTCCTCCTGAAGCCTGTTTTAGCTAGGACAATTTCTAGAGTTAATTATGAAATTGGAGGATGTTCCATATATGAATACTTACAGCTCCTTCAGCTCACTGGTGCAGCACTGTGGCTAAAGACAATGAGCTTTGAATCAGAAAGTCCCTAATTCAAAGCCTGTCTCTCCTTCCACCTCAGTCTGTCCATCAACAACATGAACTGCCCAGAGAGCTTTGGCTATTGGGCGGTATAAAAATGTAATAAATAAATAAATAAACATGGGAGACCGAAGTATGGATTTACCTTACTGGGTTGTTGCCAGAACTGCAACTGCATAACCCATGTGAAGCACATGGGACACTTCAAAGCACTACACAAATGCTTAGTATGACCCCAGCCCCACGTTACTGATATGTGACTTCAACCTCCAGTGCCTTTAAATCCTCTCCCATGTTTCACCAGAGTGCAAAGTGATTTTTCATCATTAATCCCTAATCTTGTATGATTGGAATATGTAAATATGTAGATGTACACTGCCACCCCTATATATAATTGCTTACACCGCATTTTACATTCAGATGCAATTCTGAGAGAGAGAGAGAGAGAGAGAGAGAGAGAGAGAGGAAGAAGAGGAAGAGGAAAAGGAAGAGGAGGAGGAAGAAGAAGAAGAAGAAGAAGAAGAAGAAGAAGAAGAAGAAGAAGAAGAAGAAGAAGAAGAAGAAGAAGAAGAAGAGAGTTGGAAGGGGCCTATAAGGTCATTGAGTCCAACCCCCTGCTCAATGCAGGAATCAACCTTAAAGCATCCCTGACAGATGGTTGTCCAGCTGCCTCTTGAAGGCCTCTAGTATGAGAGAGCCCACTACCTCCCTAGGTAACTGATTCCATTGTCGTACTGCTCTAACAGTCAGGAAGTTTTTCCTGATGTCCAGCCAGAATCTGGCTTCCTGTAACTTCAGCCCATTATTCCGTCTCCTGCACTCTGGGATGATTGAGAAGAGATCCTGGCCCTCCTCTGTGTGACAACCTTTCAAGTATTTGAAGAGTGCTATCATGTCTCCCCTCAATCTTTTCTCCAGGCCGAAAATGCCCAGTTCTTCCAGTCTCTCCACATAGGGCTTTGTTTCCAGACCCCTGATCATCCTGGTTGCCCTCCTCTGAACACGCTCCAGCTTGTCTGCGTCCTTCTTGAAGTAAGGAGAAGAAAAGGAGCACAAGAGAAAGAAAAAGGAGAGAGGCGATTTCAAATTATATCTGCAGCACTGGAAACATTAGTATTACTTTTCCTAGGTGGGACAGTGATGTTTCAACAATCTATACATATTGATTTAGGCTGATAATAAACAATTTGATTAGCCTCTATCTATAAGGCTGTCATTTCAATCACTGTCATTGGTCCAATCGAGTAGAAGGCAACGAGCAGACACATATGGCCAGAGTGCTCAAAATAAGAAACTCAGGCCTGATTAGAGACTTGGGTTCACTGAATTGGACAAGACAGCTCAGCTGCCAAGTTATTAACTCCCTCAGAAAATAGTCTGCCTTCTCCCCCTGGGCCAGCCTGAATATTCTGATCTGGATCGATAAGCAATCTCCGGTGTGTACAAAATGCCAGCAACAATCATTTGTCTCAGAGCAGCTTCCTTACAAAAGGATGAAACACCTGCAATATATAAGACCTACCTCTCTCTCTTTCTCCCCCCTTGTTCGTTTTTTTCCCTTTCTGCTCTCTCTCGCTCTCGCTCTCGCTCTCTTTTCCCCCTTTTAACTAATGACCCATAGAGAAGCAAGAAAGAAGCAAGTCCGTTCCATCATACAAGTAAAGCTCTCTTAGGCTTGCCTTACTGATTGTAATGGGCTGCCTTTCAATCTTCTAGAAATTATATCCATCGTGGCTTCCCTATGGCATGTTTAGGTAAGTAATGTGAATTGCAACGTAATGACAAGTGTGTATATGTCATCGCAAAAGGGCCCTTGGCAAAGCAGATACCGACAAATGAGAGAAAAGGTTCTTCTTGGCTATGTTTGGTGGTTCATTGTCTCTTCCCTCGCCCCGTCTCTTTTTATTTGAGTTGTGGGAAAGAAATATGGGTAACACATGTTGTGAGCCGCTCTAGATTTGGGTTTTTAACAAGAAAAGACACCTTAAATATGGAGTTGTGTGTGTAACGAACACTTTTGTTCTTAGAACTCCACACTGCCTGATGGAATCATTCCTCAACCCTATAACTTCATCCCGTTCTTTTGCTTGCTTCCAAGGTTGCCAAACTGGCTAGAAAGAAACTAGTGCTGTGTTGAATGGGCAACCTCCCATTTTGTAAAACTCTCCCCCGTCCTGGAAAAAGTGGGGCATAGGGATAGGAGGATGTAGTTGAAAATGTCACAGTTTTGGAGGGAGTGGGTGTGCCTATTCTTGTTTTTACCTTAAACACACACACACACACACACACACACACACACACAGTAGCCAAGTGGTGTTGTGTTACTTGTTCATTTGTTTTTCCATGACAGGTTATTTAATTTTGAAATGAAGTTTAAAAAAAAGGAAGGCAACCAAAAAAAAGGAATTGACATAATAATATAACAAGATCATTAAAGAAATGAAAATACTAACTGATTATAATTCTTCATCTATTGCTGGTATGCTTGTGGAACAGCTAGAATAAAAAAGTTTAAGTAGAAACTTACTATTGAATGAAAGAATGAAAATACAAATTAGATAGAATACATAAGGGGGCGTTGCATGTGTGTGTGGGGAGAGAGAGAGAGAGAGAGAGAGACTTTGAACTCACTACCACAAGATGTAGTGATGGGCACCAAACTGGATGGCTTTAAAAGGAGGTTGGATAAATTCCTGGAGGCGAAGGCTACCCATGGCTACTAGCCCTGATGGTTGTGTGTTATCTCCAGTATTCGAGGCAGTAAGCCTGTGTTGCACCAGTTCCTGGGGAACATGGGTGGGAGGGTGCTGTTGCACCATGTCCAGCTTGTTCATCCCTGACCTATGGCTGGTTGGCAACTGTGTGAACACAGTGCTGGACTAGATGGACTCTTGGTCTGATCCAGCAGGGCACTTCTAATGCTGTTATGTCCTTATGACTGTGGTTGTGTGGAGAGAAAGAGAGAGGGGGAGAGAACAAGAGAGAGAGAGCTCTAGTTGGCTGGAATTTGATCAAAAGTTTGAAGGGTTTCCATGCAGGAAATTAATGGGAACCATGGTTCCTGAATATCTTTCCTAAAATTAGGATTCCTTGCTTGTTGCATTTGCTGAGCAGCTTTATACATAATAGTTGACTCTGAAATTTAAATTTTTTAGTTTTACATTGTTAAATGCTCTTACTTTTAACTGTTTTTTTTTCTTTACAAATTTGCTCTGGTCTCCAGTGCTTTGCAGCCTCCTATGCTTCCTGGAATGCCCTGGGGGTGGGCGCAATGACATGACACCTGCCCACAGTCATTCCATGAAGGGCACGCAACCTGGAGGCTGCCTGCAGAGAGCTACAGAGTGCCAAGAGGATTTTAAAGGAGATTGCAGGTTGATTTAAAAAAAAAAAAAGTTCAATGCTACTTATTTCACATGAGCAACTTCACCATAGCCTCAAACACCAGATCAGTCCAGAATGTGAGCCACACATCTCTTTCCACCACGTCCTATTAAAATGACATAGATATCTATAATTGCAAGAGAGAAGCTATGGCTCAATGGTAGAGACCCTGCTTTGCCTAAAAAAAGTACCAGGTTTGATTCCCACCATCTCCAGGTAGGGCTGGAAAACTCCTGCCTGAAACCCTGAAAAGCAGCTGCCAATCAGTGTCAGCAATACTTAGCTAAATGGACAAAGGGTCTGACTCAGGACTCCTGGGTCCCTAGGGAAGAATACAGTCCATAGGACGAAGCTGTCTGGATACATCAGGGAAGGCCTTTTAACTATGTATCACAGAGGCGGCTGCTTGTGTGATATGGTATAGTAAGCAATTATAAATGCCCTAAATTCCCCCCCCCTCGGAGTAGCTTGGGTGGGGTGGGGCTGTTGTGGGGGGTGGGGAAAGCGAGGCATGGAGGCCGATGATTGGTGGCCTCTCCTGCTGGCCACGTGACACAGGGAGGGGCAATAGACCCTATTTAAATGGCACACGCCCTTCCCCATTTCCTTTTAACTTTTGTAAACTGCCCAGAGAGCTTTGGCTATGGGGCGGTATATAAAAGTAATAAATCAAATCTCTTCGCAGTGCGTCTCCTTCCCTTCCCTGTAGGCAGTATGGGCTTGCTGGTTGTTCTTTAATGGAATATAAAAATGTTCTAAAAACTTTAAACCAAACTTGTACATTAATGGCAGGAATGTGCAGGCATCTTCAGCTGGCAAGGGACGGTGAGCATTCTAAGGCACCTGGCAGTGAGTGGTAAACATCTGAGGTTTGCCAGCAGCAAGTCCCATGACCCAGCTGAGGAAATAAGGATTACCTGTGAGGCCAACCTTTTTCACCCACTCGTGGTCCCATACTGTGAGGGGGGGTGACACGGAAGGCCTCCCTACCCTAGAAGGGGAATCTGGAGGGTGGTGAACATCAAGGCACCGTCCCTTGGCTGTGAATGTCTTGCCCTTTCAATTAACGGATGTATGCCGTTTTAGAGGAAGATGCCTGCTTAGGTTTCCCTTCTGCAGATCTATCAATAAATGTGGCTTTGTTTTATAACCCAATTCTTGTGTCCGCCTCGTTATTTTCCACACTCCACAATGGAGATTGAAACCAAGGCACCATTTCAAACAGGGTACACTTTCTGTCCAACAGTTCTGAAAATGATAGAACAAACTCGGGCCACATCTACACCAAGCAGGATATGAAACTTTCGAAATGGTTTGAAAACTGTCTGTGGAGTGTGTCCTGGGCCCCAACAAGTTGTCACTACTGTCATAAACCACTTTAAAGCGGTAGTGTAGATCCTGCCCATGTAACGTTTCATTTCAACTTTGCCTAATGTATTTTTAAGAACGCAAAAGCACAACATAAACCCCGAACTTTGGGATGGGTTGAGAATTTAGTTTCAATTTAGTTTCATTTACAATGTAACACAATTTGTGAAATTCTTCATCTTTGGGAGAGAAAGAACTTCAGATTTAAAAAATTCAAATGCAGGAGAAAGCAAAAGTGATAGACAGGCTATATCCCTTCCAGATTTTCCCATTTTTTAAAAAAAAAAAGTTTTAAAAAACTTATTCGAACATGTAAACTCCCCTATCAAAAACAACCACAACCTTAGATGTAAATATTCTAAATGTTTATATATGAATGACAATACAGGGGAATAACAGCTTTAACCAATTAATTTTGCCCATGTTGGAAACACACAACCCCATTTAGAGACTTATTGGAAAGATAACACACAGTTTACAAGAAAAGCTGATGTTATGCTAATTTCCATTATTATACATGGGTAATATTGGGGGATGATGAAGCAAAGTGCCTTTAAACCAAAGTTTATCACATTTTCCCCTCATTTGCTACAGTTTTATTGTAGTGAAATATGCTCATTTTAGCAGTAGAAAATCACCCTAAACAGACAGCGGAAGAGCAAAGAGCTGTCACAATGCTAAGCTCAATTTCCGAATGATATGCTCCAGAAGTAAAGCCGCTAGACATGTTGGTTTATGTATTAAAACTCCCTCCGAATTTGATTGAAAATGGTCCTCTGATGGATATTTGCAGCGGTTATGCTGCATTAGACTCGATTTATCCATTGCCTCTCTTTGTGGCTATTGATTGATTTTTAAATTAGATGAAGGCAATCAGTAAATACCACCCAATCAAGGCCTAAAAACATACAGGAGATTAGACAATTTAGGGTAATCAATGAAAATATTCAGTGATTTGCTACCACTCAATCCCGACCATAAATTACAACCATAACTTGCAACTTACGAAACCATAAAACAAGGGGAATGTGACAAGAAAAACTATAAGAAATGAATTAAGGAGATGAAGAGCAAGCGCTCGTGTTGTTGGCTAATGAGACAAAATTACACTTTATACATATCTTGCATTTCTGGCTTGTCAACAATAATGTACTAAAGGGGGTACTTGCAATTCACTCTTTGGGGGGAGGGGAAGAGGAGGAGAGGAGGAAGAAAAAAGAAAAGAAAGCTGCCCTCTTCCGTGAACATAAGAAGAACCCTGCTGCGTCAAACCCAAGGCCCATCTAGCTCAGCATTCTCTTTGCGCCAACGGCCAGCCAGAAATAGCCTTCCTCAATGGCAGGGTGGCAACTTGCTGCTGTCGAGATGTTTTGGCCCACAATCCCATTCATCCCTCACCATTAGCTATGCTGGCTTGGGCTCATGGGAGCTGTAGGCCAAAATATTTGGAGGGCCACCACTCTCCCACTCCTGCCATAACATTTGTCCCTAGCATCTGGTACTCAGAGGTATACATTGCCTTCTGACCCAGAGGTTCATCCAAAGTATACGAACTAGGACAGGATGAAGCAGTCCGGTGTCAATATTGCATGTCTTCAGTCATCACCCCATTCCATCCTATTTCTGCGTCTGCCTGTGTTGTTGTTTTAAGCATGGAAATGTGCATTTCTTTTGTACCCATTTTCCCTTAAAAGGATAATGGTGTTACAATCTCATCATCACATACAAGGTTATGTTGTTAGCCTACAAAGCCATAAACAACTTGGGACCAGGGGCGGATCTGCACGTCGGCCCCAGAGCGCATTTATGCGACCCCAGGGCACCCCGAAAACGATAGTCTGTACTTGCCTGTAAAAAGAAACGAGGAAGAGACTACGACGATGACGCCACTGACACCACCCAGCTTCATGCTCCCCGGCCGGCTAAGAGAGCTCTTTTTGAAGAAGGCGGGGTAGAGAGCTTTTTCCGCTCTCCACCCAGCTCTCCATCCCGGCCGGGGAGCAGGAAGCTGGGTGGCGGCGGCGGTGGCGGCTTCATCGGCGGCGGCGTCTCTTCCTCGTTTCTTTTTACAGGCAAGTACAGACTATCGTTTTCGGGGTGCCCTGGGGTCGCATAAATGTGCTCTGGGGCCAACGTGCGGATCCGCCCCAGGATACCCAGCAGACCGTCTTCCCTTGTAAACACCCAGATGACAACTACAATCCTCAGAGGAAGCCCTAGTGGCCATTCTGAAACGAACGGAATGCCGCCATAAAGAACCTTGGCGGCGGGCCTTCTCGGTGGCAGCACCCACCCTCTGGAGGCCCCTCCCTCGTGTGGTTCGGGAGGTGGAAAACATAATATCTTTTAAAGGTCTCCTGAAGAGAAGGCTACGAATGGCTATTAGTCCTGATGGCTACATGCTACCTCCAGTAACAGAGGCAGTAAGCCTGTATACACCAGTTGCTGGGAGTTATGGGTGAGAGGGTGCTGTTGCACACGTGTCCTGCTTGTGGGTTCCTGGTAAACAGTTGGTTGGCCGCTGTGTGAATAGAATGCTGGACTAGATGGGCCCTTGGTCTGATCCAGCATAGCACTCCTTATGTTCTTATGGTATTGGACTCAGAGGATTAGGAAGTGGGGGACTGTAGGGAGGAGGAGACACACTCACTGATGTAAGGTACCTGCATCCTTTGATTTCTTCCCAATGGCAGCTGAATGTGTGAACAAACCCAACCAAAAAATACCACATTTGCAACGTTAGATGATAAGAATGGTTGGCCTGCCATCATCATCATTATGAATTTTTCTAGGCTGCCTTTCAGGGCAAATCCACCACCACCCCAATGGCTTACAGTATTAAAACATATAATTAAATTATAATAATAAGGCAACAACCATTCATAAAACAAAGGACGCCAGCAATAAAACATTGCCAAAGACCTATACTATAACTGCAGCTACAGAGCAGAACAGCCCAGTAAAACAGAGCATTGTTTTACATTGGCGACAGATAACCCCATTCGCACACATTTATAGAATCTATAACCTGCCTTGTCACTAAATGACCTCAAGGCATTGTATAATAAAGGGTTGAAAAGCAGAAGAGTGCAATCCGACAGGACTGTTGCTCATTAGATGGAGACTCCGTCAAAGTAGGAAGGTGAAGAAAAGGAAGACCATAAAAGCAAACAAAACCATTAAACTGGCCCAGAAAAAAAAATACTGCAGTAGAAAGCCAAGCCAAAAGGCACATTGAAAGGGTCCCAGACAGTACGAAAAGCTATTAAAGACATGAGAGAGCAGCATGAACTTTGCCTGGCACATAAAGAAAACACCAGGCATTTATATCTAGGGAGGGAGCTCCACAATATGGGTGTCACCACCGAAAAGGCCCTTTTTCTGGTAACCACCTGCCTAAGCTCTGCAGTGATTAGCACCCAGAAAAGAGCTTCCAAGAGCTGGCAATGTGGAAGAATGCAAGGATGCACGTGGGCACTTGCTGGTGCAATCATCAAGGGATGGGCCTGCATATGTCAACCAGCTTCAAAGCCTACATAGATGCTCATGCTGAAGCACTTGACTTTGTGCTTAATGCATGGAAATAACCCCTTGGAATTAAACCTGCTGATGGAAAAATAAGAAAATCAAAATTGAAGCCCCTACCCAGGGAAAGCATGATGGCGATTCTTCAGTGGCAATAAATCCAGGAAGGCAATAATTTCTGACTTCTATCAAAAGAGAGAACATCCTTAGATCTTCCTGACATCCTGACATCACAGAAAGCCACCATGTCATCCAGAGGAAGTTTTTTTTAGAATAATTGCCTGGGAGGTAACTCGAAGAAGTGTGTTTTACTTTATCATGGTATATAAATAAAAAGGGCAGGCTAATTAATCATATAACTTACTAAAAGTGCTTTTTATTTTGCCATTTAGTATGCCAAAAAGATCATTTTCTTTAATGTATATCCCCAGTATTCGCATGATTTAATCCATCATGTTCTGTATTATGAAATTACTTTGTTTTACTTCCCAGTGCAGCTGAAGATCATTAACCCGCGCTATTATCTAAGTCGTACATCATCCCAGGGTATTACCTCATATGGGGGGGGGGGGGAAGAGAAGCTACTTTCCTTGGCTACACATGCCGACTGAGAAATAATTTTTCCTGGATGGCGCTGACAGCCAGGGCTGTTTTCATTACAAAGCAGATGGCTTTGCCCATTCTGAGTAACAGCCTTACCTTCATGGTCGCCGGAGCTCTAAGTGCAGCCTGTCACTCCGATAGCCTGCCCTGGCTTTTAATGGTTACACTGGATATTCCATTGCTGCTCTGATAGCACGTAAGGAACATTTGTTAGGAGACCCCACCTGCTTCGAAGCACACACAAACTGTCGCTCGCTTGTCTCATGCCTATGGCATGCGATTATTGTACAGAGCTTTGGAAAACCCAACTGGAGTGTCCTCTTCCATTCTTGGGTGGACGCAATGGAATTGCCGGTGCAATCCAAAGGGAAAGAGAGCTGCCAAATCGGAGTAATGGGCCTGCACTGTCAACCCCCTACAATCTGCAGCACATAGGCTGAAGTCTTACTTAGGATATTGGAGAAATATTCAACAGATTCAAATGAGTTCACAATTCTAGGAATCCGGACCTCAGATTTCACAGCTCTTTATCTCTGAACCATTTTCTTTAAAAAAAAAAAAAAAAATTAAAAAAAAATTTCCAGAATTGTATGCGAAATTATTTGTATGCAAAGAAAAATTGAAAACCCACGGACCAAAAATCCAAATTTGCCCCATTGGCTAAATTGTGAAGACACAGATTTGGGGGAGGATTTGTGCCAATGGAAGTGCCCATTGGCACAAGTGCATGCTTCCCCATGTGAATGCAAGTTCAGGAAATTGAGAAAAATCCAAGAAGCTTGATGATCTATGAAATGCAGGTGGAATGGATTTGACAAAATCCATACATCTGTAGGCCTAATCCAGTTGTTTTCAAGCAGCCCACACAGGGTGGCCACAGGGAAATTCTCACCCACACCTATGTGCCGTAGAGACTGTTGAATATTTCTATCCCTATGAAGGCTCTCCCTCCTTCAATTATCACCAGCAGCTGTCATCCCAGCAGACTATACAGAGGGAGATGAGGAGGAATTTGGGGGCATTCCACCAATTCTGCTGAAGAGCTATCCTATGGTGCTCTGACTTCAGACCTAGAAGGCCAAAGTCCAGGCTCCTGTGGAAGGGACTGAGGAGACCACCATGCAAGAAATCCTCCAGCCTACCCAGTTTCCTTTTTCCCCCCCTCCACAATGCCTCAACTAGATGGGTGAAAAAGCTCACCTGGCTGAAATGCATGGAAGCCAAGATCCCCTCCATTTCTCTTCCCCCTCTGTATTGGATGGCTGTAAGCCTCTATGTTCAGAGTCGTACAACCATCCCCACAGAACTGTGTCTTTAATATATTTTTTCCGCTTTGCTTCCCATTCCTTTTTCCTTGTGTATCACACAGAATCATAGAATAGTAGAGTTGGAAGGAGCTTATGAGGCCATTGAGTCCAATCCCTTGTGCTATGGAGGAATCCACTTTAAAGCATCCCTAACATTCTGTTTGTTACCTAAAGGCCTACCTTCTCCCACATTAACCTGCCCAAATATTGTGGACAACTGCCAAGGCTCTGGTCTGGAGGCCCAGTATCTGTATTCAGCACCCTTGGACAGATTCTGGGAGCCCAAAACCCCCAGCACAGCCCACCACTAACATCTGCTCTGACTAGGGATGTCAGGGAAATCCACAATGGAACCATCATAGAATCATAGAATTGTAGAGTTGGAAGGGGCCTATAAGGCTATCAAGTCCAACCTCCTGCTCAGTGCAGGAATCCACCGTAAAGCATACCTGTCCAGCTGCCTCTTGAATGCCTCTAGAGTGGGAGAGCCCACAATCTCCCTAGGTCATTGGTTCCATTGTTATACTGCCCTTACAGTCAGGGCATTTTTCCTGATGTCCAGCCAGAATCTGGCTTCCTGCAACTTCAGCCCTTGAGTAACATCTTTGCAGACTGTAAATTTGTAGGTAAGGAGAATCTCTAATTTCATGTCAGCTACTCCAGGAGCGTTTCTGGCTGAGGTACAGAATGAAAACCATTAAAGATGTGAATAAATACAGAAATTCTAGCTCGGAGTCTGTGTTCTCAGGGTGCAACAGTGACAACTAGGAGCAGAATTAGGGACAACACCCTGCGCCGTTGGACAGCTGCCCTTTCAAAGCTCCAAGAATTATGCCTCTCATCTGCCAGTGGTTAATGAAGATCAGAAAATTACATGTGTTTATTCGCTGCAATTTTAGCAGCACTGAAGCATTGCAGTGCTTCTTCTTTCTTTCTTTTTGGTCTGCAAATTACATTTACATTTTAGTATCCTTTGATGGCTTTGCATTTCACACTTTGGCCTTCCTCAGAACGTCTAGATTACTTTGGCCTGATTTGCCTTGATTTGTTTCCTGATAAGCTGCAGCATAACTATGTGTGAGTTAACCTGATCGTTCCATTAAACAATGAGGATCCGGGGTTTTAAATCTCATTTTCTCAATGGAGACGGTTTGCTTCAGCCATTCAGGCCCAGCCCTGCCATGAGAGATTCTGAAGCAACAGTTTCAGGCAGTTGATTTGGTGCATCAATAAAGGGTGGGAAATTGTGAGTTGCTTAATTTTACTTAATCCACAGTCCTACGGTACTGTACTGTGCTGACATTTCTAACACTGGCAAAAGCAGACCATCTCTAATGCAGTGGTGGTCAGAAGGTAGCTCTCCAGATATATTTTTTTACTTCAATTCCCAGAAGCCCCAGCTATCATGACCGATTGTCAGGAATGTTGGGCACTGAAGTCTGAAACATCTGGAAATCTACTTCCTGCCCAACCCTGCTCTGACCAATTCATTGGAGATACATCCACATCTGTACCAACCGAAAATTCTCCCCGCCACCACCCCTATAACATCCTTGAAGTTTCTGCTAAAGACGGTGCACTATTCTGTAGGCTCATAATTTGTTTTCCCTTCATTTCTGCCCATGTCATAAAGAGAAGTAAAGCTGAAGGTATGTACCCCTTGTCAGGGGCGGTGCCAGACTATTTTGCGCCCTAAGCAAGGCGAGCTACTTGCACCCCCCTAAAATTGCACGGAAATCCGAACTTGTGGAGAGCTGGGACTGGCTCACTTCAATTTGGGACCGAGCCGTCTGGAATTCACCGGGACTTACTTCCGTGCGAACGCAACCCGCTATGCAGCCTGGCGTCCCAATCCCCTCCGCACATTTACTCGGGGGAATAAGGCTTCCGAATAAGGAGGCATAGGCGGATCGGGCCGCACTGGTGCCTCTCGGTGCCATGCTTTCTCGGATGCAAGTCCCGTTGATCGACGCACGCAGGATCGGGAAGCAGGAGAGTTTGCCTTGCGAGGAGTCCACAAGTCCCTGGCTTTCCTGGGGGAAGAAAGAGGGAGTCCCACTTGCCCGCCTGCCTGGACATCGCGGCCATTTGAGGAGAGAGGAGAGGCGACCCGGTGCCCTTTCCTCGGGAGTAAGGCAGAGGCGGGCTTGAGCTAAGGTCGAGCTTGCCACGTGCTTTTTCTTCTTCTTCTTCTGGCAGCGGCCAGCCAGCTCTGGGAGGGCGGCTTCCGGGTGGAAGTCCGAACGTGGAGCCGCCACACCCCACCCCAGCGTCCCTGGCTTCGCTTCTGCTGGGCGGGCGCAGGGCGCCATGTCTCCCGCCCAGGCCCAGCTGAATCCTTGGGCCAGCTCACAGCCAACAACAAGCGTGAGTGCTGTGCTGCGCGGCGCCCCTCTTAGCTTGGCGCTCTAGGCGGTCGCCTGAGTGGCCTCTATGGTAGCACCGGCCCTGCCCCTTGTTAAAGAAGACAGTGTGGCCACAACATATTTCAATCTAATTGTGAGGGAATGCTGTCTTCTATCGATCCATTCAGGTAGGGGTTTAATAAGCACCACAGTGGGGGCGAAATAAAGCTGGGCGGAATTGGCCTCTTAAAATTCTCCACCTATTTCTGGACAGAGAAGTTGTGGGGGGGGGACACAAATTCAATGACAACCCATGATTCGACAACAACCCACACTCAGCCCGTACTCTTGCTTGTTGTGTTGTGTGAACTCAGCCCCTGTCTCACTTCTCCCTCAGATGCAACTGGGCAAAATGGCTGCTGAAGGAGGCAGTTCTGCGATGGAAGGACCCAAATGGGAGTTGGTTCCAGTCAAGCTAATGGAGAGGGTTCTACTTGTATATTGGCCCATAGTGGAGCATTTAGGATGCATCCAAAGGGTAGCTGTAGCCAATGTTAGTCTATCTCAAGCCCCATTAATTTCAATGGGTCTACTCTAAGTAGGACTGAAGGTGACTACAACCCATTATATCTAAGTATATCATTGCTCTCATTGATGCAAACCTTATCTGTGCTTTTTTGTTCGACACAATTGATTATTGCCTCACAACAGTGGCACAGAGGTCAAAGATCACTTCCGAGTGTGTGGGTGGGCGAGGGGATGTTTCACAGCTGATTTTTTTTTTTAATGTTCAAAAAGGCTTGTATTTTTATGCTTCTGAAATCCTAACATAATGAGAGGCCTGAATGGAGAGCTGAAATTGAAGCACTTAAAACAGCCACAGAAAAAGATAATAGATTTGGCTGGGATCCAAACGTCGTCATCGTGATGAACACCAAGGACAATGTTTTAGTTATAGTTTAATAATCCAGAGGACAAATAGTTCTCTAAACAAACCAGAGCGCATAACATAAAGTGGCAATATTAAGCAAACCTCAGGCCAAAGGTCACCATCAGCGTTCGCGAGCCATTCTCGGAGTGAATGTGATTTTAAAAGTGATGACTCGGTACCTAAGCCTTTGAACTTTGTAACACAAATATGAAGGCAAATACATCTGCCTGGAGATGATATGGAAGTAGTTTTCAAGCTCTCTCCTGGCCAGGAATCCTTTCAACATCAACTCCTGTGCATTAGGAGTAGAGGTACTTGAAGCTCCTCAAGCTTACCTGGAAAATCCATTGGGCAGGACAGATGTCAGGACACAACATCCTTGGGCTATAGCCAGAGGCCCCAGGCAACTTGGGACCTCATGGCAAGAATCCAGGGGCCATCATATTAGTTGTAAACTGCTCAGAGAGCTTAAGCTGTTGGGCAGTATAAATATGTAATAAATAAATAATAATAAATAAATCATATCGATTTCTTACTATGTCTCCTGGGTAGAGTCACTCCCAGCAAGTGGGAAATTTAAATGATGGTTCCTAGATGCTCACTTGGATCTTCTCAGTGGCCATTGGATCACTGCTGCTGCCTGCCCACCACTACTTCCAAGTAATCCCACCTGGGGGACCAGCCAGCGTAAGTGGACATGTTTGGTGTTGATCCATGAGAGGGCATTTTCGGCAGCTGCTCCCAGGCTGTGGAAATCAGGCCCAAGGGAGGCTCAGTTTACTCCCTCTCTGCTGTCCTTCAGCCTGCAAGCAAAAAACCACTTTGGCCTGTAAGTGGATCTGGTGCATTGTACACTGGTTTTAATTATATTTATTTATTTATTAAAACATTTGTATCCTGCCCTACATCACAAGGATCTCAGGGTGGCATACAGCTAAAATCATACAATAATCACAATACTGTATATATACATTTTTCTGAAATTGTTATGGTTTTATGGCATTTACATTTTAATGTATTGTTTTAAATCAATTTTGATTGGTTCTGTAAGTTGCCTTGGGTGCCATTTTTTTGGTAGAAAGGTGGCTTGCAAATGAAATAAAATAAAATAAATGTCTTCCTCCCCTTCCATCCTGAAACTGACTGGTGGGAGATTTCATGACATTTGTGGGATTTGCTGCTGCAAAATAAATTGATGGACTGCAAGTTTTCATGGGTTTGAAAGAGAATTAGACAAATTCATCCTGTCTTTCAATGGCTGTGAGTCACAGTGACAACCTGGGATCTTCATCTTTAGAGACGGTGGGCTCATCTACCAAGCAAGATATTGCACTATGAAAGTGGTATGAACATGATATATAAAAGGCAGGAGCCACACTACTGCTTTATAGTGGTACTGAAGTGCACTGCCAACTGCTGGGGCCCATGACACATCTACACCAAGCACGATATAACACTATGAAAGCAGTATATGGCATGTGTCAATGGGCCCCAACAGTTGTCAATGCACTTCAATACCACTATAAAGCTGTAGTGTGGTTCCTGCATTTTATATACTGCTTTCATACCACTTTCATAGTGGAATATCTGCTTGGTGTAGATGAGCCCAGTATGTCACTAAAAAACAAAAGCAGGTACTGAGAAGCAAGAACAACGTGCTCTCCCTTCTCAAGCCCTACTTGTAGTCTCCTGGTTGGCCACTAGGAGAAACAGACTGGATGAGCCTGTTCAGACAACACGTTAAGCCATGGTTAGGCGGCTAACCCTTTTGCAGCAAATGGTTAGTGAGTGTGTTTAAACCATAGTTATGTAGCCAAAATGGTTAGGAATGGTTCACACGACACCCTAAGTCATGGTTCACATGACACCCAAAGCCGTAACGATTAGCTCAAAAAGCTTAACCACCGTGGCTTAGCATGACCAT
This sequence comes from Elgaria multicarinata webbii, assembly GCF_023053635.1. NCBI lineage: Eukaryota > Metazoa > Chordata > Lepidosauria > Squamata > Anguidae > Elgaria > Elgaria multicarinata. The sequence continues at coordinate 10,317,468 of NC_086184.1, forward strand.
AATTTCATGAGTTTCTCTCCCTCCCCCTGCACAAATTCCACAGTGTCATAACAAGGTATGAAATGAGCAGCATCACTGCCCAAGGTGAGTTATTAATTAATCGTGAGCAAAACAAGACGGGGAATCGAGGACACGGCAGTGCACATTGCAAAAGTAAAACTTTGCCTACTTTGTGTATTTAATATTAACTCTGGTACATTTTCATGGGAATTCTGAGAAACTGGGCCTTTGCATCTATCCCCTGTGTATTTATCTAATCCTTTAAACAAAACCTAACATGGAAACACACACACACACACACACACACCCCTATGTCAGGGTTACCTACAGATGTAAAGATTTGATTAAATCCATTCCATCTTGCCAGGTGTCTTTCTTTCCATCATTTGCGCATTGACGGGATTGGATTTTATTTTTAATAGAATTTCATTCTACTTGTGCTAATGGTAACGTGTGTTAGTTAATGTGAAGGAGCACACACACACACACACACACACACACACACACACACACACACACACCCTGCAAAAAACTGACCTGCAAATCTGCAGAATCCACATAACTCAGAAACAGTTGCGGAATCTGGAAGTTGAATTCATAGAAATCCAAACATTTCAATCCATTGTGGATTTCTCTGACATTCCTATGGTTATCCCGTGCTTTCTTAATTTCAGGAGTACAACTTTGGGCCTTGGGATGGAGGAAGAGTCCTTTTGTTGCTGCCATTGGCAAAAGGCCCTCCTGGCACCAACATTGCTTTTTAATTGTTTTAATCTTAAGTAAACCGCCCAGAGAGCTTTAGCTATGGGCAGTATAGAAATAATAATAATAATAATAATAATAATAATAATAATAATAATAATACAATAAAGGGCCTTTTTGGTGGCTGCTCCCAAGCTGTGGAAGGTTGTGGCTAGGGCCTGTTGTCATTCTGTTATTGTTGTGTTTTAACTCTGTTTCAGTGCATGGAAAGAGTACCCAGAGTACCCAGTGAAAGTTAGGAGGAATCGGGGTTTCTTATTGTTTCCACCATTTTTTTTTATCTATGATCGTAAGCCACCTTGAGTGACATTTCTGTAGGTAGGAAGGCTGGTTACAAACCAAATCAATAAACAAACAATTGGGAGTCAAAAATCCTTACAAATAGACAGCAAATCATCCAGAGATCTTTCAGGAGTTCCAGATCTAGCTTCTGGCCATCCTTGGCCCAACCTCCCTCACAGGGTTGTTGTGAGGATAAAATGGGGAAGAAGGGGAAGATACTCCTGTCCCTGCCCTGAACTCTTACTAGGGCCAGATCTACACCAAGCAGGATATAACACTATGAAAGTGGTTTAAAAACGGTATATGGAATGTGTCCTGGGCCTCAACAGTTGTCAGTTTGTTATAATGCAGTAGTGAACCTCCTATTAAGAACATTAACTAGCCATGTAACTGTCACTCGGAGGAGGGCCTCAGATGTTGGTTAAAGTTTATGTATAGATGCATACTAAGGAATGTAGTTAGGTTTTGCAGAGTTATCTTCTCAGTTTCTGGACGGTTGACACTGGTACAGGAATAAGCTCCTGTAATGGGGCTCTGGGGTTCTTATGTTACCTTGGAAGCATGGAAAGAACTTTCACTCAGTACCCAGTGAAAGTTAGGACGAATCAGGGTTTGATTGGCTGGAGGGGTGGATATGGGGAAGGATGTAGCAGGATAACCAGCAGACACAATCAGCTGATGTAATGACCCTGATCCTATCCCATTATCTGAAAGCTGCTGCTATACTTTCATCATGAGACAGCAAACACAAGCTGTTCTGTTCTGGTCAGTCTCCTTGTCATTTATTATTGCTCTTTGATGTCATCATCATCATCACAAATCTTTAAAAAATATAGACAGAAGCAGACCAAAAACCAGAGGTGATATTGCTTACCGGAATTGCCTCCCCAATAATAAATCATTATGACAACAACAACTAAACAGCATTCTGAACTTGTCTCTCATTTGTACTTACGTCTGTTCCAACATTCCATAAAAGGAACAATGATATGCCCAGAGCCTGTCCAAGACATTTTGCTCCCTGAGACAAAGGGTAAGACTGTGCCTCCTTTCCCATTCCATGTACAAACCTAACTGGAATTGCAGTTGGAACTTCAGATAGCATCATCCACCACACTTGAAGGCAACAGGCTAGGGCACAGTGCCCACACAGTTCTCTCCTCCAACACCTTGCTGCTGCCTCCTAACATCTCCTGCCTGAGGCCACTGCTTCACTTTGCCTCATGATAGGGCTGGCCCTGAACTTTTCTAGGTGTCTTTTCATGCAGTGCTGGCATGCTCACCCTAAAAGGTGCAATGGGACTTACTCCCACGTAAAAGCTGCAATTGTAAGCACACTTCTGAGTTCTTGACCCTATAAAAAAAATACATGAAAATCCTTTGCCGCATACTTCTCTTCTCCATTTGTTCACTGCTGGGGTCCATTGCTGCTTTCAATGTGCCACGGGTTACATATTAGCTTTGACATTCCAATATTTAGAACTGAGAACTAGTGGGGATTTTCTGAGTGGCCATCTGCCCTATACTTCACTTTTAGAGGCATTGGGTAGAGGTATCATTTGGACCCACAGCTGTCCCAGTGGCAGGACACATGTGATCCACCACCCTTCCAGATCCATCACTGAAGGCCAGGGCTTCACCCTACCTCATGTGAGGGCTGCCCCTGCCTGGTGCTCTCAAGACATTTGTACTTCAGCTCCCAAGAGCCCCAGCCAACATGGCCAATGGTCATGAATGCTGGGAGTTGTAGTCCAAAACATCTGGAGGACGCCAGATTGTGGAAGGTTGCATTAAATTATTTGGCTGGACTTCTTGATTTGCTGCATCCCTGGGCAGTGTCTGGCCCATCCTAACTTCAGCAAGTTATTTAGGGAGCAAATAAATCTTCCGAATGCCATCCAGTACATTCTAATTTCATTCATGCCTTACAGATAATAATTTAAAGAGCTGGTCACCACTTCCAATTAAGTATGGAGAAAATAGATCATCCCCATAATTTATGTCTGCAAAAGGTTGGGCTGGATTTGTAATTAATGTTTGCTCCTTTTAATGAAATACTCTAAAGGTCTACGGTGCTGTCATTCATGGAGGTAATTTTTCAATTGATTAGTAAAATAATACTTGAAAAGTAAACAGACCTTCTTCGGCACAGAAATGTCTTACTCAAGTGGAAACAGTGATTGGAACACTAACAAAATACCATTCCAATACGATGGAGACTGGAGTTTTACTCCACTGGAATTCACAACTTCTACTAAAGCAAAAGAAGCAAGCAATAATTAAGCTTCTCTAATGTGCTTTTATTAAATTTAATTCTAGGGTGACTTTCAGCATATCTAAATAGTTTCAGAGTTAAATGTCTTAATGCTTCATTCTAAGTCGTGCACAGCTTATGGAAGAGATGAATGGAACATTTAATTAATTACAATTTCTTTTCCAGCCTGTGGATTCAGAGCCTGTTAAAAAAAAAAAAAAAAGAGGGCGAAAAAGCAATTTTACACTGAATGTTTAAAATTTTGTCAATGTCAACATTCAGCTGTGAATATCGATGCTTGTCAAGGAACTTTGTGATTTTCAACATTCATTACTGTATGTCCCTCTTAGGCCACAGCTAGACCTAAGGTTTATCCTGGGATCATCCAGGGTTCACCCCTGCCTGAGCACTGGATCCCCTGTGTCTCTTGACCCCTGAACAATCCAGGGATAAACCTTAGGTCTAGCTATGGCCTTATAGTGACATAATTCTACAACCAATGGTATTTGTTCTTACTTGAAAATCAATAAAAATATAATAATAATAATAATAATAATAATAATAATAATAATAATGTAATCGCTAGATCACAAAGCCAGAGCAAAGTGGGGAAAGAGGCCACGCCCATCAGAGTACCACAACCAATGAACTGGAGGAGGAAGGAGAAGGCACAGGGTGGAGTGGAAGAGCAAACAAGCAAAAACCCACATGAAAGGGACCATGTGCGATGGAGCCCTTGACGCGCTTATGAAACAAAGGTAAAAAATGCGGAGACAAACCAGAGGAGAAAAAAAGAGGTGTGATCGGGCCTGAGAGGCCACAGGTTGAAAGCATTTCTGCACCCCCATGTTAGGGGGTTGTTCTGCTTCAAAATGGCACTAAACTCACGCGGAGTCTCTGTCTATGATTTTGATGGAGAGGTGATTTACATAACCTCAGCATTCACCATCTTTCATCTGAAGCTCCTTTTAAAATCGGGCTGGCGGTTGCAATTTTTCCTCGGCTTTGACGCTGCGAGTGGAGCTAATTTTTGCCTGACATAAAATTGATTTAGTTTCTCTCCTGGAAAAGCAGGCAGCTCTTGCTGTTGTCGTTGTTGTTGTTGGCTTCGCACTGCATATTTTCTTTCCACGCTGCATCTAATTGGGAGGAAGCATATTTAAAACATGGCCAAGTTTCATGAGCTAACACCGGCTGATGATTAGTTGCTAGACAAAACGGGAAAGCGACCCGTACAGTGACTTGGAAAAAAACAGCCTGGCCTTGGAGCAACCATCAGATGCTGCTAGTTTGTAATGCATCCCATTTTATGGCATTAATGCAATGCTCAGTGCATGTCAGGTGCAACAGCTGGTGCAGGAGACCCAGGGAAAATCTTTGGAATCGTCAAGTGTAATATATTATTTTAAAAAAATCAAGCACAGAGGGAAAAACTGGAGAGTTAGAGGACTGCAATTAAATAAAGTGCATTGAAAAGTGCATTAGTCTGCTTATTTGTTCATTTGTTACATTTATATCCACCCTTTCCCCCCCAATGAACTCAAAGTGGTGTACTAGATCTTCCTCCTCTTCATTTTATCCCCGCAACAACCATGTGACGTAGGTTCAGCTAAGAGTCAGTGACTGGCCCAAAGTCACCCTGTGTGTTTCACGTCCACATAGGGACTAGACATGGGGTCACCTGAGTTCCAATCCAATGCTCTAACCACTACACTACACTGGCCAAAGCTCTCAGGATGACATGCACAATAAAAACAAACAATAATACACATAATGAATTTAAAAATATTTCAATAGCAACATTTTTTAAAAAAAAGAAAGAAAGAGATACATTTCCCAGCGTATGAAAATTGCTATTTTAATATGCAGAATTAAATCTATCACTAAACATAAACATGCAGCAGTTAGGAATACTTTCAAGAGGCTGGGGGAATACAAAGGTCTTTCCTTGATGCTGAAAAGTCAACAAAGTAGTTGCCAGGTGGATCACTCTATGGTAGGGTGACCCTATGAAAAGGAGGACAGGGCTCCTGTATCTTTAACAGTTGCATAGAAAAGGGAATTTCAGCAGGTGCCATTTGTATGCATGTCACATCTGGTGAAATTTTCTCTTCATCACAATGGTTAAAGCTGCAGGAGCTATAGTGCAGCTATACTGTGACCAGATTTAAAAGAGGGCAGGGCACCTGCAGCTTTAACTGTTGTGATGAAGAGGGAATTTCACCAGGTTCTCCATATATACAAATGACACCTGCTGAAATTCCCTTTTCAATACAACTGTTAAAGATACAGGAGCCCTGTCCTCTTTTTAATATGGTCACCCTACTCTATGGAGGGCATACCAGAATGTGGGGGTCACCACAGAAAGGTTTGCGGGGGGACTCAGAGCAGGGCCCCTGAAGATGATCTTAGTGTATGGGTATGAACATATATTCATTTATTTATGGGGGCTGTACATTAGATTAATCAGCTGAGCCAGAAATCCTGTATATACAGGAGTAAAGCCAAGGGAACTCAATGGACCTTACTCACAGACAGAAATAGGACTGTGCGGTAGATGAGGTAAAGCACTAAAAGATACCCTTTGGAGAGGGTTGCCACATGAAGAATGACAATTCTAGTGAGAGAGAGTAGCAAACTTGTAACAGACAGTAGAAAACTCTTAAACATGTCCAGAAGGCAAATAACAGGGCAAAATAGGACATCAATTTATCAGGGACCAGGGACTGCCCTTGAGTTCAATCCGGATTTAGTCATAGACATATTTAAAGCAATGGAAATCAAGTTAGTAATGACTGAGTTAAGTCCTATTGCCTTCAATGGGACTATTCTAAGTTTGACTAAAACTGAACCCAATCCCTTGTAAATAAGGGCCGTCATGCAAACAGCTGTCGGTTACAAAACTTCAAGATAATCGTAGAACACTCCTTGGCCTGGTTTAAGTCAAGAATAATGCCTGAAAGCTCTAAAGTTATTGATATTAATAATCTGTTCCTGCTTTATCACAAGCTTTTCTCAAGCCATAAAAATGTATTTTCTCCTTGAGTGAATGCAGCGCAAATTTTCCTTAAAGAGGTGCTTTGCAAACGGGCTATTAAAATACTAAAGGAAACATTGATTAGTTTTAAACAGCAGCTACATTTCAAGCACATATGAAGTCAAGAGCATTTGCGTTATTATAGGTGAAGCCTTTGTATTTAAGAACTGAAGGGGAAATGCAATCCGTTGGTTGGGAGACCGTGGAAGATATTGTAAGTTGGGTGCCATAGGCCAATTTCCTTAGTAGATCACATTGTGGATCCCCACATGCATACGGACCTTTACAAATAGATGGTGATGATGTTGATGTTTCTACTTTTGGGGCACTATGTACATGGCCACCCTAACTGAGATGCTAGTTTGTAGACTGGGGAGCATTCACACATTTCACACACACTCACACACCCCTCCTGCTGCAGGAAACACTTTGGCCTGGTTCAGGCAACATGCTAAACCATGCTGCTTGCCTTAACCATTTTGTGGTTAAGCAGCATGGTTTAGCGTGTTGTCTGAACCAGGCCTTTATCTCTTAATTTTTCTGAATATTTAAACTGCCCACTGAAACCAAACATGTGTCTCTTTAATATATAACTGAAGACGAAACTATAAAGAGGTTAACTTTATACCTTTTTGCAGCATAAAGAAGTCATTCCGTAGAGTCCTTTTCCACATAAGGGCCTACGGAGGAAGGTAAGTGGCAAACTCATCCGTTTCTCATTTATGGCCTGTTCCCTATGATGTCTTCTTCCGTTAGAAACCAATTTTCCAGTTATTGTAGCACTTATTAAAAGCTTGACTGTAAAATCTTTGCTCATCCGGAGAGCTATTTTTAATCATAACTGTTTACAATGCTTAACACCGTCCCCAACAACTTAAACACTTTACACAAAATAATGCATTTTCAATAAACTGAAATATTAACCAATCATACATAATGGCATGCAGCCCTTAACAACAGATTTGCCGGAAGTCCTTGGGGTTTCATATCAATCGAAGGCCACATCGACTGGCTGGTCTTGCATTCGAATTACATTGCGTTTGGATCAAAAAGCCGAGGGCCAGAGGGTGGAGGAGGGCCGTCTCATTATGCTTCCCTGACATTAATTTGAGCATTTTTATATGTGTGTCCTATTAAGTACTTTAAGTGCTTTTTGATAATTGTGCTTTGTAGTTTTTTTTACAGCACTCCAGCCTATTCCCAGTTCAATTTTCTCTTTTATCCGATGTTTGAAATATTGATTTCTGACAGATAAAAGCAAACCTTATAATCTCAGCAACACGCAGCAAGTGAGAGAGAGATGGAGCTCCAGAATGCTTTGGGGAATGACCATATTTGAAGCCCGTCTTTGTTTTATTACATTTTATCAACCAAATTTACTTACTGCTTGCTGATATTTATGTAAAAAAAACAAATGCCGGCCAGCCGGCCGGCAATATTACTAGTTCCTGGTACTCTCTCTCTCTCTTTGCATTTAGTAAGATAAAAGAAGACGCTCCCTTGGTGGCTGATGATTGCAGCAGCTTAAACTCCTGTCAGCCAGCTCAGGGTAACTGTGATTTATCTACTGCAGATTCTGGAGGGTTGCCTCTGTGAAGAGTTTCTTTCTCTCTTCTCTTCTCTTCTCTTCTCTTCTCTTCTCTCTCTCTCTCTCTCTCTCTCTCTCTTAGTTTGCATGGAAAACTGTCAGATCAAAATAGGAGGGAACTCTCAGGGCACCAGTGTAATGTCTTGGGTTTAAATTCCCCCCCTTCAGCCAAATTTGGCGTTAAGTTACTTGCTCCAGACAGCCCAGGGGTTGGCATCGTGGGGCACTCGCTGAGGTTCCTGCCCAACTAGGGGGCCCAGGGCTAATCTTGGGAGTTTCTTGATCCCACCGCTTCACCTCCCTGTTGCCCCTAGCTCTTCACCAGTGTTCTGTCCATGAGTGAACAATGGGAGGAGAAGGAGGAGCAACACCTTCATGCTGTGATTTCACTCCCTAGGACATGGTGCAGATTGGTCCCAGGAGGAGAGCCAAGGGAATGCACACTTACAGCAGTAGCCAGGAGCTCCTTCCTGCTGCCACCAGGGTGCCAACCCTGATGGCTTTTCGTGCCTGGGCACAGGCAATGGGACCTGACCCAGCAGCTGACTGCCCAGGACATTGCTTCTTCAGATGGGCCCCAGTGAATCTCACAAGACCTTGACACTCAATAGAGATACCAGGAAATATGCTTGTGCAAACATGAGCAAGCATGACCTGTCATCCTGTTTGGTCCACATGGTCATGGATGTGCAGACCTGCCAATGGCAGCCCCAGGTTTTGGAAGGTTCTTGGGAAAGACAGCTTCAATTGCCCCCTTTTGCTTAGTGAGTCCACCTTCTCACCGCCATTCTCACCAATAGCTGTTGCTCATCCTCATCCTCATCCTCATCATCACTACCACTTGCTTGCTGGATAGGCAGAGAACAAGGAGCAAGTAGGCTATGTCATCTACTGCTCCTTCTTACCATGACCATTGTCTGGGCCAGAGAGAGAGGTGAGCAAGCAAGTTGCAATGGGGCTGAGGAGCAATTCCAGGGGGTTCTTTCTAGTCTGCCCCTGCTAGGGCATGGGCCTTTGACTATGCCTACCCTTCACGCCAGCCCTGTGTCCTGGCCAGGCTACTCTGGACCTTCAGACCTGGTTAAAGTGCCCCTTTCTCCACCTCATGCTTGAGCCTTGCTCAGTGCCACGTAAGTGCACAATTGCTGGATGGATAGGTGCCTTGATGTGCACTGCTGTCACTACCAAGGGTGCCTCTCTAGTCAACCACCAGATAGGGCTGTGCAGTGTCCCTTGATTCCACCCTGGCCTCCAGGGACATAGAAGTAAGGAACTGGGATTAAAACTGCATGCAACATTTCTCTCCTTCCTTTGGCAATTTGTGGGGGCATAAAGATACCAGCGAAAGAGGTTGAGGTGGGAGGAAAACTTTGTTCAAACTTCTCACTGGGACCGGTGAGGCACCAGGGGTGTGTGCTCACCTTCTTAAGTTTATGAGGTGGCCAAGTGGTCTCCTCTCTACTGCCTTCTAAAATTATCCACCCATCCTTGTAAGCAATATGGAGGACCGTCTCAAACAGAATCCCATTCCAGCAGGACTTTGATCCAAATCCCTCCCTCCCTGCAAAAGAACGGTGGTGGGGAAGAAACAGCATGTTTTTGCAGAGAGTGAAGAATGTTGTGAATGTAGGGGTTGGGGGGGGGAGGCTGGCCCAGCACTAGTTAGGACAGAATTCCCCTCCCTTCTCACTGCACCTCCAGAGGTGTGGAGGGGGGGTTCTACTTGTTCAACTGCCTCAAGGGCAGCTGCAGAGATGAAAAAACACTCACCCTTCCACACTTCCACTTCTTTGGGAACCATATGTTCATATTTTCATAGAAACATAGGAAGCTGCCCATGTCTGACTCTTTCTCCCAGTATTGCCCAGTCTGACCGGGCAGCAGTTCTCCAGTCAGGGATGGGTGAAGATTTTGCTTCATTTTTTTAGGAAGAATTTGCCAAATTTGCAAATGTGTCCATATTCAAGATGAAAAGAACTTGAGACTAAAAAAATAATAAAAAATGTAGAAGAAAGTGTAAGTAACGGATTCATCCATCCTGGCCCAAGGCTTTGAGTGCTTCCCTCTTTGAAGTCTAAGCTTTATTAGGGCCGTCCATCATTGTGAAATCTGGCCCTTTGGGGGCTCGACAGACTCCCGCTGAGCACCCAATTTGGCTGGCATGTAGCTTTCCCCAAAATCTGAGAACTTTTCCATTGTTTTTTTTTTATCTGCGCAAAAAGAAAATTGTGCAAATTGCAGCCAACTTTGGCTGCAATTTCACAAATTACTTTTTATTCAATTTTTTTTTTTTAAAGGCTGAAAAGTCTGTGAACTGGACCGACTCAATGCAAATTAACTCTGAGTGAGCTCCATTGTGCGCACACCACAGAAGGATCCTCCCCAACATCCCTAGCTTTAATACCTTTCTCCTCAAAGATGTTTGTGGTTGTTGAATTATGGTTGCCACCTCTTTCTTTCTGACAGATTCCTCACCTTCAGTACCTACATGGCAGCCAGGTACAGCATGGCTCTCCATGCATTCTAGTGAATTTGGCTGGAGCAGACAAGTGAGACGGTCTTTTCAGTTCACTTCTTTATCAGAATTTTCTAAAATTTGCGGATTTTTTCATATTTGAAAGAATTTAAGCTCAAAAGGTCTGAATGCCAGAGAAAATGATACTGACCGATTTGTCCATTTCTACCCCCAAGGTCTCCAACAAAGGTCTTTCCCAGTGATTCTTTTAACCAGAGATGCCAGGGTTGGATCTGAGACCTTCTACATGCAAAGCAGATGCTCTACCACTGAGCTACAACCCTGCAAATATTTTTACAGTGTCTCTGAGATCTCTGGGCACTGTTTTCTCCTGGAGTATTTAGGAACCTCAAAACATCTTTCCCTTTTATAGAGAAGTCTCTAGACGCTGGAGTGTGGGTAATGTTGAGTAAAGGGCATTTTTTTTTCTTTTAAAAAAACAAAGAAGCAAATCTTTGTTGTTATGGACTGGCGTTCTGCCAGCCACTTAGCAATTAAAGGTTTAATTTCCCAGCAATTAAAGTTTTCATTACTAAGCAATTAGCACTTAAGGTTTTACATGATAAGCATTTAGCTGAATTCTAAGGCTGCCTGAAGTTGGTACTGGGCATGGGATATCGTGGAAGTGTATCAGGGTAGGGGAGAGGGAGAGAGAATAGAATCCTGAGTGTAGATTCTGGGATGGCCAAGGAATCCTCCAGGTCAGCAGGATTCACTTTTATACAGAACCAGCAATATGTCCATAGGGCCATAATCAACACCATTATATCCCAAGCTACTAATTAGATGAGATAGTTTAGATTAGGGGTCAGCAACCAGGAGCCTCAGAGCAAAATGTGGACCCCTTGTGGAATATAAACTCACCACCCATTGGCCAACCTATAGGTAAGAGACTGCGGAGTGACTGTGTGTGGCAATGGGGAGGTGTCCTGGCACATGCCTCTCCAAGCCCTCTTCAAAGTGGCCTCCTGTAAAACTTGATACTGACTGACAATGAAGACATTTTTGGAGAAAATGTCATGGCCCAAATGGCCCAACACCCCTCATCCAACCCTTTGAAATCTATTCCCTAATGTGTTCCATCACATGTACTTTGGCTTGAATTGTTGGCCCACTGTGAAATTTATTGGGTAGCCTTGGACATCTATTATCTCCATTTTAATTCAATTAGTGAGAACATAAGAACTTAAGAAGTGCCATGCTGGATCAGACCAAGGATCCATCTAGTCCAGCATTCTGTTCACACAGTGGCCAACCAGCCATTGGCCAGGGATGAACAAAGCAGGGCATGATGCAACAGCAGCCTCCTGCCCATGTAGCCCAGCAACTGGTGCACACAGACTTATTGCCTCGAATACTGGAGAAAGCACATAACCTTCCGGGCCAATAGCCATTGATAGCCTTCTCCTCCAGAAATTTATCCAACCCCCTTTTAAAGCCATCCAAACTGGTGGTCATGGCTACATCTTGTGGTAGCAAATTCCATAATTTAATTATGCACCGTGTGAAGAAGTACTTCCTTTTATTTGTCCTGAATCTCCCACCAATCAGCTTCATGGGATGACCCCATTGGGTTCTAGTATTTTTGAGAAAGGGAGAAAAATGTCTCTCTATTCTCCACACCATGCATATTTTGGACACCTCTAACATGTCTCCCTCCTTTTTTCCAAGCTAAACAGTCCCAGCTGTTGTAACCTGCCCTCATAGGGCAGATGCTCCAACTCTTTCCTGCACTTTTTCCAGCTCTATAATATCTTTTTTTAGGCATGGTGACCAGAACTGTACACAGTATTCTAAGTGTGGTCACACCATAGATTTGTATAAAGGCAGCATGATACTGGGAGTTTTATTCTCAATTCTTTTTCTTATGATGCCTAACATGGAGTTTGCCTTCTTTACAGCGGCCACACACTTGATTGGCATTTTCATCGAGCTGTCCACCACAACCCCAAGATCTCTGTTCCTGTCCAGATTGCTGAGTACCTGAAATTTTAGGATGTCTCTAAGCCTTTCAAATAAACTGGTTTCGTTGGGTTTTTTTACTGCACACTGAGCAAAAGCATGAAAAAGGAAGAGGGATATGGAGCTGAAAACCACTCAGTTTAATCCATTGTGGAATGGAATGTTGAACTGGATGCGTTAAGCTTTTAGAAACTTCCTTACAGAAACCAAAGTACCTCTTAACAATGCCACGGCTGTTTAAAATAAGGGTGGCAATTGGTCCTTGGAATTCTAGAGTAACAAGAGAGGATGTGACCTCAACCCAAAAGTTACCTGGCTGTTTAATTATTTTTAAAAAAATACACATACACACACACACACACACACACACACACACACACACGTAGAGAGTGGACAAAGAGAGTAAGAATCCTCAATTGGAAACGTATATTGTTCTCTGTGCTGGGCAACCGGAATGAAAAAGAGCTCAAGTTACTAGTTATGGGAGATATTTTATTTTAAATTGATTTTTTTTTTTAGCGACGTATTTACCAACACACAACCCAAGCACTGTAGAGGATATAAATGAAATGCTATAATTATACACGAGAGTGGGTGTCTGACCTTTGGATTGCAATATCTTGTCTCCTTTGTCCTCTCCTTATACAATCCAGCCTAAAGGATGAAATTGCATCTTTTTCTTTGGGTGTCACAAGAATGAGGTGGTATTGGAAACTAGTGAGGCATGGCACAATGTCGCTGTTCATAGCTTACAATAATTTACCCATTTTCATTTTGTTTGATTTTATTAACACCTGAGTCTCTAGGGCGGAGAGTAGAAGGGAGGGCAGAAAATAGTTGAGCTGTCAACTAATAATTGGGACAATTTCCAACACACACACACACATTCACACACACACCTGCCTGGGCTTTGTTTCCAATACCTTTTTTTCCCCAAATCCAAAGGTAGACCAACTAATGCCTTGTCCTTTGAGAATGTGCAGTGTCTCTGAGAATGCATAAAGTTCCTTCCCTCCCCACTGGCTATCTTGTGATGTACTGAATCCAGTGAATGTTGTAAAACCAGCTCCCTGCCTCTGGGATTTGTATGTATTACTTATTTGTGGGCTTGTTTGTGGTGCAGAGCGGTAAAGCAGCAGTTTCTGCAGCTGAAACTCTCCCCACGGCCTGAGTTCGATCCCAGTGGAAGCTGGTTTCAGGCAGCCGGCTCTGGTCGACTCAGCCTTCCATCCTCCCGAGGTCGGTAAAATGAGTACCCAGCTAGCTGGGGGAAAGGTAATCACGGCCGGGGAAGGCAACGGCAAACCACCCCGCTATAAGGCCTGCCGAGAAAACGTCAGTGAAAGCTAGCGTCCCTCCAAGAGTCAGTAATGACTCAGTGCTTGCACGAGAGGTTCCTTTCCTTTCCTTTATTGGATTTAAGCCCGCTTTTCAAACATGCTCCAAAAGCAGCTTACAAAAGAGGAAAACACAACCAAAATACAACAAACCAATGTTTTAAAACATGCCAAAAAAAACAATGCAACAGCAGAATCTAAAACGAGCACACGCACACCCCTAAAAAAAAGTGTCAGATATAAAACGAACAAAAATGTAAAGACCTAGGGAAAGTAAAAGACCCAGCAGGTAAATGACAAAAAAAGGCCAGATCTACACCAAGCAGCATATGACGCTTTGAAAACAGTTTGAAAACTGTATAGGGATTTTTCCCTGAGCCCCAACAGATGTCACTACAGTTATAAACCGTTCTAAAGCAGTAGTGTGGTTCCTACCCAAGTAAGGGCTGGGAAAGCTACCCTAGGGAGAGCATACCACAATCAGGGTGCCACAACCAAGAAGGCTTTGCCCCCAATAGCCAGCTGGTAGAATTCAGATAGAAGGATAACCTGGAAGGAGGCATCCATTGAAGATCTTAGTGCAGGGGCAGAGACATGTGGAGTTAGGTGGCCCTTCTGATAGGGTCACCAATGCCTGATTTCAAAAAAATAACACCACACATACATTGGGTGAAACCAGCGAGCGGAACTAGGAAAGGCAGAGCATAGCATATGATGAACCTAGCAACTGGGACCTTCTGAGTCCTGGGACCATTGGCTGGTGCCCGATTATGCCAACCACTGCTGCCATGTCTGCTGCCCACTGTACGCCATTAGGCAAGGGGTCAAAAACCAGGGCCTCAAATGAAGAGCTAAGAAAAGGAGTAGGGACACGTGGAATTAATTAATGTAAGACCACAGTTCTGCATTCCCAATCTTTGCCATGGATCAGAATCTCCCCTGCCCCCAGTATATTTGCTATATTTCATAGAATCATAGAATAGTAGAGTTGGAAGGGGCCTATAAGGCCATCAAGTCCAACCCCCTGCTCTATGCAGGAATCCACCCTAAAGCGTACCTGACAGATAGTTGTCCAGCTGCCTCTTAGTGTGGGAGAGCCCACGACCTCCCTAGGTCACTGGTTCCATTGTCGTACTGCTCTAACAGTCAGGAAGTTTTTCCTGATGTCCAGCCGGAATCTGGCTTCCTGTAACTTCAGCCCATTATTCCATGTCCTGCACTCTGGGAGGATCGAGAAGAGAGCCTGGCCCTCCTCTGTGGGACAACCTTTCAAGTATTTGAAGAGTGCTATCATGTCTTCCCTCAATCTTCTCTTCTCCAGGCTAAACATGTCCAGTTGAAAGAGTAGGTTTTTGCCTCGTTGGAAGTGCATTTAAAGGGACTTAATAGGTGATGACTCTATACAGAAATAAAAGATGTTGCATGAAATACAAGGGAACCACACTACCAGGGTTAAGAACATTTACATCCAGTTTATAGACTCATAGAATTGTGGAGTTGTATCATCTAGTCCAACCCTCTGCAAAGTGCCGGAAAACCAATTAAACCATCCATGAGAGATGGCTCTCCAGCCTCTTCTTAAAATCCTCCAAAGAACCCACAACCTGTGTATGTAGACTGTTGATAGATCTTACCATCAGGAAATTTTCCCTTATATTTAATCAAAACATACACAGCTGTAACTTCTCCTGGTTTCTGTGGCCATGGAAAATAGTGCTTGACCGCCTTCCCTGTGGCATCCTTTTATGTACCTGCACTCTGCTAACACATCTCCCCTCAGTCTTCTTTTCTACAGATTGAACATCCCAAGTTGATTGCATTGTGAGAGATTTCAGCATGCACTGAACTCTCCCGCTGAAATCCGTGAGGCATAAAAATCCTTCACTTTGTCTGGATCCATACCCTAAACATCACCTCCTTCAGCCTATCTTTTCCCTACCTCTCTTCCCTTCCCACCCTCAATCCTCACTTCTTTGCAACCTCCTCTGTTTATCACCAGAACTCCTTTTCTGTGACATTGATGCCCAGGCTCTGAAGGTGAAAAGATAAGATTCCAATTGATGCTGAGTGACACGCCAAACTAAACTTGACCTCTGACCTTTCCCCCCAACTGCTCTTTCTATGGACCATGGCGATGAGCTGCCAATATTGTAACCAAGTGTCTCCTTACAAAATTGGCCCTTTATCTTGCGATTTAAAAACAAACAAACCAACGTTTCTCATAAGTGAAAGATATCAAAGGAAGGGAAGGAATAGAGACAATGGAATGGACAATTAAAGTCACGGGGCATCTCTTGGAGACCCAGGGCCTAACTCAGCCTCATGGGGCTTCCAATCCAGCCACCAGCCTCTCCCTTTATATATTCACTCTCCTATTATGCACCTCAGCTGCTTTCTTGCGATCTGTGCAAGGATACATGGATTTGCCAATTTCTCTTTTCTCCGAAGGTTTCCTTGAACATTCATATGCTTTTTTTTTTTTGCACACTTCTCCAAATGCATGCATTTTTGTCTAATATACTTCTTTTTTTGCATGTTGTTTTTCTTACATAATACATATTTGAACATCCTTTTCCATTGATATATGCAATTTGACTTGCAGGGGCTTGGGGGGGACGCCATTGCAAAAATTCAGAAAATTGCAAATTCCAATGTGTGAATAAGCAAAACTTGAGCTTGCTAAAGGTCTCTGGATTCTATCATTTCAACCCAAGTCTGATTGCAAGCTTTGTTGGTTTTGCTCATGAAAATCTGTGCAACTTCTGTGCATATCTTTCCAAATGTACATATCAATTGTTTGTGTCTTCAAAATGCACACATCCTTCTCCCATTGATGAAAGTGTAGCTGTGTGTAGGGCTGTGCTCTGCTCCAATTCAGATTGCGAATCTGGAGTGGAGCGACCCGATCTGCCTCCACCAAAGGCAGATCCGAATCAGTTCGGGGGAGCTGTGGACCGAGGCGAAGCAGTTCGCCTCCATCTGGAGCTGCGAACGCAGGTAAGAAGGGCTCACCTGGCAGTCCATGCAGTGACGGCGGCGGAGCCAGGTAAGGGGGCAGGGGGAGTGGGGCTAAACTGGCTCCGTCATGGTCCAGCTCAGTTGAAGCCTGCACCAGACCACGATGTAGGCAGGTAAGTGGTGGGGGGAGGTGGCTTACCTGGCTCCACCGCTGCAGTCCATGTGGTGACGGCGGCCAAGCCAGGTAAGGGGGCAGGGGGAGGGGGCTTATTCAGCCCCCATTTTGCCCGCCGTTCCCCACTTACCTGCTTCCGCCATCCTCTGTGGAGGCAAGTAAGTAGGGAAGGGGGGGCAAAATCTCGATCCACCCCTCCGGATCTCGCTACGCGGAGCGGAGCAGGGGAGGGGCGAATCGACCTGATCCGAAAGTTGCGAATCGGACGACGAAGCGGTTCGGGGGTCCATGCACAGCCCTAGTTGTGTGCGTGTTTAAAAAATGTATGCTTTTTTTAATGTGCATTTTTTTTTCCAAATGCATGGATGCTGTTCATCACGTTTGGGGGTCAGAGGTCTACAAATCACCTCGCAAGCTTGGAAATGCATGGATTTCAACTGCAGTTTGCATCCAAGTCTATGTTTGGTCTGGAACGTACAAACTCAGTAAATCCTTATCAAAAATGAACTGAGGTTAATTTCTCATACATGCCTAGCCACTTTGCTGAAGCTAAATAGAGTTCAGTTCCTCCGACATAGAAGGAAGCGTGGATACAAATGCAATAAATACATTTTGAAACATGTATTCCTGCTTGCCACTGACTGCCCCTTCCTGGAATAATACACATTATTTTCCCAAAGAACGTAACCATCAGATGGTTTTTCCAAGCTTAGTGCACCTAACTGGATTGTTTCTAAGATTGCTATTATTATGAGAGGCGGAACAAAGAGTGCTCAGTTTTACTGACAGTTCTGATTATAATGTCTGTGACGCACACATAGCTCCCTTTTATGAATTTCTGTTTCTTTATGAGACACAGTCATGTGGATTGCATAGGCTGCAATGGAACCCAACCCAACACAATGGGGATGTTGTTTTTTTGATAGTAGGTTACAATATCTAACTATATATGCAAATACCAGCTGATGTATGCTTCTGTTCATTGACTATCTGGATTCCCATTGGATAGTTTAATCCATCACTTGCTGAGAATGTCATGCTCTCCAGCGTGTTTATCAGGCAATACTCCATGTTATTTTCATTGCTGTTACTTTGTGTGCCATCATTGGGTTAGGATTTCTAGTGCTTTATTGTGGAAGTAAAGGTTTTCAGAGCAAGAGCATTGGCTTGTCTAAATTTATTGGATGACTTTCCGTTGTTGAAGCCCAAGGATGTGAACGAGGTGCTTGGCTAAGTCTGGTCAAACGCCCATTTATAACTCTTCATGGCTTATTAGAGACTGCAGAATTAGAACTTCTGAAGAAGTTAGCCTCTATATGTTTGGGTATGAAGACAGACAACAATTTCCACTCAGATTACGAGTGTTAATTTCCTTAGCTAATACTAAGATCATCACCAATTACTACCGGTGTGAATGGGCCATCTTTATTTATTTATTTAGAGTATTTTTATCCCGCACCTCAGCCAAAAGGCTCTCGGAGCGGCTTATATATCAATAAAGAAGATAGTCCCTACCCTCCGGCTTACATTCTAAAAAAATGACGTGACACACAAGGAAAAGTGGATGGGGAGGGAAGAGGGAGAAAATAAAAAGAAATTAAGGAGACTGTTTAGGCTGGTGGGAAGGCCCTGCTCCGTCCTCTCATCTCCCAAAGGAGGGGCAAACCAACAGCTCCTTCTTCCCCACAGGGTGAAGATGTCAGTTAGCCCTGTGGGGGGCGGGGTCCAACTGAAGCAGGCCCCGGTGGTCCCTGCCTGCTCCAGTCTCCCTCTTGTGATCTTTTCAGCAACTTCCTATGCTTCCCAGGTCTCTTTGTGCTCCAGTTTTAAAACACAATGTTGGTGCTTAGTGTTGTTGTTGTTATTGGTTTATTTTGGTTTTATTCTGTAGCTAATAATAAGAACAAGCATAATAATAATAATAATAATAATAATAATAATAATAATAATAATAATAATAATAATAATAGGATTTGTTATTATATTTAATGTTCGAGCTTTATTTTGTGAACTTCCCAGAAAGCTTTGGCTATTGGGCAATATAGAAATGTAATAAATAAATAAATAAATAAATAAATAGTAGAAATGTTCTGTGCCCCCTTCATTTCAATAGAAAACCTGACTCCCACTTATACCACTTCGCATGTTAGGATCATGTCCCTACCGCAACATGAGAGAGTTTCAGCTATGGCGCAGTATATAAATTTAATAAATCAATAAATATAAATCAATGATGGGGGGGTGGAAATCTCATGTGGGTGGGGCATCTATGCATTGGAGCTTCTTTGCCTTTAAGCATTCAGGATTTAAGGCCATCATCTCCAGCACGATTATTTTACTGTATATGTTCCACTGCATGTAAATTTCATTGATTTCTATTAGGATGAGAGTGTAATTTTTCACTAAGGTAGCTGAAGCAGAATCTTGGTTTTTCATGTTCTGTCTAACGAAGCAAAACACTTCTGCGTGCTGGTAAGAGAGACGGCATCGTTTTGCTGTATCTTTAGGCTGGGTAAAAACACACCCACTGTGTTGGGTGGGATTCCGTAACAGCCTATCCATGTATCAACACATATCAAGACTGCACAGTAAAAATGTTAAATCACTGGAACCCAGATCGCCCTGTTTTGAGGTGACCATGTGGGTGGGGAGGGTGGGTGTATTCATGTGTTTTTAAAAATATTATTTTTAGACTGCCCTTAAAGGTTGAACCTCTCAAGTTAGCATATGTTCCATGAAGACTTTGGCACGCAAGCCTTCCATTTCTTCCTTACATTCGTCGGGTTCCCAAATTGCAGCTCGAAAACGTATCCATGGGCAATGTTGATTCCGCTCATTCTCTCGTCTTCTGTCATGTAAAGATGTCAAAGCTGTCTCCTCTAAATAAACGGTGCTCAAGCAAACTGTGATTCTTAACAAGTTACTAAGGAACGCGGTGAAACCTTCAGTGTCTCTTCCTTTTTGTTTACTCCAGCGTGTCTTTCACATGAGCAACGTAAAGGAAAGGAGACAAAATGGGGAAATGAATGAGGATGGCTTAATTGCAACAACGCCTTCTAAATGACTTTGGAACTGTAAAAGCGGGATGGGCCCAACCAGCAATCATATCATCCCTTGGCTGTCACCAGCAGCAGCCATTCCAGCAGCCTGTAACAGAAAGAGGTGATAGGGGAAGAAAGGGGATTCCACCAGTCCTGCTAAAATGTCTTCCTTTTCCCTCCCTCCCCCTCTTTCCTTGTGTGTCATGTATTTTTAGATTGTAAGCCTATTGGCACGGATCGTTATAAGAACATAAGAATCATAGAATCATAGAATAGCAGAGTTGGAAGGGGCCTACAAGGCCATCGAGTCCAACCCCCTGCTCAATGCAGGAATCCACCCTAAAGCATCCCTGACAGATGGTTGTCCAGCTGCCTCTTGAAGGCCTCTAGTGTGGGAGAGCCCACAACCTCCTTAGGTAACTGATTCCATTGTCGTACTGCTCTAACAGTCAGGAAGTTTTTCCTGATGCCCAGCTGGAATCTGGCTTCCTGTAACTTCAGCCCATTATTCCTTGTCCTGCACTCTGGGAGGATCAAGAAGAGATCCTGGCCCTCCTCTGTGTGACAACCTTTCAAGTATTTGAAGAGTGCTATCATGTCTCCCCTCAATCTTCTCTTCTCCAGGCTAAACATGCCCAGTTCTTTCAGTCTCTCTTCATAGGGCTTTGTTTCCAGACCCCTGATCATCCTGGTTGCCCTCCTCTGAACACGCTCCAGCTTGTCTGCATCCTTCTTGTATTGTGGAGCCCAGAACTGGACGCAATACTCTAGATGAGGCCTAACCAGGGCCGAATAGAGAGGAACCAGTACCTCACATGCCTTGCTGGATCAGACCAAGGGTCCATCTAGTCCAGTACTCTGTTCACACAGTGGCCACTGAAGATGCTCCAGCCCCTTCATCAATTTAGTTGCCCTTTTGTGCACTTTTTCCAGCTCTATATCTTTTTTAAGGTGTGGTGACCAGAACTGTACACATGGGATCCCACCACACCTGGTCACCACACCTTAAAAAAGATATAGAGTCTTGTTTATATATAAAGTCTTGTTTAACTCATTCTATGTAAGCTGCTCCAGGTTCCTTTTTGGCTGGAATGAAAATACTTTCAAATAAGGCATTATAATTAAATAAATAAACAAATATGGCTGCTTGCATGATTCTAGCTTCGTGAATTCTGAGACAAATTGACCTGATACATACATCCCAGACAAGCATGCACATTTCTGTCCATCGGATTTCTCTCTTCTGCAAACATTGCGACAGAGCTCAAAGAAGATGTCAACATTCATTCAAAAAATGTACATTTTGAAGCAAAGCACAGTTAGGAATGTGAAGTTTAAGAGAAGATGGACATTTAAATACTTCTGCAAAGATAGATTTTCATACAGACTTTTTTAAAAAATTATGGAATGATGCAGGGGTGGGATGGGTCAGACTTATTTATGACTGAACACGTGTGCAAATGGCATGGACAGATTTGAGACTGATCCCTACCCCCAAGACCACATGGAAATATAAGACTGTAAGAAGACTCAGGCCAAGGTCTGTTTGGATCAAGCCAAGATCCATTTGGTTCAGCATTGTGCTTGAGGGTGCGGGAGGAATCTGACCATGGGGAGGAACTCAATAAGTTTTCATTGGCTCATCCCCCAGGACTCCGGTTCATCATCTGCTAGCTGCCTGGTTCAGTCTGCAGTGAGTCAGGCCAGCTAGTGGACTTCCTGCGGTTTTTAATGTGTGCAAATTATGGCATCAATTTTTGCAAATTATGCTAACTCCAGCCTTAATTTGTGCAAAATACACAAATTGTAACCATGTTTTGCCCAAACTATGCAGATTTGTGTTGAGTGTGCCCTTCCCTCCGGCATTTGCACATGCTGGCAAACTGGCACGAGACACTCACATCAGTGAGACTTCTTTTATTCAAGGAAATCTTTTTGTGAACTGTCCAGAGAGCTTCAGCTATTGGGTGGTATAAAAATGCAATAAATAAATAAACAAGTAAAATCTCATGGTGAAAAGCTTAATGGTTACACACTTCAGAAATATTTAAAGCTAATTGATGGTCAGAAAGCTTTAGGCTCCAAGATAATGTACAGTTAAACTGCTATTCACTACGATTTGCTTGAATTAGGGCTGACACAAAAAATATATACACAAAAGGTCCCTGGAATTCAGAGGAACCCTGTGGCTTGGCTCACATATGCAAACTGAGTCTGATATGCTGCAGGACTCAGGCAAGCCCTGAGCTCAGACAAGCAGCACATGAGTGCAACAGCTCCCTCCCACCCATGTTCCCCAGCAACTGGTGCATGTAAGCTTACTGCTTCTGATACTGGAGGTAGCACATAACTATCAGGCTAGTAACCATGGGTAGCCTTTTCCTCCAGGAATTTATCCAACCTGCTTTTAAAGCCATCCAAATTACTGGCCTGCATCCTGTAGTAGCAAATTCCATAGTTTAACATGTGCTGTGTGAAGAAGTCCTTCCTTTTGGCAATCTTTTAAATTTAAATGTATAAAAATGTAATAAATAAATAAATAAATAAATAAGGGTTTCAAAGCACTGTGTCTAGGTGTTGCCATATGTCCCGGAAAACCGGGAATGTCACGTTTTCCAAGCATTCCCAAAATGTCCCGGCCAGTCAGTCAAGAATCCCGGATTCCTGTCTCAGCCGGCCGGAGAAATTCCAACCTCCGAAATGGTGCCTTGAGCCTGCTCAGAGGAGTGTCATTCTCCATACTGAAGTCTCCTCTAGCTTTTGAGAACTAGTAGAGAAATGTAATTTAGTGTCATTTTTTTTCTGTTTCTTTGCTTAAACTGTTCGTTGCCTATTATTTATTTGCAGGTGCTTAAGTACTTTAGGCTGCAATCCTGTGCATACTTACCTGGGAATAAGTCCTATTTAACTTAATAGGATTTGTTTCTGAGTAGACACACATAGGATTGCAGTGTTAGATAACTAACGCTTAGATAGCTTTCTTTCTTTCCGTAAACATTTACATATCTGTGTTTTTTTTTTTAAAAAAAATATCCTACACTCCACCCCCCCAAAAAATTGTCCCAGTTTTGTAGATTCAGAATATGGCAACCCTAACTGTTTCCACCTTATCTCAGTAACCCTTACAATGCCCACATCACCTCCAGACACATACAATACAAACCTATGCATGTTCTTTCAGAGCTGAGTTCAATGGATTTATACCTCAGTAAGTGTATTTCGGATTGCAGCTGTATTGCTAACTCACAAGAGGGTTCCACCTTTAAAGGCATCCTAAAAAGAATTTTAAATAAAAAGAATTTAATCAAATATTTAACAATGCATTCTTGGCCTAAAGAAAAACATCACTCTCAGGGTGGCTAAACGTAGCTGCTTCCAGATGGAAGGCTTCTGGCAATAGCAATCAAAATGCATTGTGCACCCCTTCCAGATCCCTTCATCAGGCTAGATGTTACAAAAAGGCAGGATGGAGGGGAAAAGAGGGAGGGAAAGGCTGAATTGATGTTGAAGTCATGATCTTTGCATGATCAGATATCCCCCACAGCACTACTACCTGTAACATCTTGCCTGACGAAGAGATTTGGAGATCTCGAAAGCTTACACATTTTTTATGACCTTCAACTTGTCCTAATAAAGGTATTAGACTAATATGGGTTTTGGATTTTTCCCCCTTACAGCCAATACAGCTATCATTACTTTTTGTGTGACTTGAAAAATACATTGGGGAGTTATTCCCAAAACCTTTATTTACTTGTTTTTATTTGTTGTATTTCCTCTCCCCCTGTAAAAAAAATCAATAAAGATTTATTTATTTTTAATGGAAAAATCCAACATTTGGTCTAGCCTGAACTTGATAACCCAAAGCCTTAATGCTTAATAAAATAGGGCTGATGTACTGCTAAACCACAATGTGATTTCTGTTGTTAAATCTCAGGATATATTCTTTCTTCAATGCTAATGGGGTTTATCGTTGATCAGCTGATAACATAACTCACAAAAATGGCCTTTGTTTTTACAGTATGCACGGAGATTCACAACTGTGGACTCCAAGGCATAGCATTCAGCTTGTAACGGGCATGGAGGCAACTCTTTTGCATATCAAATGGGCATCAACAGCCTCTGTTTTATGGATACAATGCATTAATTGATGGATAGGATGGAGTGAGGAAGTGAAATTTGGTATACATTAATGCATATGTTGACTATAGCCTGGCATTCTCCAGAACGCTGGACTGCATTTCAATGCACGCCTTCAGTTCAAGAAACCTTCAAATGGTCACCATTTGACATTACATTGGAGTGATTATTCCGGTTTATTAAAACAATGATGCATTTGGATGAAGCGATTTTAACACTTTGCTGAAGAATGTTATATGTTTGGAAGGAGGGGTTTCCCCAATCCGGTGAAATAAATGGCAAAACGTCAGAGCTTCTGGTGTCAAAAATCAACATCGCTTTTCCTAGGGTCATAAAATAATACCCCTTTGATTGATTATTGCCAAGATGAAAATTACCCCTTCCCGTTGGGCTTCTCTAATAGCCTCAATTTCAATTCTGGCCTGTAATTCATTTCAGGATTGTTATCTGTGTTTGCCTCACATCTTTACACAACCATATGCTGACACAGATGTCGGCGTACTTCCTTTGTAGAGAGGTGTGGCTGCAGCATGTTCTGAGGAATATTTATTTACTAGCCAATGAAACTTCCATTCCACATGTATAGATGGAGGTTCTTTGCAGCAACAGGAAGGAGCTGTGAAGATGCAGCAGACCTCTGACGGTCCAGCTTTCAAGCCACACATGTCGCTTGGTGGCTTGCTCCATTCTTGAATGCTGGCCTCCATTATGAGGTAAACTCTGAGTTCTACGTTTTGACTGCTAGTGTAAAAACATCCCCCATGTTCAAATGTTTCTAGTAATCAGAGTGCCTTGGCCTATGTCTGGGCCAAATATCAGCTTTGGTTGAAGGTACACTCCGATTTTGAGAGAGGAATGTGCAAACTTCCCATCTGTGCCCTTCGAACCTTCCTAGTAATCAATGCATGTTGGATGGAATTCCAGCATCCTGGCTGGTGTGATCATAAAAAGAGCCCTGCTGGATTGGAGCACAGGTCTTAAGAGCATTTTGAACTAAACATTATGGCCTAACGTGTCACACGAACCATGACTTAACATGTTGTGTGAACCATTCTTAACTATGATGGCTACATTAGGGTGACCATATGGAAAGGAGGGCAGGGCTCCTGTATATTTAACAGTTGTATTGAAAAGGGTTCTCTCTGATAAATCAGAAAATTTCAGCAGGTGTCATTTGTATACATGGAGAACCTGGTGAAATTCCCTCTTCATCACACCAGTTAAAGCTGCAGGTGCCCTGCCCTCTTTTAAATCTGGTCACTCTAGTATAGCTCCTGCACCTTTAACTGTTGTAATGAAGAGGGAATTTCACCAGGTTCTCCATATATACAAATGACACCTGCTGAAATTCCCTTTTCTATGCAACTGTTAAAGATACAGGAGCCTTGTCCTCCTTTTCATATGGTCACCCTAGGCTACATAACCATGGTTTAAACATGCTCACTAACCATTTACTGCAAAAGGGTTAGTGGCCTAACCATGGCTTAGCATATTGTCTGACTGGGCCCATTATCAAAACCAAGCTGAATCTAGGTTCCTACCCACCGCTACTTGTCCCGGAACACCTTAAAGACTAACAAATGTATAGTTCTCATGGACTAGAGTCCACTTTGACCATGGGTTGTTTTTTTGTTTTTGTTTTTGCATGGCATTAATCAGCCGAGACTTTCTGCCACTGCCTTTCCTTCCACTTGGCTTTAAAAAAAGAAGAAGAAAGAAAGAAACCCCAATGAAAACACATTTGAGGATAAAATGCTTGATTAGGCTGTCCCTGGTTTGCCTGGTTTAGGAAGATAATTGAAAACACAATGGATTGGGGAGTGGGGGCGGAGGGGGGAGGCAGCATCCTTTGCAAACGCATGCCATTTAAAATCTATAGCACATCACCTATATTGGCAGCGCGAGTTGCTTTAATTACATAAATACAATCCTTCTGCTAATGCAGTGCAAACACAGGGTAGAGCGATATTGTCAGCTATGGATTCTATCATACAAGCGGAGATTGTATTTTTGGGTGCTTTTCAATGAAAAAAAAAAGTCTCCCTCCTCCGCCCTTGCTTCTTATAAAACAACCTTCTGCTGAGATGGGCTGGCTCTCATTCTCGTGTCTGTTATGCAGGGAGGACCGATTTTTCTGACCTAAGTCATCTCTTACAGAAATTACTGGAGCAGCCTCCCCCAGAGATGCCCACACTGGTTGGGGATGAGGAGGAAGGGACCATAGTTCAATGGTAAAGCACTTGCTTTGCACGCAGAAGGCCCAGATTCAACCCCCGGCTTCTCCAGGTAGGTCTAGGAAAGAATCTTGCCTGAAACCCAGAAGAACCTCTGCCAGTCAGTGTTGACAAAACTGGGCTAGATGGACCAATGGTCTGACTCAGTATAAGGGAGCTTCCAATGTTCCTAGGGAGAATATCAAGGAAGAAACTCAGGTTTTGCCATTTGAACATGCAGCCATTTTACGTCAGTACCAACACTTCTGTTTTGTGTTGTGTTTCCTGGCCTGCCAAGTCCTAATAGAACTAATCTCAACAGATATATCACTGCCTGGGGTTCTTCTAAAACAATCAGCTGCCAGCGTATTAACCTTTTGTTCTTTCGTTCGCCCAAGAGTGGAAGCCACTCTCCAGAACACTTTACAGGCATTTTCTTTGCGATGTTGATTCCTATTAGATACCATGAGGTACACAGTAATTATTATAATTATGTGCATTGCTTAGGCTACCCTGCTAAATAACAACCACTTGTATTCAGAAGTCATAATTGTCGCATCTAGACTTTAAAATGAAATCTAATTAGATGTCAGCTTATCCTTCTAACCTTCCCATCCTCCAACCGGCCTGGCAAGCAAATTTGAGCTTCTAGCAACAACTAGAGGAAATGAAATCTTGTCCAGCTACTGGTTTGTACGTCTAATACATGAATGCATCTTTGCATACACATTTGTATTATTAGCAAAGAAATGTATCACGTGAGCTAAGAACATATGGAGAGACCGTCGGGTTGAAACCAAAGGAACATCTAGTCCAACCTTACCTAGCCTGGTGCCCACCAGAAGTTATGGAATATGATTCCCAGCACTCCTGAACAGTTGAGGCTGGTGGCTCCAATTTCAGTGGGGTGAATTCACAGCCCAGAACCAGCCGGAACGCTAAGGGAACTATCCAGGGTGCTGAACCTCTAGGTTTCAGGACCTTGGATAGTTCCTTTAGAGTTCTGGTTGGTTCAAACTAAAACCCACAATAGAATCACAGCCTCACTGAAATCCGAGCCGTCACCCTCTACTGGATACCACTTGGGTGATCGGTATCCCATTTAGGAGGTATGTCACTGGCATGATGCAGTGCTACATGTAGGGATGTCATGGGAACTGATTGGTGTCATGGGAACCGACATTGGACACCCTTGCCCCTCCTTTGGACCCAGTTCACTGAGCCATGGCACATTTGCCACTCCACTCTTTGAGCGCACCATGCCATGGCTCAGTGACCACCCAGCAGCCATCCACCCTTGTTCAGAACCTCCATTACATGAGAACATCAGAAGAGCCCTGATGCTGGATCAGACCAAGGGTCCATCTAGTCCAGCACTCTCTTCTCACAGTGGCCAACCAACCATTGGCCAGGGACCACCAAAGCAGGGCATAGTGCAATGGCACCCTCTCACCCATGTTCCCCAGCAACTGATTTACACAAGCTTACTACTTTGGATACTGGACATGGAGCAATGGCACCCTCCCACTCATGTTTCCCAGCAACTGATGCACACAGGCTTACTGCCTCAGATACTGGAGGTAGCACATAACCATCAGGACTAGTAGCCATTGTGCTCAACAATGGCTCCAGAAATTGCATATTTCCCAAGTTGCATAAAGACTCAATGGGGGAGGGGGTCCATTAAAGGTGTCTTGCCCAGGGGCCCTCCAAATCCTGGAGACAACACTGTGCACAGCGGAGGTTGTGTGAAACCACTTCCTTTAGAATAATTTACATTTGTGCCCTCCAGTGCAGTGACATCACTTCTTTAAGACATTTATCCATGCCAATCTAACATAAAAAGGTCTGCAGAATAGATCCGGACAATTGCTTCATATTGCATGCATCTTATTATCAATTGTACATCACGTTCCTCCCTGGAAAGCACACACAGGAGCATTATGCACCTCAGAATCACTGTTACTCATCACTGCAGACGCAATTGACTTAATTGTACAGCAGCTTGCACAATTACAGCACTGTTGCTTCTTTTCACAGATCTGACAAAAAAAAATATTTACAACCCTGCTGTCTTTCAGGTTGCTTATCTCCAATGGCAAATATGTGGGCTTGGCTCCAAGAACAAACAAGCAAAAGTCTGCCACCTCCCTGGCAGAGGCAGAGTTCTCTGAACATGCTGCGAATCTACGACAAGAGCCCAAATCGGATTTTACGTGCTCCGAAAACATCTGTTGAAATGTGGACTTTGCAAACATTCGCCGATGAGAACGTCTCTTATCTGCTGAAATACTTGATCAATGCATTCGCTGAATGCAATGGAAGGGAACCTAACTAGCCGGGAATTATAGCAACCTGTCCATTTCCAAATCAAAAGTACCCAACTGAAATTCCAAAACTTCTCATCTCTTCAACGTACACAAAACCCATTCCTCAAACTCCCTTTCGCAGGGAAAGGTGTGTTCAGTTCTCGCATTGAACCGCCTGAGTACTTTATCTTGGCATGTAGAAACTCAGTGTCTGTTAAGTGGACCATGCTGCCACATAGTGGAAGTCCAGAGTACGGGCTTTCCCCGTACTCTGCAATGTGTCCCACATCTGTAAAAGATGGAAATAATGAGGCTTGTTTGTTCCTGTAATAATTAACGGTGCATTTGCACTCCACGTGGATCGCTGTTGATGTTTACTGTTTCATCAAGTATGATGGATGCCTTGTGTTTGCAAATTCAAATTAGCATAATTTCTTAACCAAGGGACCCATGAAAAGGTTCAATTATGAAGCAATCTCATTAATACCAGGGCTTGTTAAACTAATAGAAAGAGACAACCCCAACAGCTCTGATATGGATACATGTGCTTCGAATATAATTAATGGAGAAGTATTCCCGGGCCCTAAAACAAGTCAGCATTCGATGAAATATGACATGCCGGAATAACCGCGTTAATAGATGCTACCGTGCCTGAAATCCAGTGTTTCGTAGACACTTTTGTAATCTATTCTCATCTTTTTTCATTAAAAACACAAAGCCATTTACCAAATGCACATCTCAACCAGCAAATTCTGGCCAGCTGCAATCATATCATAGCAATTTCCCCACAAATTTGCCCACTGTGAGTTCATTTCTATGCAACGATTGCATCTTCCAAGTGTTGGAAGCCAGAGAAAGCACTCTACGTTTGTTAACTGCATCTTCCATTGTGTTTGAATAGAACTTACTGGGCTTTGGGATCTCTTATCATAAACAGAAATTTGGGGGGGGTTGCACCCTGCTTCTCCCACATTTTTTCTCGTTTTCACATGGCTCAAAGCATAGCCACACCAACCCAACCTTTAGCCACTTTGGAGAGAGGATTGATGTCATCTGCATTCATTAATCATGCCGAAACCATATGCCAAGATGGCAATCCGATGTTGGCTGAACTTGGGTGATCATTCCACATTTTTCCACACCTGTCCTCCGCCAGCCCATTGCCGTCTTAACATCTTTGCCACATGGTTGGCAAATGTGAACAGCTTGAAATTACTCTTGGAATCTTGGGGTTTTGAGGTGCTTCTGGCCTTGCAAAAGCACCCCATCGCATGCCTCATGTTAAGATTCATGTCAAACTCCAGTGCCGGAATATAGGAAGCTCCCTTAGAGCAGATATTTGTTTATCTAGCCCAGTATCGTGTGTTCTGATTGGCAGCAGATCTTAGGGGTTTCAGGAAGAGGGTTTTTACACGTGAGGCCCAACGACCTCAGGAAGAGAGGCATCGTGCCCGCCATTTTTAAAATTATTTTTAAAGAGGACAGAGCGCACAAACCGTTGTGCACTAAAGGTAAGGATTTTTTAAAATTTTAATTACTTTTCCGGCTCCCCCCCAACCCCAATGGAGTGCTGCGCCCTGTGCGTGGCTTCCAGCTCCACTTGAATAATCACGTGGAGCCAGGTCAAACCACGGCAAGGGGCCACATGTTCCACAGTCTCGGGCTCAGCCCAGGACCGCGGAAAAAGCAGGCCCAAAGGGGAGGGCTCTATCCCGGGGAAAGGGAGGGGTAATCCCTCCCTGATCCTGGGATCCCCTGTGCATCATGTGGACGCACAGGGATGATCCTGGGGTTTGCCCCATGATAAAGCCCAGTCTAGCTAAAAAAGTCTACCTAAAAGGCAGCTTTCTACGTACAATGAAAGGCCATAACTCCAGTAAGTAGCCAACTGCCTGACCTCTTATGACAGCCAAAGGACTGGGCGCCTGTTTTAGGATTGCGTGATGTCGTAATTCCTGCTATCTGGAATAATCTGAGGAGCTCTGAGTTATTCCACAGTAGATATGAAGTGCCAAATGGGACGAACAGTATACACAAAAAATGGACCATAAACTATATTGCCCTGAGTACACAGCTCTCCAGAAGTGTATTCCTTTAAACACACACATACACACACACACACACAGATTACTAAGGAATCTACAAGCATCATACACATGCTTATCATGTGAATTTAGAACTTTTCTGGCAGCTTTAAGACATTTCAGTGAAATGGGTTATGTGCAGAATACAATACCTTCCTAACTATTCATTGTTGAGACTCTCACCATCGCACTATTTTTTGTTTTGTTGTCTAGATTCATTATCTCTGTTTTATTGCAAACACACTCCTACCCAATCATATGATCTTTTCTTTTACTGTTATTTTTAATCAACAAGACAGGATTTTGAAATCAGTTTGGTTTTTTCTTTCCCCCCACCTTTCTTTTTTTAAAAAACCTAGTTACCAAAAATACTTGAAAATGGATGAATGACTCATATTGTAGATCACTTAATTCTATAAAATATTCAGTGACTCACATCATCCCAAGAGAAACCACAGAATTAACTCCCCTCTAAAGAGAGGGGATCTACTGTTCCCAGGAGAAAGATTTTTAAAAAAAAATCCAAAAGAATTATAACGTAAGGATTAAAAGTCATCCTTGGTTTTGCCGTTAACGTTCGTCAGAGTTCTAGAAAACCTCTCTCTGTGTGTGCACGCATCTGTGTGTCTTTTTTCCCCCAAGCAGTCTAATGAAACCTAATAAGAGAGAGCGCCTGTTTGCTAGATTAATTTCAATTTGTAAATGTTGATTAGTTCCATGCAAGGGTGTAATGATCCAGTCGGGAGGAAAATATGACACTGGAAACGGATTTCAAAGAATATAGCAGCTGTGCAAGAAAGCTACATTGCGTAGAGTTACAAAGGAGGCACAGTTTGTTTCAGGAATGATCGGCGCTTTCAAAAAAAAGAAAAAGAAAGTAAAAGGAAAGAGCTGATGTTTCTTTTCATCTTAACGCAGAAGAGATCCTTGAATGTTTTAGGGTGTGTCGTTCATCTGCCATTGTACGAAACGTCCAGTTGTTGCAAAGTGGGAGTTATAATCTGACGGATCAACTCATTTGTCAGGACAAAAAGTAGCAAATTCTGATCACCTGCTTCTTTTAAGGGGTCAGCAGAGGGAGATCTTAAACGGTGTCCTGGAGGGGGGGGGATCTACACTACTGCTTTTAAAGCGCTTTAAAGCACTTTGAAAACGTTTTGAAAACTGTATATGCAGTGTGTCCTGGGCCCCAACAGTTGTCAAAACTGTTATAAAGTGCTTGGAAGTGCTTTAAAGCAGTAGTGTAGATCCCCTGCAGTTCCCACATAGCCCAATCTCCCTCTCGCTTTCTCTTTCTCATTTCTCTTAATCAGCCCAACAGTGCCAAACAACCTTTTCCCATCTCAATTTCTTGTCTCTCTCCTCGGCTTACTTCTTACTGGGTATTTTTTATACTAAAGTACATCTGTAAATGTAGCAGTGTCTGGATTTTGTGAAATCCACCCCGCGTGTGTCCCATGGATTGTGCGGTGTCGTTCGTCCCAGCGTCCATTCACAGAGAGATTTGAATATATTTTTTCCTGTTACACGGAAAAATCCATAAATAATTCCGTAAGAAAGTTCACAACAATTTCACTTAATTTATGTTAGTACACAACATTTAGCACATTGTTCTCCATTCCATTCAACTTGGGAGTTAAGAACATAAGAACATAAGAAGTGCCATACTGGATCATACTGGATCATACTGGATCATACTGGATGAGACCAAGAGTCCATCTGGTCCAGCACTCTGTTGGCACAGTGGTCGACCAGCCATCGGCCAGGGATGAACAAGCAGGACATGGTGCAACAGCACCCTCCCACCCATGTTCCCCAGCAACTGGTGCACACAGGCTTATTGCCTCAAATACTGGAGATAGCACACTGGAGGTGTAGACTTTTTTTCTGTCTAAACATGCACAGAATTGCACCCTAAATGCATTTTAAGTTAGATGGCCTTTCAATCCAATCTAGCTCCCTTACCTTCCTCTGGGTGGCACTGAGGACTAAGAGGTTTGTGGATCCAGTAGATCCTTGTCCCTTCTCCTCCTTGGCCAATGTACCAACACCCAAACAGCCACTTGCTCCCTTTCTGAGATTGCAGTGTTGATCTTGGGGGGGAAAAGCCACCATAGATCTTTCTGTGATGATTGGGAGGAGGTTGAGGTAGTCCCCAATCAAATCTCCTCTTCCAGGGTTGGAACTCTGTCTGCAGCTTCAGAGGAAAATGACTTCAGCATTGTTCAGCCCCTTGGACACTGTTTAGCTCAGACAATGTCGTAAATGCATCTGAATTGTATCTGGATTATGAACAAGTGCTTCTCTCCCTCTCTCTCTCTCTCTCTCTCTCTCTCTCTCTCTCTCTCCCTTGCAGCACAATCCTATGCATGTTTACTCAAAAGTATAAGCTGCCATCCCTGGGTGGCCATATCTTGGGTTGATGTTGACCAAGGGCCGGAGATTCATGCAGAAGCTCTAATAAGAAAGGGGGATTTCTTGTTTAGGCTTTGATTGAAAACAACAAAAGCAAAAAGCCGGCAGCCACCATGCAGGTGACTTTTAAAAATGAATCCACGAACATTGATGGATTTCCCTTCCGGGGTGGGAGACCATTGATCACATTGGGCTTTCATTGTTATTAAAGCTTCAACAACATTTGTATTAACAAGTCACCTTTGTGTCTTTAAAAGGCAAAAGGTTGATAGGCATTTATGGAGCGGGGGAGGGGGGAGCCCAACCAGAAAACAAAACCTCGCATCAAGTGCTGGAGAGCTCAATGGGTGTCAAAGGGAGGTAGAAGCACTCCGACCGAGACAAACGAAGACGAAAAATGAAGGAGGCAAATCCTTCCCAGTGCTGCGTTCTATCTAGCTGTATACTCCCTTCCTAAAAATAAATAAATGGGCTATTCATTCAAGGGCCAAAAATGAGGGGGTGCAGGAATGAAATCTTGGCTGTGGTAGCAGTGTCAACAAATGGGGAGATTGTTTATTGGGCATAGGAATGGCCAAAAAAAGGGGGTGTCATTTCCCTCTGATTAGTTACAAGGCATTTACTTGAGATAAGTGCTGTTTGAGTGGGTGACCTCCTAAGTACCTCCAACCCTGCACTGTTGCCAATTGTCTGCTTGACAGAGGAGATTAGATTCCACTAATGGTGTCGCAGCATGACAGAGAGATGTAAGGTCCTGGCGTGGAGGTAAGAGAGAAGGAGAGGGTATGTCCCCTTTCTTGCCTGCTTTCCCAAATCGACCAAGTCATCTCAGTAAGGAATGCAGCCAGTAGGCCGATTGCAGCTGCTATTCCATTCCACTAACGTTCCCTTTAATTATTATTATTATTATTATTATTATTATTATTATTATTATTATTATTTCTTACCTGCCTCTCCATCCTGATCGAGGCAGGGAACCACAATAAGTATGAAATACATAAAATATTGATTAAAAGCACAGTATACATTGTTAAAACTTCCTAAAAACATACTAAAAGCATCCTAAAAGCATCCTAACATTCCACTGGATAGGCCTGCCAGAAGAGATCAGTCTTTATAGTTTTCTTAAATGCTAAAAGGCTGTTCAGTTGACGAATCTCCTCCGGCAGGCCATTCTACAGTCTGGGAGCAGCAGAGGAAAAGGTCCTCTGGGTAATACCTGTCAGCTTAGTTTTCGCTGGCTGAAGGAAGTTCTTCCCAGAGGACCTGTGTGTGCAGAGCGGATTGTACGGGAGAAGGCGATCCCGCAGGTAGCCTGGACCCAAACCATGTAGGGCTTTAAAAGTGATAACCTACACTTTTTTCGCCCCAAAACTAATCAGCAGCCAGTGAAGAGATTTTAAAACTGGTGTAATATGGTCACCCCTAATTGTACCGGTGACCAGCCTGGCTGCCATATTTTGAACTAGTCGAAGTTTCCAGACTAGGCACAAAAGTAGCCCTATGTAGAGCGCATTGCGGAAGTCGAACCTCAAGTTTTCCACCACCCCAAAAAAGTCAGTCAGCATTCTGTAACCAGTCCTCATTGGGATATTTTTGAGGTCCTCCTGTCTTGACTTTGTCTACATAAGCAAGGCATGATAAATGATTGCATAAAGCAGCTCCCGCTAACCTCCGTGCAGCCACAATATCGAGAAAGAGTAAACCACTTGTAGCACATTTAACTATGCAGCTCAGTATTTGTGGGTATGCTTGTCATTTAAAACAAAACCAAAAAAAAGAAGAATCATTTTACAGTTCTGTCTGAAAAATCAATAATTTTGATTGTATGTCAGTGAAAGCGTTCTTCCAAGCTGTCCTCTGAGATAGGAAGCCTAATCAAATCAGACCTCTGAAACGCGAGATGTCAAGCCGTGTCGAGCGAAGTGCTACACCTGCAAACAGCAGACCAGAGCAGGTTAGTGGAGGCTGGTGGCACTGATTCTGGAGGGGCTGTGAATCCATTCTGGGTTTCAGTCAGAACCAGCCAGAACTCAAAAGGAGCTATCCAAAGTCTCAAGCCCTGTCCCCAAAATGGGTTCAGCCCCTTGGATAGCTCCTTTAGAGTTCTGGCTGGTTCTGACAGAAACCCAGAACAGATTCACAGCCCCTCTGGAATCAGAGCCACCAGCCTCCACTGGAGCAGGTCGCAAAAACATTAACTAGCTTACACTCAACTCCCCAAAGATGAAAAGGCATCAGAACTCTTTAAAGTATTGCTTAATTAGAGTGTAAGAGCTACTCTATCTTGCCCGACGCTTTCTTCAGCACAGCCAATTGAAACGTTGAATGGGCCATTTCATTTGACAGCCTGACCAATGAGAGGCAAAAAGCACCCAGCCAATCAGCAATGGGAGGAGGGTTTGGCCAACCTCCTATGGGTCCAGCATGGACTGATCAAACTCTGAAGCAGATGGGGAACCTTTGTTCGCGCAGGTAAGTCTTGATTTTTAAAAGGCCATGGGTGGAGTCAGACAACATGGCGTCTGACTGCCCAGGAAGTGAAACCTGAAGCATTTTGGTGGGTCACAGGAGAAAACCTACTTATTTAAAGTTATATTTTGGTGGCCTTTAAGGGTGGCATTCTTCCAAAGCAGTGGACATAACAAAAGAAACGAACACCAACAAAAAGAACATTACACATCCATAAAAACAGTCATTTCGGATAAAATTGGCTGCTCCAAGGTTGGGAGGACATCCGGGGGGGGGGGGGGGGTTGTTTGGCCACTGCATTGCTGATTTGGCCACATGGAGCAGAGAAAAGTGGAGGGGGGATGTTCAGAGCAGGAGTGGACAGCTGATGGTCATGGTCATCATCATCATCATCATCATCATCATCATCATCATCATCATTGTATTTATTTGTTACCCGCCTCTCCCTCTGGATCGAGGTGGGGTACAACACAAATGAGAACACCATAAAATACATATAACTAATTAAAACAAAATACATTATTAAAAGCAGCACATTATTAAAAGGCATCTTAAAATTCAACTGGGTAGGCCTGCTGGAAGAGATAAGTCTTTATGGCTTTCTTAAATTCCGGAAGACTGTTAAGTTGACGAATCTCTCCCGGCAGGTCATTCCACAAACTGGGAGCAGAAGAAGAAAAGGTCCTCTGGGTAATAGTTGTCAGCCTTGTTTTTGTTGACTGGAGTAAATTCTTCCCAGAGGACCTGAGTGTGTGGGACGGATTTTACAGGAGAAGGCGATCCCGCAGGTAGCCTGGACCCAAACCATGTAGGGCTTTAAAGTTGTGTCTTAGCTACAACTCCTCTTACCCCTTTCCATTGGCAATGCTGGCTACGGCTGATGAGCCAGAACCTCTGGAGGACCACAAGTTGCCCCCACCTGGTTTAGAAGGAAAAATTCCTGGAGGTGAAAGAGTTAAAAAGAAAACTTCCCTCCGCCCTACCCACGCCCATTGGCCAGATTGTAATGCCAAATACCTTGGAATAGAGCAACACCCTGACTCAGCATCACATGCCTAAGCAGGCCCAGCCCTGCCCTTGGGTGAAGCAACCTGTTCCAGGCAGCACTGTTGGAGATAGAGTGATCAGTCTAGGCATAAGGCCCATGGGAAGCAGACTACAGCAGTCACTGTCTGTTCTGGGATGCATCAGCACCTTGGATAGCACCCTGCAGTAAGTGCTAGCTAGAGTATTCCCCCCTAAGAAGCTGTTGTCCCAGCAAAGGGCTGGCGGAGTCTGGTCTTTCTGTGGCTCCACCCCTGCTGAATGCTGACAGCAGAATTTAAAGGGACAGTGTCTGATTCTGCAGTCTCATGCTTCTGAGTGGCTGGGGGTCAGGACAACTGCAGAGGAGTCATATTCAGGGTCAAAGGAGAGGCGGGGGGGGGGGACTATGTCCTCAGGCCAGGAAGGTATAGAAGGAGGTACTGAATCCAAATCCTCCTCAGGGTAATTCAAGGTATCAAAACCAGAGAACATGATAGGAATTGTTGTCTAAATGGTGCTGCACAGCTTCTTAAAGAGTTGAACCTAGTGGAGGAAAGTTGTGGGGGTCATTTGGGCTTTGCTTCACACAGCAAAATGTCTTGGGGTGACACTGGCCCTAAGACCCAAAGGACATGTTACGTTAAAGACCTTTTTTTTTTTTTACTCTAGAGTATGTGCATGGTAGAAGGTGGGCTCTAACGTTCCCTTTCCTATTGTGGCCCCAATCCAGTTCAGAGGCTCTGGGCCTGCCACATATTTTGCTGTCTTTCACGATCTGCCAATATCAATAGCTCATGCAAGATCCAAATTAGATCCACAGCAAGGGACCCCAACCTGCAGGCTAGGGTCACAATCCATATCAGAACCCCTACACTTACTCTAGAGTTTGTTTGTTTTTTAAAAAAAAGAACAACATTAAAGTAATGTGTATTTTGGTGTAAAGACAAGCAAATGGGTGATAAATGTCTTGCAACCAGACTACCTGAAAGACCACATTCTCCTATATGGGCCTGCCTAGGTTTTATGATCTTCAGGTGAGACTCTCCTCTTGGTCCCACTGACATCAGGGGAATGTTTGGTGAGGACACGAAACAAGGCCTTCTCGGTGACTGCTCCCAGCCTCTGGAACACCCTGCCAAGAAACGCAAGTTTGACACCCAAATATATTTCTCTATGCCTTCAACAACAGCGTCAGCTAAGGATAGTGTGTCTCCTCTGAATGAATGCTTAGAGACGGTAATGGGCTGGAAAACAAACTGAAGCTGAATCCAGACAAGACGGAGGTGCTTGCTGTCAAAGGCCACAACCTGGGTTTGGAAGTGTGTCAACCGTTTCTGGATGGGGTTACACTCCCCCTGAAAGACTGTGTTCGCAGCTTGGGGGTGCTTCTGGATCCGTCGTTCCAAATGGCAGCCCAGATAGACGCGACGGCCAGAGGTGCCTACTATCAGCTTCGGCTGATACGCCAGCTGCACTCCTTCCTAGAGTTAGAAGACCTAAAGACGGCAGTGCATGCACTGGTAACTTTGAGGCTCGACTTCTGCAATGCACTCTACATAGGGCTACCTTTGTGCCTAGTCCAGAAACTTCAACTGGTTCAAAATATGGCAGCCAGGTTGGTCACCGCCGGTACACCTAGGGTGGACCATATTACACCAGTTTTAAAATCTCTTCACTGGCTGCCAATTAGTTTCCGAGCAAAGTATAAAGCGTTGGTTATCACCTTTAAAGCCCTACATGGTTTGGGTCCAGGCTACCTGCGGGATCGCCTTCTCCCATACAATTCACCCCGCACACTCAGGTCCTCTGGGAAAAATCTACTTCAGCTAGCAAAAACTAGATTAACAACTGTTACCCAGAGGACCTTCTCTTCTGCTGCTCCCAGACTGTGGAATGGCCTGCCGGAGGAGACTCATCAACTTAACAATCTGCTAGCATTCAAGAAAGCTATAAAGTCTGATCTCTTCCGGCAGGCCTATCCAGTGGAATTTTAAGATGTTTTTAAAATGTTTTTAGGATTTTTTTAGGATGTTTTTAACAATGTATATTATGTTTTAATTGAGTATTATGTATTTTATCATCTATTGTTGTTCCCCGCCTCGATCAGAATGGAGAGGCAGGTAAGAAATTATTATAATTATCATCATCATCATCATTATTGTCCTTCTACTGGCAGGCAAAGACATTTTCCTCCAGGCAGGCTGAGGAGAGTTTAATTGGCTGGATGCTGTCTTTAACTTGCATTGCTGTTGTTTCTGTTGCATTGTAATGGATCTGTTTTTGCTGTATTAATGTGTATTAAATCTAATGTGTATTTTTAATCTGTATTTAAAAATTCTGTTTTTAATCTGTATTTTATCATTGCTAGACATTTTGAGCAGTCATTTTTGGCAAAAAGCTGTATATAAATTAAATCAATCAATTGGTTCTGATGGCCTTGCAACTACGTACTTCCCTGTCAGTCTAGCTCCTCAGGGCATTTCTTGAGGGAACCCATGCTTTGAAACATTCGCTGCAGCAAGAAGTAGTGATGGCCACCAATTTGGATGGCTTCCTGGAGGAGAAGGCTATCAATGGCTACTAGTCCTGATGGCTATATGATACCGCCAGGATCAGAGACAGGATCAGACACCAGTTGCTGTGGAACACGGCTGAGAGGGTGCTTTGGCATTCATGTCCTACTTGTGCGTTTGCCATGGGCAACTAGTTGGCCACTGTGTGAACGGAATGGTGGTCTAGATGGACCGTTGGTCGGATCCAGCAGGGCTCTTATATTCTTAACTGAAGAAGCTGATTCAGACCATATACTGAATCCAGACCAGGATTTTCAATACAACAGTGTCTCTCTAGGGTTTCAGGCAAGAGTTTTCAAGTCCTTCCTGGAGATGTCAGGGATCAAACCTGGCAACTTCTGCAAGCAAAGCAGGCACTGTACCATGGAGCCACAGCCCCCTCTGTTTGCCTTTGCCTTTCATCAAGACTGACCCCTGGTCCCAGAGCTGTTTCAAACATGCTCCTGCCTCTGACCTCCTTTGTTGCCACTGCCCTCACCCAATCTGCCTCCGATTTGTCGTAACATCCTCCCTGGGAATCCTCCCTGAAGCCCGAGGACGCTGGACGTGACCTTGGCTTTGATCCCAGTGCCCTCTCTACTGACCCCAATCAGTTTTGCTACAATTCTCATGATACCCAATCGGGATTGCAGATGGAGAGAACGTGTATGTGGGGAGAAAGAGGGGGGATTGTAATTGGCACAATCCAAATGGGGAAAGACCACTTTCCTTCCCATAGCTGAGATGGACTTCAGTTTCGGTGGAGATATGCAGGGCTTAGTGTGTGTGTGTGTGTGTGTGTGTGTGTGTGTGTGTGTCACATGAGATGTTAAAATTAGGATATTTATTTATTTAGGCATTATTCAGATTCATAGCAGAACGGATGTCTGTGTCTACTCAAAGATTTCAAGTGGTGAAGAGGTTTGCCCAGGAAGAGGACTCATCCCAGGGCAGTTTGGTTACCTGAATGGGACTTTAGAACCATCCTTCAGACACATCCAAATGAGTCCAATCAGAAATCCACAGAAGGCAATGGAGGGTTCACCATCCTATTTCATTTAGATATTTATTACTTTATTTTATTATCAGGATGCAATAGTCTGCACTTCACCCCCAAAGGCTCCCAGAGTGGCTTACATTGTTTAGAACAGGGCTGGGCAACTTTGGGGAATCAGGGGGCCGTTTTCCAATCACCTGCACCCCCACCCCCCAATGCAGGCTGCAATCCTGCCACTGTTGAGGGGGGACCCCAAAACTAAATTTATCCCTTTTAAGGCCCCATTGCAGTTTGTAGAAAACCACTGGGTGTTTTTCTTGCCACCATGCCATTGAATTTCAGGGGTGTGGAGGCACTGGGGGACCTACAAATCCCCAGGATGTGTGCTTGCCACCCCTGATTTAGAGAAACAATAAACAAAGCATGTCATAGGATGCTAAAACCACTCCGATATTAAAATCCACACCATCAGCAGAAGCTTCACAGACAGAGAAACAACAGAACCAAAGCCTATCATCATCATCATCATCATCATCATCATCATCATCATAGGAACCTGGTGAAGTAAAATGGTCTTCAACAAATGTGGACAATGAGTTTTGGACTTAGTGAGTTTCCACAGAGAGGACATTGCACAACTGACATGCCCCAATCAAGAAGGCCCTCTCACCAGCTAAGGAGAAGGCCTTCTCGCCAGCTGAGAAGACACTTCTCCCCAGCTGAGGTGCCACAACCAAGAAGGCCCTCTCCCCAATGGCCAGAGGTATCAGTCCTGAAGGCAAAGTAACGTATGGAAGGGCTGCACAGGATCTTAATTTTCAGGCAGGTTCATGCACTTAAATGTTTCTAACATTTCAATGTAGGCCCCTCCTAGATAAGCATGTAGAGGATTGTAGTGTAAACACTGCAAAAGTAATTAAAAACACAAGGTCCTCTTGAGGGGTTTTAAAAATGATATTTTAAGATGTAATCCTATGCATATTTAAACAGAAACAAGTCCTACAACTCCCAGTCTTCACCAGCCAACCAGCCATGTTTTCTTCCCCTAGTCTCATTGAATTGTATTTCTGTTCTAACATGGGCATTCTGGATACGCTCTTCTTTAATACTTTACTGTCAGGGTGGATGAGACTATAAATTAACTTCATTCATTCATTAACCTTCATCTGCAGCAAGACACCTGCAATATTCTGGTTTAAAACAAGTAAGAACTAAATAATAGCAGATCAGAAGAACACAAACAAATATAACATGATTCAACAGTTTCCCCACCATGTCTTCAGCAA
Source organism: Elgaria multicarinata webbii (assembly GCF_023053635.1). Classification (NCBI taxonomy): domain Eukaryota; kingdom Metazoa; phylum Chordata; class Lepidosauria; order Squamata; family Anguidae; genus Elgaria; species Elgaria multicarinata. Next base: position 10,358,870 of record NC_086184.1, read on the forward strand.
GCTGGATTTATTTTGCTTTCTGTATCCAATAAAGTGTGATCTTGGGGGTGGGAGTAAACACACGTAAACATTACTTGGCTGTCATAAAAAAAAATTACATAAAAAGCCAGATAACTTTTGTGGCACATTAGCTAACCACATATTTTCCAGTCTGCTGGTCTCAACAGAAACATATGATGCCATCTTTTCATTTAGTGAGAACACAGTAACCATGTGCCTTCATAACCTGCCCACAGGAGTACAGGCAGAAATTTAAAAAAATCAATAGTGTGCTGAATGATTTGAAGTTATCATCATCTTTTCCTCTCCTCCCAATAATAATAATAATAATAATAATAATAATAATAATAATAATAATAATACTTTAATAAGAGGCAGGCATTTTCACAGCCTAATCCATGCTGAGTTTTTGACAGCACTTATATGGCCAGTGAGATTTATCACAAATCTGGAGTGCTAAAGATTCTCACAAGGACAGAGTTCTGTACATGCTTTCAAGATTAAGATGGTTCTCTGCACAGCAGCTTGGAGTGCGGCACGTTCTCACAAATCTCTCACTTTTAGCATGCCTTCTTTTTTTACTTATTTAAAAAACGAACGCTTGCCATTGACAGTGAAAAATTGGACCCATCACTGTGTTAACAGACATTGCTTGTATCTCCTCCTTCCCGGTTCCCATTGGTTCCACCTAGACCTCAGAAAACTCCTACACCCCATAACAGTCAATGACACTATTACAACCTGACAAGGGCATATGGAGACACATTCCAAACATGTATGGCATTGTCTTATTTTTTCAGCTTCAACCACGAGTCCAGCCATAGAAAGTAATTAGAAAGGAAAGGTGAAAACAACCTGACAGAACTCACTCGGGGAACTCTAAGGAAGAGCAGCAATTATAAACATGAGGCCAAAGAGATACACCGAGAATCTCCATTCATGGTAAAGAGATGTTCCAAGGCAACCCAGCCCGTATTTGCCCTAGATTCTAATTTTTTGTAATCCAGCAAAGTGACAGCCCTTCATCCAAGGGTCACCATCTCATGCCTTCCCTTGGTAGGAAGATAAATATGGGGACACTACTGAAAAGACCGTGTCTCTAATGCCCACCAGTTGAATAGATATTGATGGCAGTCATGCAAATTGGACCCTGGCAGTTTCCTAAGGATGCAGGCAAGATTTGACCTGCAGGCCTCTAACCTCAGTATAATTTTTAAAATGTATAGTTTCCTTGCCTATTCTTTCATCAGAAGTCAAGTAGTGAGTTCTGGGAGTGGAAATTTCAAAGTCAGGAGAAAAAGTTAAAACGCTTCTCTCCTGGTAAGTTTCTAGATCTCTGCTAGCAAGTAGCAACTTCATTTGACGTAGTTCTTGAGAGGTGGGAACCACCCTGAAACAAGAAAATAATGTATTATGCAGTATCCCTATCCCTTGCAGCTAACTAGGTTTGCCTGAAAAAAGGGGAAAGTATCTCCAAGGATACCAAAACAGCACTCCAGTTTAGTTTAGTCTATTTATTAAGGAGTTACTATCTCAAGGCTGCCTCAGGTAATTCTCCAGCTGCTGAAGGCTATCTTCATCTCAAATGCTCTGAGGCTAGAACATGCTTCAAGGCAAACACTGAGTTCCCAACAGGAAACGTTACGTTTGCCTTCCAAGTAATGGTCTATGTCACTATTACCTCCATTCTACAGGTAGGCACAAAGGCTGACTCTTGCCAGGCATTTTGGAGTGGGGGGGGCACCTCCAGGTCTGAGGAGGCCCTGCACAAAGTACCTCTGACGTAGCATGACCCCCAGGGAATTATAATAATAATTTAAAATTTAAATGGCAGCTAAAAAATTTTAAAAAATTTAAATGGCAGCTAGAGCTGACCACTGCCAGGACAGGTGTCAGTAGTGGTCTCTTCCTGGGCCTCGTCAGCTGCCCAAAGATGTCGGATGTTGGTGCTGCCCCTGTTCACAGGACAATTTCCTCACAAACACTGAAGTTTTCTGATTGCATCGTAGGCAGGCAAGCATTGATCTCATACTGCATCAAAGCAGCTGTCGTTAAAGCCACGGTATTGCAACAGAATTCTATTGATCCTTCTTTGAGGGTCTTGATATTGATAGAAATAATGTTCCAGCTCAGACATGGCTGGCGTCACCAGAGAGAGAGAGAGAGAAAAAAGAAGCCGCAAATGCCCACGTCTGCTGAGTATCAATTACAGCGTTTTCACCAAATACTTTATTACAGAGACTGGCAAACAAGGAAAGAACATTTAGTGTCATATGCCGTGTCTCAAACCCCTCTGTGGCAGAGATAACAATGGGTCCATTCTGTAAGCTGACATATTTTTTGTTTTCTAATGTATTCCACCCTTTTGTGTCTGCGTATTCTTAAATAACAGGCACAGATGTACTGTTCTCCAGTGGTCTTTGACTTGTCATGAGGCTACTGTCCCTTGCAGTGAAATAAATTGATTACTAGTGACAATGTTAACTGTTATACAAAGAGCACAGCTCGGGGGGCCTTTGTTGCATTTTAAAGAGGGGGGGTGAGGAAAGGCGATTATTTGTCCCTTATGACAGTTTGCAAGATTTGCCGGGTGAGGAAGAAAAGATTTAAAATAATAATAATAAAAAACACACAGATTGCTGATGAATATGGAAAAGGATGGCACCAGGCCTCACAGATAGATCTTCGAACCAACCGTTCATTATGATTAATTCAAGACATGAACACAAGAGATATTGAAACATGATCATTAAATGTGGGCATCCGTAACGAGAGAGCAGGACTTGGTAGTGCCTAGAGTGGCCGTTTGGGGGTGGGCTGGGGTCTGCTTTAGGGCCAGTCTACCCAAGCAGTAGGTCACATGATAAAACTTGTCCCGAGTCTACACTGCTTTGGACTGCAAGTAGGAAGGCATTTCACATAGGAAGAGCCATGTTGGATCACACCAAAAGTTTGTCTCACCCAGCATTCTGATCACACAGTGGTCAACCAGAGGCCCATGGAAAGCCCATAAGTAAGACATGAGCACTGTAGCACCCTCCCGGTCATGTTCCCAGCAACTGTTATACCGAAACATATTGCCTCTGATATTGGACCTACAATATAGTCGGCATAACTAGTGGGCATTGATAGCCTTCTCCTCCATCAACAATGCTCTTTTAAAGCTGTTTAAGATGGTAATCATCTGTGCTTGCCCCCACCCCATGCCACTCACCAGACCCCCTTCTGCTTACCTAACCCTGTTTGGCGTGCAGTTCTACTTCTTCCAGCAAGCCACCATTTTACATAGAAATGGTGGGTAAGCTGCTTACATAAATCGCAATTTCCACAAAATGGTAGCCCTAAATAGCCCCACATATGCACAATTACAGGTGTAAAGGATCAGACCATTTACACCAATAATTTTGCACAAATGGGACTCTTCACAGCCTCCTCTGTAAGCAGCTTACATGCAATTTCTACACAAAATGGCACTCGTGGGTAACCCGGGATCCCCACGCTTGCCCGATTTAGTGTGCACCAAGTCAGAAAACCATGGACTGGCATCCAGGCAGCTGAGCTGGTGCCTCTAGCCCCATCAGGACTCTCACAACATCCCCAGTGGCCATTACTACCTCTCTACATTAAGTATGTACTGAATGATAGCAGTCTTCAAACACATAAAAGGTTGTCACACAGAGGAAGGCCAGGATCTCCTCTTGATCATCCCAGAGTGCAGGACAAGGAGTAATGGGCACAAGTTACAGGAAGTCAGATTCCGGCTGGACATCAGGAAAAACTTCCTGACTGTTAGAGCAGTACGACAATGGAACCAGTTACCTAGGGAGGTGGTGGGCTCTCCCACACTAGAGGCCTTCAAGAGGCAGCTGGACAACCATCTGTCAGGGATGCTTTAGGGTGGATTCCTGCACTGAGCGGGGGGTTGGACTCGATGGCCTTTTAGGCCCCTTCCAACTCTGCTATTCTATGATTCTATGACAAAGTGCTTCCTTCCATCTGTTCTGAATCATTTCTCACCATTCAGCTTTAGGATGAGCCAATTAGGCTCTAATATTATAAGAAAAGGAGACGTTTCCTCCCTCTCTCCATTTTCGCCACACCTTGCATAATTTGGGACAACTTTCTGATGCCCATCCATTCCCCCATCCCCAAATCATTGCACACGGAAAACAAGCATGCCAAGAAAGAGGCTAGGCTAAGTTGTTTCTCACTGGAATGTAGATTTCTACAAGTGGGACCTACAACAACATGCCACGCTATAAGAGCCCGATCTTACAGCGGATTGGTGGGGGGAGTACAGTGGCCATCTACAATCACCAAAAAAAAAAAAAAAAGAGGACAAATAAGGACACAGGTTAACACAAAATTTGCGTAGGCTATGGCTGCGAGAGCTGGACCATAAGGAAGGCTGAGCGAAGGAAGATAGATGCTTTTGAACTGTGGTGTTGGAGGAAAATTCTGAGAGTGCCTTGGACTGCAAGAAGATCCAACCAGTCCATACTCCAGGAAATAAAGCCAGACTGCTCACTTGAGGGAATGGTATTAAAGGCAAAACTGAAGTACTTTGGCCACATAATGAGAAGACAGGACACCCTGGAGAAGAGGCTGATGCTAGGGAAAGTGGAAGGCAAAAGGAAGAGGGGCCGACCAAGGGCAAGATGGATGGATGATATTCTGGAGGTGACAGACTTGACAGCCGACAGAAAGCTCTGGCGTGGGCTGGTCCATGAAATCACGAAGAGTCGGAAACGACTGAACGAATAAACTACAAACAAATTATATGTATACATGCAAATTTAGACATGATGATTACAATTTAAACAGAAATACAGTTCATCTCACCACACTGTGCATGACTGATCAAGTGACCAGGTACTAACAGTCGATGGACCACTGACCAGATGCTAACAGTTGATGGACAACAATTCCTATGGTTGTTTATCTTTAAACCTGAATTGGATCAAACAGCTATTCAGATAGAGGGCACCTTCAAACAGAGGACTGCCCTAAGTAGGACTAACATTGGATGATGATGATGATGATGATGATGATGATGATGATGATGATGATTTCATACCCGCCTCTCCCTTTGGATCAAGGCAGGGGACAACAATGAATACAAAAATATAAAATATATCAAACTCATTAAAAACATAAAACCGTTCATTAAAAACATGATTAAAATCCTAAAATCTTTGAAGTCATTTTAAATTTGACTGGGTAGGCTTTCTACACCCAGTGAGTGACCTGGAGAATATTTGCAGTTAGATCTCACCATGCTTTGGTCCACCTTGCTAGAACGCGTGCTTTTCACGAGGGTTATTAGCCAGCGGCCCCCGGCTTCTGGTTTTTCGTGTGCATTTTCTCCATCAGTTTCATGTGAAGACATCCCTAGTTGCTTTATAGGTCAGGCTACAATTCCAGGTCAGTTTGACCTGGACTGCAGCTATGGCAGGGAGGGCAAGCGTGAAAATAAAACATCTTTACAGCACGGATTGATACAAAACAATAAAACTTTCCCCCATTTCAAGCCACTAGGTCTAACAGCTTCCAAGAGAAAGTAAATGAAAATTCATGATACTGTATTGTGCCCAAGAGCCAACTTAACCAGCGGCACAATACAATTATTTATAGCTGGAAACTATCAAAGGGAATTGCTCAGCAACCCCCGTGCTCTGTGCAGTAATTGATGTGAAGTGAGGCATCGCATCCCCTGCTGACCCTGGTGTAGCGAAAGTCAGATGGATTACATCTGACTCAATTATGATTGATATGATCAAAATCCATGATGCACGACATGCCATAACAGGCTCTCTAAGTGTATCTATCGATTGATTCAGGGGAGACAGGCAAAGGGGCGGAAGCACATGGACGCTCCTCAGCATATCGCAATGGGGTAATCTCAGAACAGCCCTCTGACAGCTTTCCACTGTAAATATTTGTGCGTGTGTTTCTCAAAGCATTACCTCCCTGATGCCTCTGACCCCAGTTCACCCCCAGCGGCACATAAATAAAGCGCCAACGTGAGACTAGCTTGGTGCAAACATGAATGAAGGGGTCCATCCAAATTACGTTAGAAGATAAATCCTATCCAAAGCAATGCAATTTTGGGTAGACTGCATCAGCCTTCTCCAACTCGTTGTAGATCGCAAGCTGAATATGAGCCAACAGTGTGATATGGCTGCAAGAAAGGCAAATGCTATTTGGGGCTGCAGTAATAGAAGTATAGCTTCCAAATCACGTGAGGTACTGGTTCCTCTCTATTCGGCCCTGGTTAGGCCTCATCTAGAGTATTGCGTCCAGTTCTGGGCTCCACAATTCAAGAAGGACGCAGACAAGCTGGAGCGTGTTCAGAGGAGGGCAAACAGGATGATCAGGGGTCTGGAAACAAAGCCCTAGGAAGAGAGATTGAAAGAACTGGGCATGTTTAGCCTGGAGAAGAGAAGATTGAGGGGAGACATGACGGCACTCTTCAAATACTTAAAAGGTTGTCACACAGAGGAGGGCCGGGATCTCTTCTCGATCCTCCCAGAGTGCAGGACACGGAATAACGGGCTCAAGATAAAGGAAGCCAGATTCCAGCTGGACATCAGGAAAAACTTCCTGACTGTTAGAGCAGTACGACAATGGAACCAGTTACCTAGGGAGGTTGTGGGCTCTCCCACACTAGAGGCCTTCAAGAGGCAGCTGGACAACCATCTGTCAGGGATGCTTTAGGGTGGATTCCTGCATTGAGCGGGGATTGGACTCAATGGCCCTGTAGGCCCCTTCCAACTCTGCTATTCTATGATTCTATGATTCTAGGACATAACACACTAAGGGTGTCATCAGATGAGCATTTTATCACATGCAGGTTATGTGCAAGCTATTCTATGATTCTATTAACTTGGCACCTCCCAGATGCATTGGACTGCAGTTCCCATCAGCCCCAGCCAGCATGGCCAGAGAGGGGTCATGGGACTGCATCGGCTAGTCCTTCACAATGGGTCCCCCACCAATGGACACATTGGTTCCTATTTGGTGAGCATGAGAAGGACTCCATGCTGCTCCTCTCTATGCTATGAAAAGTTGGACGTATTGAAATTGGCCAGTGCACATAGGCAATTTCAGTTCATTGATCAAAAGCCACAAATTTCTTCATAGATGGGTTGGAAAGAACTCGAGATGGGCGGGGGGGGACTGAATGTGGGAGAAAGAGAAACTCACATATTCGTCCATGTCTAGCGATCTCCCTACTGAGTTGACAGTATGGACAGAAGAGAATGAAAGTGAGGTTGCAATTGAACCCCAAGAGTGTATCAGCCATTGGCATGGTAGTTGGCCAGTCATGGGGCACAGACCACCAACGTGCCATTAGGAGACTAAAGTCACTGCCCGAGGGCTGATGATTAGAAGGGGAAGCAGAAACAGCCACCTGCCCCAGTTGGCCCCAGAAGGAGAGAGTAGGAACAGGAACACCGGTGGCAGCTGCTCATCCTTGTTGGGGGAGATGGTCACCAGCCGAATTGCAAAGCTGGGAGGACCTATCAGGCTGGCTCAGCCACACAAACCTAGAGATGGACAAATCTGTCGATTTCAATCTCTCTCCATTTCTCATTTCCCTGGTCTTAAGTTCAGCTTGTCTTGAATGTTCAGAATAGTTCCAGCCTTGGTCGGTTCAAGAAGCAGCAACTTACGTTTAAAGTATTTAACATAGCTGAGTAAGGCATCCTTGGCACTTCAGGAATCACCTAGCTTTCTATTATGGTTGGGCCAGGCTAGGGATAGATGAAATCTGTCCATTTCAGGTTCTCTCCATTTTTCATTTTTCCAATCTTAAATTTGGTTCATCTTGAAATGTACAAATTTCTCCAATCTTCAATTCGCTTCATCCCAAACTCCCAGACTGCATGGAAAGTCAAAATCATTATTGTACCGATTTCTCCTAATGCATGTATTTCTGTATGCACGTTGGCCTAACATACACATCTTCAGCAAGCAATTTTCACGATACAACGCAGGTTTTTGAAACGCTAGTTTCCCTAATATACATATTTTCATAAGCAGTTCGGTGCTGGAAAACTCCATGTCAAACTTTGAAGAATTGTGAATTTTGACACATAACTGAGAAAAATAAAACGGCCAAACAGAATGAGTGTTTACCAGTCCCACCTGCACACAAGCTATCCTAGTACAAGACAAGGAGAGATCACACCTTTCTTTAATGAAAAAAGAAAAACAGTAATTGCATTGTGCTCAAGGGCAATAGAGAGCCAATGGGCTCATCTATACCAAGCAGGATATTTCACTATGAAAGTGGTATGAAAGCGCTATATAAAAGCCAGGAGCCACACTACTGCTTTATAGTGGTATTGAAGTGCACTGACAACTGTTGGGGCCCATTGACACATGCCATATACCACTTTCATACCACTTTCATAGTGTTGTATCCTGCTTGGTGTAGATGTGTCAATGGGCCCCAACAGTTGTCAGTACACTTCAGTACCACTATAAAGCAGTAGTGTAGATCCTGCAGTGCACTTCAATACCGCTATAAAGCAGTAGTGTGGCTCCTGCTTTTTATATACCACTTACATACTGCTTTCATAGTGGAATATCCTGCTTGGTGTAGATGAGCCCAATGTTGTGTAGTGGATTGAATGATGGACTGGGACTCAGGAAATCTGGGTTCTAGTCCCCACTCACCCATGAAGCTCAGTGAGTGACTCTGGGCCAGTCACCAACTCTCAGCACAACCTATTTATTTATTTATTTATTTATTACATTTCTATACCACCCAATAGCCAAAGCTCTCTGGGCGGTTCACAAAAATTAAAACCATAATAAAACAACCAACAGGTTAAAAGCACAATTACAAAATACAGTATAAAAAGCACAACCAGGATAAAACCATGCAACAAAATTGATATAAGATTAAAATACAGAGTTAGAACAGTAAAATTTAAATTTAAGTTAAAATTAAGTGTTAAAATACTGAGACAATAAAAAGGTCTTCAGCTGGCGACGAAAGGAGTACAGTGTAGGCGCCAGGCGGACCTCTCTGGGGAGCTCATTCCACAACCGGGTGCCACAGTGGAGAAAGCCCTCCTCCTAGTAGCCACGTGCCTCACTTCCTTTGGCAGGGGCTCACGGAGAAGGGCCCCTGTAGATGATCTTAAGGTCCGGGCAGGTACATATGGGAGGAGGCGTTCCTTCAAATAACCTGGCCCCAAACCGTTTAGGGCTTTAAACGTCAATACCAGCACTTGGAATCGGGCCCGGACCTGGACTGGCAGCCAATGAAGCTGGAAAAGGACTGGCGTAATGTGATCTCACCGGCCAGTCCCTGTTAGTAAACGGGCTGCCCTGTTTTGTACCAGCTGAAGCTTCCGGACCGTTTTCAAAGGCAGCCCCACGTATAATGCATTGCAGTAATCCAAACGAGAGGTTATCAGAGCATGGATAACTGTAGCTAGGCTATCTCTGTCCAGATAAGGGCGTAGTTGGTATATCAACCTAAGCTGATAAAAGGTGCTTCTTTATCAACCTCCAACTTACCTCACAGGGATGTTGTGAGAATAAAATGGAGAGAAGGAGGAACGTGTTGGGTCCCTTGCAAGAATGGGGAGGGGGGGGAGAGAAGGAAATAAATGTCATAATTTTTTAAAAAACTAAACAGATAAAAGGCTCCCCATAATCTGGAGTCATCTGTCTTTGATCAGCAGTTCCAGGGTTGTTTTAAGTCCTCTGGGTGCCGGATTCCCTTGTGCGGGATTTCAGTAACTTGTACTTTTCTGTGGCATGCACACTCTACAAGCACAAGCACAAGGGCCAGTGACCGATTCAGGTGTCGCAACTCTGATGGAAACCGTCTTTGAAATTCATAAATGCAAGGCGAACCTGTTTTACTGGGGCCGATAGTGCTGTATTAGTTGCAGGAAGTTAATGAGGTCCTGTGTTTGAGTCCAACCAGATTAAAATGAAAAACGAACCACATTACATTCTGTTTCAACAATTATTATCAGTTGGCTGTAATATAAATATGCAAATTTCCCCAGCTTGAACTTTCACATCTTCTGTAGAGACCATTCATCTCTTTAAAGTATTAATTTAAGTTGTAAAAGGATCCATACATCACCGCCGTGTCATTTTGAAAACAAATATTAATCAATTTTGGGAGTCGGGATTGCTGCCGCACGAGCGTAATGTCCACTTACATCGGAGGCAAGGCAAGCGGTGAGAGAAATTTGCATATTCATCCTTAGCTTAAGAAATCATATGATAAATACAAGTACAAACACAAGAAACTCAGCGGACTTAAGACGTTATCACGATCCAGGCAAAGGCAAAAAATGGACCGCCTTTGCATCCTCAATGCAACAGTATGCAGATTAGACTAGACGCCTTATTCCTATCTGTATAACCTTGAAAGCAAGTGACAGCTGATGTGCAGTCATAGGTTCTCTCGCTCATTCAAAGAAAAAGAAAAAAACCCAGAAACACACGCTCAAAAATGTAGAGAAGTGATAGTTTGGATTTGTTTGCTTTGAACGGAATCAGAATACACATTTAAAGGATGCAATCAAAATTCTAACATACCGGGATTATCTTTTTTCATTGTGCATAATAATAATAATAATAATAATAATAATAATAATAATATAACAGAAGGATGTAAAATTCTGGCAGGAATGGACTATATGGACAGACACAATATAGCTGCAAAAATAATTCACCAACTAGCCACCAAATTCAATCTCATCAAGCAACCCACACCATACTATACATACACACCTGAAACAATCTTGGAAAATGCAGATCATAAGATGTACTGGGACAGAACAATTCATACAGACAAGACAATACTTTGCAACCATCTAGACATAATAGTTATAGACAAAAAAAGAAAATCAGAGTTCCCTCATCGACATAGCAATACTTAATGACAAAGATGTTGTAGAAGAGGAAAAGAGAGAAAATATACACCAATGGCTATGGGAGTTAAAGAACTATGGCAACAAGAAAAAGTAACAATTATTCTATGAGTCCCATCAGTCACTGGCATCACATCAAAAAAATTTACAGGAAACCTTCAGAAACTGGACCTAACAAAATACATCCACACCAACATCCAGAAAGCAGTCATGGTTAAAACTTGTTCAATAGTCAGGAAATTTCTGAATTAGTGAAATACAGCATGTCTTGGCAAAGCCCAAATACAGTGGACAACTGCCAAGGCCCTCATCTGGAAGCCCAGTATCTGTATTCAGCACCCTTGGACAGCTGCTGGGAGCCCAATACTCCAGCACGGCCCACCACTAACATCTGCTCTGACTAGGGATGTCAGGATAATGGAACCATCATAGAATCATAGAATAGTAGAGTTGGAAGGGGCGTAAAAGGCCATTGAGTCCAACCCCCTGCTCAATGCAGAAATCCACCCTAAAGCATACTTGACAGATGGTCGTCCAGCTGCTTCTTGAATGCCTCTAGTGTGGGAGAGGCCACAACCTCCCTAGGTAACTGGTTCCATTGTCGTACTGCTCTAACAGTCAGGAAGTTTTTCCTGATGTCCAGCCGGAATCTGGCTTCCTGTAACTTGAGCCCATTAGTCTACGTTCTGCCCTCTGAGATGATCAAGAAGAGATCCTGGCTCTCCTCTATTTGACAACCTTTCAAGTATTTGAAGAGTGCTCTCATGTCTCCACTCAGCCATCTCTTCTCAAGGCTAAACATGCCCAGTTCTTTCAGTCTCTCCTCATAGGGCCTTGTTTCCAGACAAATGAGTTCAGATTTCTATGAATCTGACATACGGATTCTGCTTTTCCTAACTTGCATGGATTGTGTGGAGTTGTGGACCAGATTTTTTTTTAAAAAAAAAACCTGGAATTTTAAACATATTTTGTCATTCAAATATCCATAAAATTTAAAAAAACCTGCAGTCTGTGGTCAGAAAAAAAGCAGGTGAAATAGTAAACTACAAGAGGGTTACAAATGGAAGGCAACAATGTCTGGAAACACACACACACACACACACACACACACACTAAAATTCTGGGCAATTCTATATAGGGATGGGGGAGAAATTCACTTTGTTAATGCAAATTTAGTTAATTTCACACTTCTGAGACAATATACAAATCGAAACTCAGATATCCTTCAAAATTTGCACTTCTCCAAATTTTGCCATGGAGTTCTCTGATCCAAACATATATACAGCCATGCATAACTAAGGGGGAAAAGACACCGAAAAGAAGCATATATTTATGAAAATAACATTCAAAAATGCATTACGTTAGGGAATCTACTTGAGAAAACTATGTATATTAGGAAAAATGTCCATAAAAATAGCTGAAAATTTTCATGGAAACTTTAAAAAAAAAAATCAAAATTGGAAAAATGAGAAATTTCCAGGGACCCTGTACAGACAACATGCTAAGCCATGCCGGTTAAGCATTTTGAGCCAAACATTAAGGCTTAGCATGTCATGTGAACTATGACTTAGCATATGAACCATTCCTAACCATGGTAGCTACTTAACCATGGTTTAAACTGCTGTAACTGCTTTTCCTCCATCAGGAAAAACTTCCTGACTGTTAGAGCAGTACGACAATGGAATCAGTTACCTAGGGAGGTTGTGGGCTCTCCCACACTAGAGGCCTTCAAGAGGCAGCTGGACAAGCATCTGTCGGGGATGCTTTAGGGTGGATTCCTGCGTTGAACAGGTGGTTGGACTCGATGGCCTTATAGGCCCCTTCCAACTCTACTCTTCTATGATTCTATGATTCTATGAAACACGCTAACTAACCATTTACTGCAAAAGGGTTAGTGGCCAAACCATGGCTTAGCATGTCATCTGAACAGGCCCTGTGTAAAATATCCTTTTAGAAGTAAGCCTGACAACTGGTATCCTCGCTGAACTAAAGTCCAAATGTTTTCCAAGAAAAAGTGAAACACTCCACCAGACTCTGCCTCTTTCTCTTTTTGCAGCAAAAATAGCCATAGAGACTGCCAGGCAGTTTTATGGAGTCCTAAATCTTTATTCAGTGCCCCCTTTGCATTGCCGAACGAAGATTTAAAGTGCAATAAAAACTTGGTGGCGATGCTCGTTGCTGTCTTTGCCGTATGCTAATCAAAGTGCGAGACAAGAGAGTTCACCTTATGATGAACATAATAACCAGTCAAACTTTCATTTTGTGCATCTAGTTAGTCGGCTTTGCATTCGCTTTTTTAGTGCCGGTACTGAAGCAGATTTAGAACCGTATCCTTGGTTTTTCACACAAACAATTTAAAATTGATGGGGGCTGGTGAGGAATAGAAGGGGGAAGTTCCATAGCGTGGGTACACTTGTGATTAAAAAAAAAAAAAATGATGTTGATATGGATTCTTTTGGATTTTGATTAAGATCCAATGAAGACTATGCCTACTGAAAAATAATTTTCAATGTTGAATTTTTCCTCCCCATTGGCATAAGAACATAAGAAGAGCCCTACTGGATCAGACCAAGGGTCCATCTAGTCCAGCACTCTGTTCACACAGTGGCCAACCAGCCATCGGCCAGGGATCAACAAAGCAGGACATGGTGCAACAGCACCCTCCCACCCATGTTCCCCAGCAACTGGTGCAGACAGGCTTACTGCCTCGAATACTGGAAATAGCACACAACCATCAAGGCTAGTAGCCATTGATAGCCTTTGCCCCCAGTAATTTATCCAACCCCCTTTTAAAGCCATCCAAATTGGTGACCTTCACTACATCTTGTGGTAGTGAGTTCCATAATTTAACTATGCGCTGTGTGAAGAAGTATTTCCTTTTCTTTGCCCTGAATCTCCCACCAGTCAGCTTCATGGGATGACCCTGGGTTCTAGTATTTTGAGAAAGGGAGAAAAATGTCTCCCTATCCACATTCTCCATATCATGCATAATTTTGTTCACCTCAATCATTTCTCCCCTTAGCAGCCCCCCTTTTCCTCAAGAAGGACCACTCCAGAGGGTCCTCCTGATCTTGGAAGTAGCTTTTTAGGGGATGGATGCCAGAAAGTGAAGGATGAAAAGGCCCTGTGTATGTGTGGCCTTTCATATTCTTAGCGTCGTTGGCTCCAGGTTTTTGAGGTCCTTTGGGAGCCTACCTTCTCAACACCATTGTCGCCAGCTCCTATTGCTCCACCTCCTCTTTCTCATCATTGCTTCCACTTGCTTGCTTGACGAGGCAGTGAGCCAATGAATGAGCAGGTGGTGCCATCTGCTGCTCTTCCTTCTCATCACCAGTGTCGTCTGGGCCAGAGCAAGAGAACAAGGAGGTTGCAATGGTGAGGAAGAGGAGCAAATCCAGGGAGCTCTTGTCAGTGGGCCTCTACTATGGTGTGGTCCCTGAGCAGGTGCCCAACCATGCCGGCCCTGATCCCTTCCTAATTTATGTAATTAGAGTCTTCAGCCAATTGAACATTGTGTAGTTGCACAACCAACTATCAATGAAATTACCTGTTACTAAGACCTCACTATACTTGTTTGCTTCTCAAGCTAGTGAAAGACTTGTGAGAACTTAGAATTTCACAAAAAGAGACCACTCTTTACTCGAAGGAAAGGTCATCTTGACCATTGTCTTTTCCCAAAATTCCAAAGGGCATGCGAGCCAAAATTCCTTTCCCCAAAATGTGTCTTTAACTTCCGGCCATTTACAAATTGCCTTCAAAGATTATTGTTATTGACTCGCACACACTGCTAATCAGCTGATGCTTTTCAACCACTATGTGACGTCTGTTCTCGAAGTCAACCACATCTCATGAAAGTTTCCCTACAAAAGTCTCTAATGACTCGACAAGGGAGCCAAACCAGGCACAACCTGATACACATCCCTTGAACTTGTGTGTTCGCTAGAACCCCCTCCCCACATAGCTATGCCCCCAAGAAGAGTCCCAGTGGAGGCTGGTGGCTCATATGTCAGTGGGGCAGTGAACCTGCTCCGGGTTTCAGTCAGAACCAGTCTAAACTCTAAAGGAGCTGTCCAAGGTGCTGAACCCTATACCAAAATGGGTTAATCACCTGCATAGCTCCTTTAGAATTCTGACTGAAACCCAGAGTGGATTCACTGCCCCACTGACATCAGAGCTCCCTCTTCCCCACTGAAGAGTCCAATATTCAGGAAGCTATGTTCATACATATCGACAAACCAGTTTTAGCAGTTTTACCTTCAACGGGAGCAGGGTTTTTGTGAAGTTAATAGGTCTAAATTGCACATTTAAGACCCAGCTAGCCCTAAATAATTTGCATTATAACAGGAAACAATATATTGTTGTTCGGGAACTTCATTTCTTTCCAGCTACTGTGAGAATTGCAGCTGAGCTAAGAGAGAAGGGGGGGATTCTGAGGGTGAGCTGGAACTTAAGCGGAACAGGAAGTCCTGTTGCCATTCTTCCTGTCTAGGAGGGTCCAGTGGCCAACCTGGATGGACACAGTCAGTCCCGTGCCAGAGGGCACTTCACCTGCAGTTCAGCAGCTCACCACAAGGGGCAACTGTCCAGTGATCCCAGAAGCTCCTCACAGTATCAAATACATTTGAAGCAGTACTTGAGATCCAAGTTCTCTGCACACATTCACAGCATCAGTGGCATCCTGTGTGCGTGGCAGAAGAGTGGCCATGCTGCACTACCAACTCCACCACAAACAGAAGCGATGTGTAATGGAAGGGCTTTAGGTGGAGACTCAACTCATACAAATTCTTCTCCCTAAGAGCTAGGGATGCATGCATTGGGCCTACACATGTAGAATGTTAAGCACCACACCTTTTGTGTCTGGTGGACAGAGAAGTGACATACCTGATGGACAGAGGAATGCATCCACTCCTCCATCACACAAACCAGTCCATCTGCCAGACGATCATACCTTAAAATCCATGCTCAGAGAACTTTAGCCACCATGCCATCTCTGCTCCAAGGCTCTTCATACCCACCTCAAGACACCCAATCCCCCAAAGCCATCTCTCTACTTGATTATACTGATCCAGTCAGAAAGTATGCCTTTATTGTGGGTTTCCCTTCAGACCATAACCTTAATAGAGAATTTCTTGCTAATGCATCATCTGTCTGTAAAAGTTCTTTCCCCTTTAAACAGTTCCCTGAAAAGAGGATCCTGCGTAGACCAATATAATTTTTATACATTATTAAGGCTCTTGATATACTCATTTCAGCTATGGCGGCACATTAAGTAGCTGTTCACATCCTTTAAAAAATAAAGATGACAAATGTGAAGGCATCTCCAATGCAGTTGCGAAAACCATCGCAACGGGACTCCGCTGTATGAAGTCGGCAGCTGTTTTCACATGGGATAAAATTGGGTGGGGGGGTGTCAATCTTGTTTTCCAGTAACTGGTGATGCAGCAGGTCTTGCAATGGTTTATGCAAGTGGGAACCTTAAAGACCCAGCTTTCCTTTGCATGCTAGACATTCAAGAACCTGGGTGACAGAGCTGGGCCATGGACAGCCATTGGGGATGATGTGGGTCAAGCCAGAAGTCAGCGGCTTTCAATACCATCGACCATGGTATCCTTCTAGATTGTCTGAGCTGGGAGTTGGAGGTACTGCGTTGCAGTGGTTCCACTCCTACTTGGATGGCCGATTCCAGAAGGTGGTGCTGGGGGATTATTGCTCTGTGCCGTGGCTCCTAAGCCATGGGGTTCCACTGGGCTCTATTTTATCTCCTATGCTGTTTAACATATACATGAAGCTGCTGGGGGAGGTTATCCTGAGATGTTGACTGAGGTGTCATCAATATATGTGTTATACGTGGGGCTGCCTTTGAAAACAGTCCAGAAACTTCAGCTGGTACAAAACAGGGCAGCCCATTTACTAACGGGGACTGACCAGCGAGACCACATTACGCCGGTCCTTTTACAACTTCATTGGCTGCCAGTCCAGGTCCGATTCAAAGTGCTGGTATTAACATTCAAAGCCCTAAAAGGTTTGGGGCCAGGTTATTTGAAGGAACGCCTCCTCCCATATGTACCTGCCCAGACCTTAAGATCATCTACAGGGGCCCTTCTCCGTGAGCCCCTGCCGAAGGAAGTAAGGCAGGTGACTACTAGGAGGAGGAGTTTCTCCGCTGTGGTACCCCAGCTGTGGAATGAGCTCCCCAGAGAGGTCTGCCTGGCGCCTACACTGTACCCCTTTCATCACCAGCTGAAGACCTTTTTATTCTCTCAGTATTTTAACACAAATTTAAATTTTACTGTTCTAATTATGTATTTTAATCTTATATCAATTTCTGCTGCGTGTTTTTATCCTGGTTGTTCTTTTTTTACTGTATTTTGTATTTGTGTTTTTAGACTATTGGTTGTTTCATTATGGTTTTAATTTCTGTGAACCGCCCAGAGAGCTTCGGCTATTGGACGGTATAAAAATGTAATAAATAAATAAATAAGGGAACAGGGACACACTAGAGCTCAGGACAATTATGTTACTCAAGCAAGGCACGGCAGAAACAGGAAACACTCTAGCACTACTTCCTGTCCAGGAGGATCCATTGGACAGCCCAGAGCCAGGAGGTTCTTCACTGAGAAGCCTGCCGCTTGCAATTCAATGGTTTGCCACACAAGGCAGCCACATGCAGATCCTGACCAACTAGATCACTGTCAAATGTAGCAAGGGAACTCTCCCATTTGTAGTGGCTAACTGAAAGGCAGAGAAAAGCTATGTAACTATCCTTCTGCCACCCAGCTATCTTTATTAACACACTTCAAGTTAAGGGTGCATATTAGTTATGTTAACTGTGTCTCAAGGGAAAGCAGTCAAAGAAGGCAGGTTGCAGATGAAAAGCAGAGGGTGGGGAGAGGATTAAGTGTACACACACATGGCCTGTTCCAAAAATACACACACACACACACACACACCCCAATCACATCTTCCCCCTACAACGACTTTGCAGCTCTTCTTCGCAGCAGACATTCTGGTTCTCAGATGAATCCGCTGCCATTGCCTTCTTGCATTAATAACTTCCAGGAACCATGATGCCATAAACCAGCAGTTAAACTTTCATTCACTGTTTATGTAATTAAGCAGTCATTATTAAAGGGAAAGAAAAATGCAATGCCTGCAGCTGCCAGACCACCTCCTACAGCGAGGCTGTTCTTAGGGTCACACCGCATACACTGAAACACAAAAGTGAATGTATTCTTCCAGCCACCAAATATATAATTCAACCTTAAGCACATCTTCAGCCATTAAAATTAATGCTGTGCTGAATATTTCAACTACTCCATTTTCAGCAGTTCATGAAGGGTTTTGTGGGGGTGAAACAACACCCCTAGCAAAACAGCTTGGGGAGGTGAGAATTTTGGATGATTTTCTTCTTGGAGAGGGGGGGAAAGGATTTCTGTTTACCTTTTGAACTACAGTTAGTGGCTGAGGCTCATTATTATTATTATTATTATTATTATTATTATTATTATTATTATTAAAAAAGACTCCATGCACTGGCAGAAGCACAAGGATCTTTATAATAGCTCTTCATGAACACCCATGAGACCACATGACATCGCCCTCTCTCATAGGCTTTAGAAGTAGTGGGCTGCAGAAGCCTATGGACAACAAGCCCCATGCTACTGCAAGCAGGAATGAATGAGACTTTTAGACCTTTAGGCAAACTCTGTTCTTGTTTGCAAGAGTGCAGGGATCTTTGTAAAAAGGCTTTCTGCAGAGAATCATTCAGGAACTCCTGCTGGGGTGCAAGTTTCTCTGCAAAGAGTTCTGTGCAGTTGCAAGCAAGAACAGAGCTTTTCTACAGCTCTAAAAGTCCCATTCATTCTTGTTTGCAAGAATACAGGGGGCCATGATCTTTCCATCTCTCATTAAGTCCCCACCCCCTTTGATTAAGCCAGCTTCTGCCAGCATCAGCCAAGTTGGGAAAGGAATTGGCCATGTCTCTCCCTCCACAGAGAAAGGAAAAGTGGGGGCAGATGACATCATGGGAGGGGGAGGAGCTTCATAGAGAGGCTGAGCCACTTCATGTCATCTGGCTTGGTCCATTAGAGCAACCTGGCCCCAGCTCCTTAAGAGATTGCCTGCTCCTGAGCTAAAGGAACTCAAAGCTGCAACGAACTGTACACTCCAGTTCTGGAATTTATTTTACATGTTCTCCTAGCTTCACTGGAATTCAGGATGAGCAGAATGCAGGGCAATCAAAACCCACTTAGGACAACAAAGCTGGAAATGCAGGTATGCCCCCCATCTTGATCGGGGTGCAAGAGTAAAGCCAAAACCCAGCAACCCTTCCTATTGAGGCATTTTTGCTCCTACCTTGGTGCTGAGACCACAAGCAGGGCCGGTGCCAGACTATTTTGCACCCTAGGCAAGGTGAGCTACTTTCACCCCCCACCCCCTTCCCCAAAATGCCAACTTTGATTTTTAAGCAGCTCTGAGAGGGCAGCTTCCAGGCAGAAGTCCGAATGTGGAGGCCCCACCCCACCCCAGGGTCCCTGGTTTCGCTTCGGCTGGGCGGGCGTGGGGCGCCATCTTGCCTGCCCAGGCCCAGCTGAATCCTTGGCCCAGGCTGGCTCACAGCCAATGCACATGAGTGCTGTGCTGTGCCCGGAGCCCCTCTTAGCTTGGCACTCTAGGCGGCCACCTGAGTGGCCTCTATGGTAGCACCGGCCCTGACCACAAGGAAGCCCAGTTGATGGAAAACAGCTGAGGAAGAGGGAGAAGGAGAATGTGCAAGAGTAAAGCAACCCTCTGCTGCCCACTCCCCTTCTTCCCTGCAAACGCCCCTTCAACCCCTGCACTCACGTTTACCAGCATTGCTTAAGATGTACGGAGCAACAATGCCCTTACTTTACACACACACACACACACACACACACACTGACATGTCAATGGCTTTCTGCATAGCGTAACAAATATTAAAAGCCCAAGAAGGCTATTAGGCAATTACCGAGGGGGCTCGTGAAACAGGGCTCGCCCCTATAAAGCCAATGAAGTTATGACAGCTGTGGCCCAAGAGGAATCAAGGCCGAATAAAAGACCGTCACTGCGGCAGACAAATGATGATAAAGTGAGCCTTTTAGTCAACAGTCAATGGAAATTGACAAGGCCAAACCTCACAACTAATGAAGACCCAAGCCCTTGCTACTACCGGCAAAACACGGATGAAAGTTTTGTCTGGATAAAAGGATTGAGATTAAATTTAACCAATTGTTGTCCCTGCTTTGTTTGGCTTTCTTCTTCATCATCATCAGATTTATTAGTCGACCGACCATAATACAAAAACCGAACAACGGGGCCACGTTCAGAGTGCAAGGACAGCATTGTTTGCCACCACAAGAGATCTGGTGTTAATATCAATGTTCAAAAACTTGGCGGCTGTTAATGTTACCTGGGAATTAGAACCATCTAAACAAAAAGCAAGCAGAAATCCATTGGAGAATCCAAGAAAAAGCACAAAGAAGTGTTCCCTAACAGTAAGTGTTCAGTAGTGTTCCCTAACGCTTTTGTAGAAACAACAGTAGAACAACACATGAGAAATGGACTCAATCTCACCAGAGTTGCAGGGGCATAACCTTAATTCAAGTGGGATTCCAAAATATCCAGCTTTCCAGTATCACAGAAATTAAAATATTGGACCTTGCCTGGGGGAAAAAGACTCTTGTATATTTTGAGACCATGAGAGGCCACAAATACAGAGCTCAATTCGCTCAAGGAAGAGATACTCAGCCCATAAACCAAGGATGAACAGACACACCAAGGAAAAGTGAGCAGATCTGGGGCCTGTTCAGACAACACTTCAGGCTCTGTGGCTAGCAAAACTGTGATTCTCCGGGGTTAGCACTAACCACAAGCTGTGCTGTTGCACACAACATTTTCAACCATGATTAGAGCCACTCACCCTGCTGCAGATGGACCAACTGTGGTTAGCGAGTGAGCAGGGTTTAGCAGAATGCATCACACAAAACCCTTAACCTGCAGCGTTGAAGGTGTGTTCTGAACAGGTCCATAGTCTATCAAAAACTTGGAATCTTTTGCTTAATTAGCATTTTTCCACTGTCATAGGAACATAGGAAACTGTCTTATACTGAGTCAGACCACTGGTCCATATAGCCCAGTATTGTTGACACTGACTGGCAGCAGCTTTCCGGCATTTCAGGCAGGATTTTTTCCTCATCCTACCTGGAGAAGCCGGGGGTGAAACCTGGGACCTTCTGTATGCCAAGCATGTGCTCTGTCACACTGAGCTACGGCTCCTCCCTCTTCTTCTTCTTCTTCATCATCATCATCATCATCTAAGAGCGACACATACTGACAGCCTTAAAAAGGGAAGAGTTGTGCGTGGGAGTGGGTGGTGCATCTACTTTTGCCACCAAAAGAAGATTTCAGATGGCTCCTACGTCACACAGCTCTAATAATACAGAGTAATTTTGCCATCAGATGCTTCGTCCGTATCAATTCTCAGGCTCTTACAGATGAAATCTCGGCTATGAACAACATCCGCCTGACGGACAGAGCGCCCCACATCCGATGGGTGTGGAGGGTGTAACAATCACGCACAACAAAAGGACAGCTGCACATTAATAAATATGTAATGTTTGATTAAAAAATATGGATAGTATTTCTCCCCCCCCCCTCCCTCCCCCAGCAACAAACAACCCATTTGCTGACTACCCCAAAGGCAGAAGATGCGATCTGGCACGCATATTTCTTGCTGGCTTTGGAAATCCAAAACTCAAACGCTTCCCTGTCCCAGCTGTTTCCTATTGTTCGTGTTTATCAGCTCAAAGGGCGAAGAGAAGAACAAAGGGGGGGAAAATTCGCTTGAATTTCAAATGTGCCAGTCAGTCACTCCATTGTTAAAAGAAGAAAGCTTAATTGTCTTTGCTGCCAAACTTCTTTTTGGTGAATGTCCAGTTTTTAAGAAAAGCTATTCAGCTGTGCAATTTGTTTAATACATGCAGGGGGTGGGGGCAGGGACCGCACATGAAATCACGTTTTCCAGAAGGGAGAGAAATGGAGAGGGTAAAACCACATCCATGCGCTGCAGATCTATGACACTTCGGCCATGGCACTGAAACCAGCATACTTGACTCATAACCAGGCCTGCTAAAATGGCTGTTATTCATTTGGTGCTCCCCACGTGCGCAGGGCTTTTAGGGAACAACGTGAGCAGCTGAGCCAACAGAATGCACACCTCCCTGCCCCAAGGAAATTACAATCAGAGAGCTGCCAGGTGCACCATTCATTATTCCAGAAGAGCAAATGGTCAGAAGTTAGACCTAATTCTCCCTTTATTATTCAACTACCCAATAGCACATTTTGGCATACAGAGCACATTGAAATTCTCAGCTGACTTCCTGTATCTGTGTGTGTGTGTGTGTGTGTGTGTGTGTGTGTGTGTGTGCAGCTCAATGACCTTTAGAAATGTATCCTCACCTGGGGGGGGAAGGTAATAGTGATACGTATTAGCAGAAGTGCATTAAAAGAGATCTTTGGTAGAGCATAAAGCTGTGATAATCACATAATGCCATTCATAAAAGCAACAGCAAAAAGTGTCAAACGATAATGTCCGAATTACAGAACTGGCAGATACAAGCAAAGAGGAAGCGCAATAACCATTATCAGGCTGATTTTAACTCTGCAACAATCTTATGTGGTAGGTGAGTCTAACAGACAGTACTTTGAACAAAGAAATCAGAGAGTTTCATGCAGGGCTTCATGTTGAGTGGAGCACCTTCTGAACAGCACATAACGCCACTTCAGAAAGTACGCCACTGGCTACCAGTATGCCACTGGATGAAATTCAAAGGTTTCTTATTGATATATAAAGCCCTAAACAACTTCCAAGCAGATTACCTGATGTATTTTTATTTACTACGTTTACAGCGTTGGCCAAAATTGTGGACACTTTTTGAAATTTTCATGTTTTGCAACTTTGCATGCTTATAGAAAATGTTCTGTTTCACGAAATTCAAATGTTTATACGTCAGTTGAAAGAGAATGTAATGCTGAATTCAGTACAAGAAAACAGAATGCAAATATCTGCAGTACAAAAAAGGTTATGCTTACTTTAGTGTAAAAACAAACACAGGTGTGATTGAGTGAAGAAGCGGATTGGAATTGCAAACCCTACTGGCCGATCACAGTCCTTGTTCTGGGGACCAATCACACAGCAGTAGCTGCGATACATCATGTTTCAAGTTGGGGAACGTCAGTTTTGCTGTTTGTTCTGTAACTGAAGCGCAATTGGAGATGGTGTGAATATTTGAAGTATTTCTCAAATTAAAAGTGCACGTACGTACATCATAAATAGAGCGATGGCAGCAAAGAAAAGAGTTGATTGGACACCCAGGAAAAGAAGCAGGATTGTTGCATTACGTGAATCAGGTCTTTCAATTGATATATAAACCTTTGAATTGCGTGAAACAGAACATTTTCTACAAGCGTGCAAAGTTGCAAAACATGAACATTTCAAAAAGTGTCCACAATTTTGGCCACCACTGTATATAGCCAAAAGATAGCCAAAGATCTCTGGGAGCTTTACAAAAGTTAAAAATAGTGAATGTTAAAAACAAATAAACAAAAATTTTAAAGCATAAAAACAGCAATATCATTTAAAACAACTAAGTATGGCTTGACTCTACCACCGTACCCCCTGCGGTCTTCAGGAGAGGCACTCATGGTGGTGCCACATGCCTAGGGTGACCATATGAAAAGGAGGACAGGGCTCCTGTATCTTTAACTGTAATGTAGGAAAGGGAATTTCAGCAGATGTCAATTGAAGAGGGTGAAATTCTCTCTTCATCAACACAGTTAAAGCTGCAGAAGCCCTGCCCTCTTTTGTATCTGGTCACTCTACCATAGCTAGTGTAGCTTTAACTGTTGTGATGAAGAGGGAATTTCACCCACTTCAATTGACACCTGCTGAAATTCCCTTTTCTACATTACTGTTAAAGATACAGGAGCCCTGTCCCCCTTTTCATATGGTCACCCTACACATGCCCCAAAGGGCCACCTATGGCTACCAAGAACAGAGCTTTGAGCATGGCATCTCTTGCTCTGTGGAACTCCCTCTCCATGATTTTTTATTTTCAATGATTGATTTGATTCACACCCTGCCTTTCTAACCCCCCTCCCAAAAAAACACCAAAATGTCGTTCAAGGCTGCTCACAAAACAATTTTAACTAGATTAAAACAATAAAAAAACATTAAAATACCAGACAGAAGGCCTCTCCCAGACACTGCAATCATACCCAGACACTATGATCAACATCTGCAAATCACTCACACACACACACACACACACACAGAGAGAGAGAGAGAGAGAGAGAGAGAGAGAGAGAGAGAGAGAGAGAGAGAGCCACCTCCAAGGGTGGGTCAGAGGGTGTTAATAAGGGAGAAGACATTTTCAGTGGTGCCCAGCAGGACTCATAGCCATGGATAGCCTTCTCCTCCAGGAATGTATCCAACCCCCTTTCAAAGTCATCCAAACTGGTGGCCATCGCTACATCTTGTGGTAGTGGATTCCATAGTTTAACATGTGTCGTGTGAAGAAGTCCTTCCTTTTATCTGTCCTGGATCTCCCACCAATCAGCTTCATGGGATGACCGTGTTGGGTTCTAGTATTGTGGGAGAGGAAGAAAAATGTCTCCCTATCCAAATTCTCCACACCATGCATAATTCTGAACACCTCTACCATGTCTCTCCTTACTCACCGTTTCTACCAATGAAACAACCCCAATTATTATAATCTCCCCTCACTGGGGAGTTGCTCAGGCCTCATGACCATTTTAACGCCCTTTTTCTGAACTTTTTACAGCTCAACAATGTCTTTTTTTAGGTGCGGTGACTGGAGAGTATTCTAAGTGCGCCCGCCCCATAGATTTGCATAAGGGTTGTATCCTGCATTTTTATTGTTGTGATTTTGATGTCGTACACTGTGGATGGTTGTTCTTTTGTGTTCATCAGTATACAAATTTGTTCAAATAAAAATAAAATAGAGCAAGGATGACTTGGTTTTGTGTTGGATTTGTTTGTTTATTTGCAGAACAGCACACATTTATTTTGATATTATAGCTGTTTTCTTTCACACCCACTACTCCCACCTTAATTCCCCCCCCCTTCTCTTTAAAAGGCTCATTTTCTCAATATGGCTTTCTCTCTCTCTCTCTCTCTGGCAATTCTTTGTCTCCTGAGCCATAAAGAATAATTGGCAGGTCTTGGCAGAGCTGGGGATAAGATTGAACCTGTAATTGTCTCACATCTTTGTTTACAAGTTTGAGAGTCAATACAAAATGATTGACACAAGACCCGGCTACATTAATGTTGCATGCAAAAACAATGTGAGAAGAAGCTGCATTTCTTTTTGAAGATATGGGAATTCTAGTTTCGGACTAGTTAAGCAAGCAACTAAAGGATTGCTACCCTCCATCCCATAAGACAAGAAATGTTGTTGCTGTCGCATAGAGTTACAATCTCTCTGTTTCTCGCTCTGTCTGGATCAGTTGAGACTTACTGACATTTTACTCCATTAATATACACTACCTTTCATCCAGTAAGTTTACAATTTAAAATTCTAAAATGAACACCTTTTTTTTTTTTTTTAAAGGCAAAACAAGATTTTCTCTGGCTATTTGGTGATCTCTTCTGGAGAGTAAGATATGCATTCAGTGGTGGCACTAGGAGGGAAAATGACTGCAGGTGGGCACGCAGAAGAAGCAAGGTATATTTGAGGGTGGAGTTCTGTCCCACAATTTGCGATTTGTGAAAAAGAGAGAACAATGTATTTTGTGTTCACAGTTCCACCCTAAGCATATTTTCTTTGAATTAAGTCTTAGCAATTTTTTAAAGGAGTTAACATTGAAGTAAAACTGCCAGTATCATACTGTCTTTATACAAATCTATGGTGTGACCACACTTAGAATACTGTGTACAATTCTGGTGACCACACGTTAAAAAAGGATACTATAGAGCTGGAAAAAGTGCAGAAAAGAGCAACTAAAATGATTAAGGGGCTGGAGCATTTCCCCTATGACAAAAGGTGTAGATCTGGTCCTGTTCATAGTCAACGTTTGATATCGAGCTGTCTAGTTTTTAAAGACATTCAGGTGTGCAAGTTGCAGGACCCATCAACCAGAAGTAACCTCTGTGATATCATTAGCACACAGCTTTAATAACTCAAATCCTTTGCAATAATAATAATAATAATAATAATAATAATAATTCCAGCTTGGCTTCCAAAATGAATAGTTTCCATAATTTCTAACCAAATTGCTCTGATATTTCCACAAAGAGAGAGAAGGAACATTATCTCTAATGAGATAAAGCAAAACACCTGTGGACTGTGTATTAAGCTGAAAGGGTTTCATTCCCAATCATGGAGTCATTCTACCTCTACATCTGTAGTCAATGGAGACTTCAAGGGGGGGGGACTTTCTCTCCTCACAGTGTAGTGCATCTTTTCTTTTCAGTATTTCCCAATGACACAACTCTTGTGTCTTCGTAATAAAAAAAACCCTACAATCTGAAAAAAAATAGTTTGGGATTGTCAGAAACTCTGTTTCTGTTTACTCTGTACAGCACCATGTTTACTCTGTACAGCACCATGTACATTGATGGTGCTATATAAATAAATAAATAATAATAATAATAATAATAATAATAATAATAATAATAGAAACAAAGGCAATCAGAAACGTCCTTTGAAGTTTCATCTTCCGCTCAGTAGAACACAACTTCAGCAAAATGGTGCGTGCATGTTTTAGGGAAAACAGAGTGGCAAGAGATGATTATTTCAAAAGATGCAACCTGAACAGGAAAGCCGTAGTGGTGTTGGCCATAGAATTAGCTAAGATAGGTCGACCATATGAAAAGGAGGACAGGGCTCCTTTAACAGTTGCATAGAAAAGGGAATTTCAGCAGGTGTCATTTGTATGTATGGAGAACCTGGTGAAATTCCCTCTTCATCGTCACAGTTAAAGCTGCAGGAGCTATACTAGAATGACCAGATTTAAAAGAGGGCAGGGCACCTAGAGCTTTAACTGTTGTGATAAAGAGGGAATTTCACCAGGTTCCCCATATATACAAATGGCACCTGCTGAAATTTCCTTTTCAATACAACTGTTAAAGATACAGGAGCCCTATCCTCCTTTTCATATGGTCACCCTAGCTAAGAATATTAGCTTTCTTTCTTTTCTTCCCCCAAGCACAGGCTCTTAGGCCTTATGGTTACAAGGATATACTCAGTCAGGATCTACACTACTCCTTTATAATGGTATTGGCAACTGTTGGGGCCCACGACACATTCCACATACCATTTTCAAACTGCTTTCAAAGTGTTATATCCTGCTTGGTGCAGATCTGGCCACAGACAGGTATAGACCATCCCTGGTGACAGAGAGTTTAATTGACCAGAGATTCAGTGCTGGGTAAGGCTCAGGGGTCCTCAACCTTTTTGGGTGAGTGGGTCCATTGGAATTTTGAGAGAGTATAGTGGACACACTTACAAAATGGCTTCCATGGGGGATTTTGCCCATTCATAAAATGGTGGCCATGGCCAATGACTCAGCACTCATTTTCCAGGAGGCAAACTGGTGAGACTAAAGGAAAAGTAACTTGCTCAAGAATCTAAGTACAAGGTAGAGATGAGAGGTGAGCTCCAAAACATAAAACCACTCCCAGTAAATATTTCAGTTAAAAAAAACTCACTAAAATAGAAATCAGGAGAGGTAGAGCGTCTAGTGGGCATCAGGAGAGGAGTCCATGGGCACACTGGTATCCTGTGCCACCATATTGGAGGCCTAAAGTATAGCTCCATGCAGATTCTTTTTGAATAGCCCAAGAACAACAACTTGTTGTAAAATACAGCAATGGAAACTGGAGCACGTTAAGCAAAATGAGAGAATTTTGCAACAACTCAAACAAACGTACTCCTTTTTTCTTTTAGCAAAAGGGACTCTTTTGATTTACAGAGGTGAGTACCTTAGTCAGAATCTCTTGTGAAAAGCACTCTTCCTTCTAGTGGTTTGATCCATCCCAGGGAAGCCCATTGGTTAATTTATTCATGCAGTCAATATAATTAACAAGGACAGACAGGAAAAGGAGGGGCAGAAAACCAAAGAGACTGAGGCAGACCTATGACAGTAATAAAAGATGATGACTGCTGAAGAGAATTGCATTATTCAGGCTCTGCTATTGACGTTATAAGCACAGCCATATGCTGCACAAGCTGTGACAGGGACCCCAGGTGATCACAGGTATAAAAAGATGCACTGCTCCTTACTGTATTTCAGTCCAACACATGGGCTGGAATAAGGAGGTAGGGCTGTGTGCATTACATTAATTTTTAACCATTTCCAGAGCTGCATTAGTCCGTCACTGCAAAAACAATGAAGAGTCTTATGGCACCTTAAAGGCTAACATGTTTATTCTGGAATAGGCTTTTATAGACACGGTCTGCTTCATAATACGCATGAAGTGTTAACCTCAAGTTGGTGGATTTATATGCATATGTTGGGGACAAAGGGGGGGGTTCATAGAATCATAGAATAGTAGAGTTGGAAGGGGCCTATAAGGCCATCGAGTCCAACCCCCCACTCATATCATGAGTTTGCATGTCACGATATGCCACCCTGAAAATAAACTATGGTGGGTTGGTTGCTCACTAACCCATATCACGCCCAACAATTAAGTGCTCTGAATCTTGCCATGGCTTGTTTTCCCCCTTAGTCCTCCCCTGTACTCCTGGCACATATCCCATGGGCCTTTGCAGCACAACCACCACAGCTAACACCAGCACTCTGTTCACACAGTGGCCAAACAGCTGTTGACAAGGAACCAACAAAGCAGGACATGGTGAAACAGCACCCTCCCGCCCATGTTCCCCAGCAATGGGTGCTTACTGCCTTGGATACTTGAGGTAGCTAGCCATGCATTGGAGTAGGGTCCAACTTTATCCAACTGTCTTGAGTCCCGGCTCCACAAAATCAATCCCTGCCCCCCACCCAATAAAACAGGCTGAAAGCGCGTTGAACCTCTATCCGTCCGAGGGCCAAATTCCATTCTGGAGAAGCTTTTGGAGAGGGATTTCAACCTTTTAGAATGGCGGGAGAGAAACACACAAAAACTGGGACACTCACGAATGATGGATGGATGGGGGCGAAGGAGGTGTGGTCCTCTGGGGAACAGCAGAGGGCTCAATTTGGCCCACAGGCCTAAGCTTCTGCAGTAGTCCTGCAGTAAAGGAACCCACAAAAGATCTTCACCAATCCCATGGAAAGTGTTGTTCAAGTTATCATTTTAAAAGACTCACGCACAACTCACCTCCGAGAAACAGATATCATTTTATTCATCATGAATGCCTCTCTACCTGTACGATCCCAGAGACAATATTACCGCAATGGCCCAGTACACAACAGCCCTGCGTGTCAAGCCGCCCCATTCCTTCCCCACGCCTTTTTAACCTCAGAAGAGCGGTCCTTTTGTTAATTATAGTGACTCCACACTGTGATATTAAAGTGTTCGATTCTCAAACATATTCTTATTTATTTTAGGCTTCTGGTTTGCCCCCCTCCTCCTCCAGGTAATGAAATGTCAGAACCCTACTTTTTCTGGTTTTGTAGTATGTTGATCAAAGTGACCTTTGCTTTGCAAGTAGACACAAATCAATATCACGCGCCGAAACGTTTGACAGATAAAGGTGCAACATATAATAAATGACAATCACTGACGAGGGGAACCAGAAAATACCTGCCAACTTCAGTTCATACCGGCAATTTTCAGACAATGCCGCATGTTATGTTCAAAGCGAAATTCATTTGTCCATCTAATAACAGAGATGGGGAGATATTAAAGGACTCGGTTTTGTTTAAAGAAATGTTTCATCTCACGGTAATAATTCAGGGGCCAGTCAGGGTCTGAGTCACTAGCGCACAGGTAAAGTTATTACGTTTTGAAAAGCAGTTGAGAGGAGCAATTTTCCACGGAGTAGAAGGGAAAGCAAACTTTTATTCATTAAACAAAATTTAACACACAGCCCCCTGCCCTGCTTTGTGCTTACATGTACACCTGCATCAACAGTCTAGTACTAAGTGTCTGTAACAAAGTAAGACAGGTGGTCAGACTTTGGGGCACAGGTGTTCCATAGGTATTTGACAGTGCTGCTCTACTGCGCATTGCAGTATATATGTAGTCAGCCCATGTGCTTTTAGGAGGCCTTGCCAGTGGGTGGAGTTTGGGAGTAGGCATCCGTGCAGCACTGGAAAGGTAAGCTGGAACATCAGGGCCTTCTCCAGTTGACAGTGCAGGCTGGTGGCTCTCGTGTCAGTGGGGAAATGAATCTGCTTTGGGTTTCAGTCAGAACTCCAAAGGAGCTTTCCAAAGCGCTGAACCCTATACCCAAAATGGGTTTGGTGCTTTGGATAGTTCCTTTAGAGTTCTGATAGGTTCAGACTGAAAGCCAGAGCAGATTGACCGCCCCACTGAAATAGGAGGCACCAGCCTCTACTGCCGGTTGGACTCAATCAACCCAGATCCCAACCCCCACACAGGGCCAATTCACATCAACTACCTTGTCAGAAGGAATATCAGATGCTGGTTCCTGCTCAAGCAGAGCTTGTTGCGTTGTCTAGTTGTATTTTTTTAACAAGTGGTTCTTGTGATATCGGTTGGATTTTGTAAATACTGGGGACATGGGTCAAAAAGTGGGATGCAAATATACCAGACAGATCTGTGCTGGAATGTGGTTCTGGCCCTATGACATAGCTGAACCTTGGAGCGCTACAAAAACCTTCTGTGTGTGACAATTGTCATACACACACCATGGATTGTCCACTCACAGATCAAAGGGTTCAGTTTTTCTCCTGAGCAGAAGGCACTTTTATACAAGGTGTATTAATTCAGGTGTAGTTATCTTAAGATAGCAAATGGATGGTTTAGGCCAGTTGTCCAATGCTCCCTCTAGTCTGTGACCCTGATGTCCATTCCAGTACTCTAATTATTGGTTGAGGAAGTAGGGGGACCTTTAATGAAATCCAGGAGCCCTGATTTGCCCCAAATTTTGCCAGATCACAGGCCCCCTTCTAAAAAAAACAGTAGCTGTCAGAATGGCTAAGGTGCCAAACACACTCTGGCCACCTCCCACTCCCATAATTAGAGTTTAGGGCCACCTCCTCTTACATCAGCATTGCTGGGGCACACTGGGAGTTTTAGGACTTTTTTCTGTCTAAACATGCATTGAATTTTGCCCTAAGAGTGTGGAATGGGAGACACCCAAGGGTTCCTCATTGCAAGAGAACAGTGATCAGATGTTCCTTCACAGGTAATCTGATGTTCCTTCCATCATTACTAAAATCTTCAGACAGGGACGGGCAAATCTGTCCATTCCACTTTGTCCTGCATTCATGTTTTTAAAATCTCAAGTCCTTTCTCTCTCCAATATGAAGAACTTCATGAATTGACCAAACTTTTGGTCAATTCTTCTCAAAAACAACTGAAACGAAATGCCCACCCATCTGAACCAACCACATCCAATAGGCAGAAGTAATTCCCAGCAGGCAAAAGACCATGAAGTCCTGCCTGCCATTTTGCTGTTAAAGATGGGAAGTCTGCCCAAAGAAAAGCATGGCCATGCCAAGTTCAGCACTAATGGAGTTGAATATCCAGAGATTCAAAAGCATTTTTAAAAAGCAGTTGAAACCCTGAGCCTCGGTTGACAAATCCCTCAATTTGGGTTTCTCCCATATTCAATTATTTATTTATTTATTTTTAATCTCAAGTTCTTTTTGTCCCAAATATGGACACATTTTGGTAAATTCTTATCCAAACCAAAGCATTCTCAGCGGGTGTCTCAGGCCATCTGGTACTACAAGTTATGAGCCCTTCTACTGCTTTTTGAGGTTGAGTAAAGTATTTCTTTGCATATAGATGAGATGACGGCATATAGAGCTTTCATTCTGTCTTTAAAAACTTTTTAAATTTCTCTTGAGTAAAGTTTGGACAACGGGCGGGTCATAATACATCGTCCGTTTGCTCCGAGGGCTGTCAACCTTCCCAACTGGCAAATGGTTAACGGTAAGCAACAGATTTATAACCTGACATAATTAATTGCCGAGATAGTGACATTTCCCATATTATAGACAATCATGAATTATGAGACCAGCTGTTAGCCTTCTCATTCGCTGAAATCGGTTGATAAATATGTTTATTCGAGGTCAGCCCAGCCTCATCCATTAGAAATATTGTTTTTTCTAAACATTACATTGATTTAATTTAACTCTAATCAATTTAAAATGGTTCTGACAATTAACAAAAGCTTCAAATATGACCTTAAAGTAATAGGATTCATTAGCTATGTTTAGGATTAAACTTATCCTAATAGGGCCATTTTTCTTCCAGGGACTGACCGGTGGTCAGTCAAAATGAAATCAATTATTATAAATTATACAGTTTAAGTTGATTATGTAGTGCCTGCTAATTTGTATAAATAAGGACGTCAAACAATGGAAGCCATTTATTAATAACTCTCTCTTTCTCTTTCTCTATCCTGGGGCCCCGTATCATACTTTGCGGTACAGCTGCGGGGGTCATCTGTTAACTATGAAGTGTTATATTCTCTGCTGCCAGACACATATGCTAATTAAACCCATAATTAATTGTAACAGTTATAGTTAAAGTCAAAATGCTGACAGCATTTCTTGCCCTATTATTCATGGTAATCAACTGAATCAAAGAGAATCTAATCAACAATTCATATGCCAGCCAGGGTATCAGAATACGGCTGCAAACCCTAAGACAGCTGGTACCCGCAGGTCTTGGGACACAATAAGAAACATAAACCTCTCAAATTGCAACACGTCAACCTGAACTTGTCTCTATTGTATTGCAATACAAATACAAGCAGAAGTCATATTTAAGAATTCAAAGCCTTGGCAGCAAGTGCCACATAGCTTTACATGCCCATAGACGCACACGCACAAAGATGGTTGGCTGCATGAGTGGCAAGCAGCAGAGAAGCACATCACTAGCAACAGTGATTAGGAAAGCACTTAGTCATTTATACTGAAATGGAAATCTCTCTGCATGTGAGTGTATGTGTTTGTATTTGTGTTCCTTGATTGCTTCAAGACTGCCTTCCAGGAGAGACACGCCTGTTGCAGTTCTCAAAGGTGGAGGATTGAAACAGACCTGAAGGAAGGTTACTGAATCCATTACTCCAGTGTTGTTAAGCACAGAATCTGCAAACTAAAGGTGCAATCCTACGCATGCTTAGACCGGGGGGGGGGGGAGTCCTACAACTCAGCCTGTTCTATGACCCGTAAGCTAGCCTGCTGCCTTCAGGTGTGGTAGAGGAAGCTGTCCCATCACTAGCGCTGAAGCAAGATTCAGCTGCCAGCCCAGCTGGCTTCTGCACATGGGATGGAAGGGGATGTCCTCTTCTTCAGTGCCTTGGGCAAACTCTCCCCACAGCCTGAGTTCGATCCCAGCAGAAGCTGGTTTCAGGCAGCCTGCTTGGGTCGACTCAGCCTTCCATCCTCCCGAGGTCGGTAAAATGAGTACCTAGTTAGCGGGGGGGGAAGGTAATAACGGCTGGGGAAGGCAACGGCAAACCACCGCGCTATAAGGCCTGCCAAGAAAACATCAGCGAAAGCTGGTGTCCCTCCAAGAGTCAGTAATAACTCAGTGCTTGCACGAGAGGTTCCTTTCCTTCCTATCTGGAGCAGCATTAGATAATACGCTCGGTACTCACCTTCTTTTGCATACAGTAAATTGTCAATGAATGGACAAGGGTCATGCCTACTGGCCTCGCAAACCATCCTTGGTGTATTAGGTGTGGATTCACAATAAGGAACCCTGAGCACACCACAGTCCCCAGTAATGACTACAGGCCCTATGCGCATGACAGCTGTAGGTGCATTGAGCCCCTTCTCATACTAGGCCCAGCTAGGGGCAGGGGCAACCATCATGTGGGAATTGGGGGTGAAGCCAGCTGGCATGATCCTCATCCCATTGCCATTCCAAACACGGGGAAATGAATGTGAGGACAGGGCTTAACTCTGTGGCTATTGAAACGGTGTCCATTTTCAACCCCTCTCGCTTGCAGTGTTTTGGCTTGAGGACTAGATTTCACTTGGGTTAAGGTGGTGGGCAGGACCAAAGGCAAACAGATTGGGGTCAAAATATCAACATATTCTAGCTTAAAACACTTGCTGCCAATTACTAAGCCTTCACAGAGGCATTTTCACCGGGAAAACTGCACAAAAGCCAAACGACCAATGGATGGGGAAAGGGGGCGGGGCTTGGGGAAGGATGCCCATCTGGGAAACACCAGAGAACCAGACTAGGAAAATGGGCAGGCCGGATTTGGCTCTCGGGCCTGCATCCTTGCCTCTAACACATCACAATCAAGACACCTGGACGGACCAAACGATGCATTGGTTTCCATTTCATTGTACATCCAACACCGTGAATTTGAGACCAGAGGTATGACGACACTCTAAGGGCCCTGAAAGCTCCCATCAGCCACGTGGGGCTGAGTTCTTCCAAACCATCACCAACTTCTAAGCAGAAGCTCCCCTGTTTCCCTTCCCTCGCCACCCCCACCCCCACCCCACCCCTGCCGCCGCCCCGGTTATTGAACTGCAGTTAATGGCTGGCTGGAAAGTATGTCAACACAACAGCTGGAGAGCAACACTTCCTTGCAGCTTTATGTGACAGCATATGCCAGCCACTCAGAACATGTGATAATTCAAACTAGAGCTGATACTACAATAGCAGATGGGCTGGAGCATTGTTATTCTCACTCCAGCTCCCAGCCCTTGAGGGATCACTAAATAAAATCAAAGCAGATGGACCATTACAAGCTCATTCGTGTTCCACTACAAGCACCTCCACCCCGGAGTTGTGTGATATACTGCACCTTGGTATAAAATGACACGGAGGGGTAACATGACCTAATGAAAATAGCATCCAACTTGGCAAGTGAGGAATGAGGCTAAAGAAATACGCAGGGATCTATTTATCACCGAGTTTCTCTTACTTCCTCGTGAGGGTGGCATTCATTTCCCTTCCCTTGACTGGCTTTTTTTTTCCCCTCCTTCCATGCACCTGATGCGCATTCCGGTTGGAATACCATCACAGCCTGATTTCCACATGCAACAGACTGAGGCGATAGAGTCCCCTAAACGTAGAGCAGGCTGTACCGTGTCAGGCCTCAGGTGAGGTGGCATTTATTTATCTGTTTCTTTCTTTATTTGATTTATAAAAGCAGAAAAAGTGGCGCTCAGGGCAGCTACCAATAAGAAAACTAAGATTAAAACAAGAAACAAAAGCAAAACGTTAAAATAAATTTGAAAAGCACAATTCAAAACACAAGAATAAAAGAAAAATACAGCACCCAAGCCAATAGAATCCTACCCTCCTTCAGCAACACACCAGCTTCCATGCCAAAGGCGTCCTTGAATAAAACATCTTTGCCTGCTGCAGAAGGACAACACAGAGGGCTCCAACCTAGCCTCCATTTGCAGGGAGTTCCATGGCCTGGGAGCGGCCACCAAGAAGGCCTTCACTTGCATCTCCACCAAATATACCTCCGATGGGGGCAGCACCAAGCGAAGGTCCTCCCCAGAAGATCTTGAAGCCTGGGCAAGCTTATATGGGAGAAGGCAGTCTTTCAGATTGCCTGGTCTGAAGTCTTATAGGGTTTTATAGGTCAGAACCATTTTCCATGTTCCTTCGTATGAAAGAAAAATTACCCTGCATGTAGAAGACAATGAGCACATCAGCAAGAGGGCTGGGAAATGGATTTTCCCAAGACCCCCTAGAGAACATCTAAAAATGGCATTCACCTACCTGTGGTGGTACAGTCCCATAAGGGAATGGGGACCTAACCACCTCATTCTGCTAGTGATATAGTTCCAGAAGAGGTAACATGGTGGTATCTATAGAACCTGTAGAAGTTAGTGTTAGAGTGGCCATGTGTCCTCTTTTATAGAGAAGAGTCCTCTATTTGTAGTGCTGCCAGAGGACTGCCTTTTATTTGCAAGTGGTCCAGTCCAGTCTGGTGTAAAGATAAAAACCCATCAGAAGGAAGAGCTGGGCCTTGAAGTTACCTATCCACAGCACCCAGACAGGTGACTGAGCAAGGCAAATAGGACACCAGGTCATAGTCTTCCACCCTGTGATGAGACGCACTGTATTTCTATTTAAATTATAATAATTATTTCTAATTGTGCATCAATTCATATAAATTATTTCTAAATGTGCATCTATTCATAAAATATAATATGCCAACTTTATGCAAATAGGTGTCCTCTTTTGTGGTGATTCACAAGTGGCCACCCTAGTCAGTGTTTACAATACAGGCTTGGTCTCCCTGGCGTGTATCTCAAATTGGGGAGGAAGAGGAAGAGGAAGAGGAAGAGGAAGAGGAAGAGGAAGAGGAAGAAGAAGAAGAAGAAGAAGAAGAAGAAGAAGAAGAAGAAGAAGAAGAAGAAGAAGAAGAAGAAGAAGAAGAAGAAGAAGAAGAAGAAGAAGAAGAAGAAGAAGAAGAAGAAGAAGAAGAAGAAGAAGAAGAAGAAGAAGAAGAAGAAG
The DNA here is from genome assembly GCF_023053635.1 of Elgaria multicarinata webbii. Lineage (NCBI taxonomy): Eukaryota > Metazoa > Chordata > Lepidosauria > Squamata > Anguidae > Elgaria > Elgaria multicarinata. The sequence continues at coordinate 10,395,413 of NC_086184.1, forward strand.
AAGAAGACCCAAGACAGGAAGCGGAGGAGAAAATTCTCCAGGGCCCTCCTGGAGTCAAGGAGGAATCTTCCTAGGAGCTTATCTAACAGGAAGTCCAGACTCAGAGATCATTCCTCCCACCCACCACCCTGGAACTCAATCTTGCCAGAGGGGGAGAGAACATTGGAATTGACAGATCCCAGAGTCCACTGCAGGGTCAAGCAGGTGGAGTTGAGAGGAAGTGGGAGGCAGTCTGCTAAGCTAGCCACTCGCCAGAGGTTACAATTTGAAGACCCTTCCTGAAGGAGAGATTTGGTAAAAGCCTGTCGAGCACGGCAGGAAATAGTCCATTTGATTGATAAGCAACTGCCTTACTTTCTTAGGCTGATTAAGAGAGTAGCTAGCATTCACACTGCCTTCAGGTGTGAAGAGATGTCTATTTACAGAATACAGCTTTGTGGACCTCTTTATTGGCTCGCATCTCAGCGGGAGGGCTTGGGATCACGACAACTGGCCCAGATGAACCAAGGATCTGACTGTATATTGCAGCTTCCTTGATTTCTACAGGAGTCTTCCCTAGCCTAACACTTACAAAGTATGTGCTCTACCACTGATCCCTGGCACTCCCCTACGGCCCATTCACAAGACCAGCCTTTACCCACTTCTCACCACTACGCTTATACAAGAGAAGAAAGGTTGTTCCATGAATCCACCTTACGAAAGACCAGCCCACGTGACTTGAGTAGAAAGCTCATAAGGGGAAACTCATTTGACAGCGATCTGTGTTTTAAAAATAAATCAGTTACACATCCCCACATCTTTAGATATTCAGGGAGAAAAGAAGTCACGGGAGAGCTGATAATGCGATTGCGATAATATGGCCCGAAGGAGAGTATTATGGGGTAGGATCTATATGATATTAGAGTTCATTTACATGTATAACAGCTGCTTGGTTTCACCACTGGTGAGAGATCATCACCTGGCTTGAAAGAAGGGGCAAAGAGGAAGAGTCTGTTCACCTTTGGGCATATCGCTCTGCATGTATTAATAGCTGCTGCTGCCCATCTCATTATACATTTAAATGCTGCATTATGCACCACTTATTTGCTGATTTATTGTAATTGAGGACTGGGAATAGGATTACCTTTGCAAATTGCTACCATAGGCTTGAGATCAAAACAGCGTGGAGAATCCGACAGAAGAGTCCAAATAGCTGGCAGGAGAATCTTTGGTACAGCTGACACCAGCGTGCGCTAGCAAATGGGAAAGGGCTGTAGCTCAGTGGTAGAGCCCCTGCTTTGCATGCAGAAGGTCTCAGGTTCAATCCTTGGCTTCGCCAGGTAGGGCTGGAAGAACTGCCTGAATCCCCGGAGAACTGCTGCCAGTCTGTGTCGACAATATTGGACTAGATGGATGTTGGTCTGACTCAGTATAAGGTGGATATGTTCCTATGCCCCCATCAACTCAGGCCAGCTCTTTTGCCTTTGCTGATTCTTAGAAGCCCTCCCTCTCACTATTAGCCATATTTCTGTGGTCTTAAGGAGGAGGGTCTCTGCCAGTTGGCTTGCATCCCAATGTTTCTGTCTGCCAGACACACAGAGAGCAAGCAAGGTTGGGGAAGGTTGCCTTAGAGGAGGGGTCAGCCACCTGGTACCCTACAGCTGTTTTGGACAACAATCCCCATAATCCCTGACCATTGGCCATACTGACCAGGGAAGATGGGAGTTGTAGCCCAAAACATCTAGAAGTGCACCAGGTTGCCTAACTCTGGTATAGAGGGAAAGCGAGAACACAAATAATTTACAGGGCGATTCTATAAATGTTAACTCAGATGCAAGTCCCATTGAATTCAATAGGGTTTTCTTCCAGGTAAGTGGGTATACGGTTGCAACCATAGGTGCACATGTATGCACACTAAACTTAATACTCCCTGGCCAATGAGTCTGGAAGCAAATAGCATTTAATAATAAACAGTGCTCCTTGGTCCACTGCAGAGGGGCAGGCAGAAGGTATTTAAATCATTCTTTCTAATAATCAGTACTATTTGAATAATAGTAACTGGTCAACTTGCTTCCTGCAAGTGCGACGAGGCTATGAAATAACAGCCTCACTCAAAAGGATCCAGTGAGTTTTGACAGCAACTCATTTGAACTTCAATCGGACTCATCGGTTTTTATGCTACATCACCGCCCTTTGCAGAAATTTTGGTCAAGATTTGGATAGACGTCCAACGTATTAACTGCTTAGGACTCCCCCAAATGCCGCTGCTTGGCTCAACTTCAGAAATTTGCTTGGGTTTTGTTTTTAAGAGATCTGAGAAAAGCATCAGCCGGCCTTTTTGAACAGCTTAGTTATTTAAAATAGGACAGTTAGGAAGGGGAGGGGGGAATCCTTTTGATGTTGTGAATTATATTGGAAAGTCTGGCTTCAGGCCAGCTGTGGATTTCAAATAATTCCTTAAATAGGAAAAGAATACCAACATGGCCTTCCCTTAATGAGTCCGGCAGCAGGAAACCAAAATGTGAAAGCCAAGTGGGGAAGGCAAAATAGAGTCAGCCCTCCTATCAAAGGAGCCCCAGTCATACATAGCCTCCTTTGCTCAGCTTTGTGAGGAGAGCTTTGCGCTAGAGGGAGGAGCTGAGCTACAATATGGGAAGAGAGAAAGAATTGAGGTTGAGGCTGCAGAGGCCCATCACCCCCCAGCCAGCATTGCCACTGGGGACGATAGGGGCTAGGTCTGAGAGCATTTCTAAACCAGGCTTTTATTGCACACTTGTGATTAGTCAGTCATGGAAGTTTGCAGGTCCTTTACATTACATCGTCAACTCCCAGGGTGTCTCCTGTGCTTTCTGACCTTTATCCCACTTTCAAAAAGATCAGAGATAACCCGATAAGGGATGCTAATCCGACCTATCAGCTGTGCGTAAAATGACCTCATTGTGCTATAACCACAGCACCATCTAGTGGCTGTAAAATGAAACCTACGGAACTGAATCCAGAAAGGGAGTCCTCCATTCAAAACACATGTCTGCCCAGGTAAAGGAGCCGATCTTAATCCCAAAAAGAATCTGGAAGCAGAAAGCAGGGTAAGGTTGGGGGATTTCAGCCTTGTGTGAGGAACGCATGAGACATCTGGATCGCAATAGGGAGACCTATTGCTTCTGAAAGTCATGGATCTTATCTCACCCACTCATCAATGTATGTGACAAGCTGTCATGTGCAGGACAGATCTCTGTTCTGGTATGCAGACCCACCCCACCCCCAAACAAAAACAAAGGAGAAATCCTGTATCCAGCAATGAAAGAACTATGTAACTGGCTCATCACCGTTACATGTAAGAAAACACGACTCCCACAACAGAATTTCATGGGCTTCACTTTTCAGCATGAAAGATGCCAGGGGAAGAGATGTCCCTACTGACCAAGACTATCTCAGGGGATCCCTGAGATAACTGCCCAGAGAGCAGCAGGTAACAGCAGCAGCAGGAAACTGGACCTTGGCTGGCATGAGCATGTCAGGGCAGAAACTATTCACTGTAGCATCCTTTTTTTAAAAAAAAAAACAGCTTATAGTCCAGGAGCATCAGGCAGGCAGGGAGAGATGTTCAGGCTATTATTTTCATGTTTAAAATATACTATCCTTTTCTACCACAAAACTGGGCTCATTCCCAAGTATCCGCTACCGGCATCAGAAGCAGATTCCATTTTATTCTTGTGGTCATGGGGGTGCTGCGATTTAAGTTAGGTTTAGGGTGACCCTATGAAAAGGAGGACAGGGCTCCTGTATCTTTAACAGTTGCATAGAAAAGGGAATTTCAGTAGGTGTCATTTGTATATATGGAGAACCTGGTGGAATTCCCTTTTCATCACAACAGGAGCCCTGTCCTCCTTTTCATATGGTCACCCTAGTTAGGTTAAGCAGGTATAAATAGAGCTACTCATAAATAGCTTCTTGAAATTCTCCACCCTCTAGTCGGAGGGTGGGGGAGGCAGAAGTTCACTAAACTTCTCCAGGTTGAGGAGAAATTCTCAACATGGGCCCCATTCAAATGACATGCAGGGGGCCTGTGGTTAATTTAACCTTGCTTCTCTCTGGTTAGCACTAACCACAAGCCGTATGCTCGCCCATGACACCATTAACCCTAGCCAGTTCCCAGTTTCCTTAACCACACGCTAACCACAAAGCAGTTAGAAGAGCGCCTGAGTCCTCCAAATGCTCCGCCCCGTATCCCATCAGCCCTTGTGCTAAGAGAGCTGGCAGTTGCGCAATTTAGGCCGCTCTATACTGCTAGCTCTATGATTTCGGCCCCTTAACCGCATGTGCGTCTCAGACGACACGTTAAGCCAAAGTTAGTGCCGCTAATCCTGCTGCAGAACAAGGCTAGTGAAGCCAACCACAATGTGGTTAGCGGAGGCACCTGGTTAAGGAAAATGCATGTCAGACAACACTGTTAATCCTGCTGCTTAACTAAAAACCCTTAACCAGCAGGGTTAAGCGTGCCGTCTGAATGGGGCCACTGTCTCACAGGTACAACTCACAAGCAGTGTGGGTTGCAGTAGCACAGCTTAATTTTTTCGTAAAGATTTTTTGCGCTGCCGTTTCAAGCATCCACTGCATTGGCAGACCGGCCCCCATTTTGCATCCAACACAATGAAGGTGTGAAGAGGGCAGACTTAAGTCCAGCTCCAGCAAAGATGGGGAAGCTAGTGTACTTCCTAAATCTGCCCTCCAATTTCCTGGAAGTTTTCTACCCAACGAAGAGGCCTCCATTGCTCTGCATCATTCCTAGGGTGTTCTTAAATTGTGATGGTTTGGAGTTTACCTAATCACTGCAAGGTGGCTGAGGATGCCGAGTGTGTTTTCTTTCTATAACACATCTATCTGTTGGTCTGCTGTCTCCCAGGCTGCCTGTGCTTCTTGATCTGGAAAAAAAGCCCTATGGGAGGACTCCATTAAATCTTCTCAGGGCCTTTAATTGAAGTTTGAGAAACTGAGGAGGCTGAAAACTGCAAGAGAGACTATTGCAAAATGAAAAAGAGGACACTTGTGCATCCTCGTCAGCCTCCGTCTAAGTAAGGGAGGCACAGGCACCCAACCCATGAGAATTTCTCTGAAATTTTCTTCATTGTTGAATTTCTTTTCTATCAAATTGAATGAGCACGTCATCAGAGGAAAATCGTGTTTGCTTACCGTCACTTCTCTGCCCGCGCGTTTGTCCCTCATTATTTCCGTTTTTGGAAGAGGAAGTCATGTGGGCCATTTGATCCCGCTGCTTCTCCTGCACACAGCTGGAGACAGTGGCAACTTCCATCTTTAAAAATAAGTCCAACTTACTGGGTGTATTTTGTCGCACAAAGAAGACTAGAAGGGGCGGGAGGCAGACGATGTCATGAGAAGGAGCCACGAAAATCCATGAGTACCCAGTAATGAGCATGCAATAAAACACTCATCTGATGGAGCTCTGAGCTCTACCCTGTGTGCAAGTGTAAGACCACCAGGTCCAGGGTCAAAAGTTATCTTGCTGCACCACTGAACTCGGAACCAAAAAGATACAGGCGTGATGACCAGAAGTCCTGCCTCCATAGATGGGAGGCAACACTTCCTGCGGGAGAAATGGATTACAGTGGCAAGAGGTACACAATGTTTTCCCAGTTTGGCAGCTTCTCCCTCTCAGTTTTGGTCAAGGGTGAACAAGCAACTTTTCTTCCTGATGAGCTTCAAAGTTGATGAATCAATGAAGGTCTTTCTCAAGCCTTCTTTTTCCTCTTCCCACTCTGCCTTTCCCTCCCACCCCCCTCCACACACTCTGTTCTTCCAGCAAAGAAACATGCCACCTCCTGAAGAGGCAAAAAGCACCTGGAAGATGAAGAGAGATGGTCCTAAAGAAAGCCTTCCAAAAAAATCACTTGGTATTGCCTGCCTCCTACTGGTCAGAGAAGAGGATTAACCCAGTTTAAAGAGCGAGGTAGTCACGTTGGCCAAAATAAAAATTCCAAACGGAAGTTTTGAAAATCCATTACCATAATACCTTCATTAGGCCAGCTCAAATGTAACAAAGTACTGTTAAAGCTTTTGAGTTCCCCAGAACTGTTCATCAGACAACAAAGTAAAAATTGAAGAAGGGTGAAAGAGGCAGATTTCAAAGCATGGTGTCTGTACCAGATTACAGTCTTAAAATGGGAAGGGGGCGGAGGCTACAGACATTCAAATTGGGCTTCACCAGGTACTGAGATGGTTTCAGGTTGCACCTAGGACCCTCCCCAGGGTTGATGGGAAGAAGAAACCCACAAACAATGGTTGACCCCATTTTTGAAAATATAAAATCCAGCTGCTATTCAAAAATGTCTCCATCCTTAGGTAGGTGGAAAATAGTTTAAAGAGACATCCAAGTTATACTGAGAATACAACTGTAACTATCCTTTTCAGGAAGAAGTTAGTACTGCTAGGTCGTCGATACATGAATAACTTTCTCCTATGTTTGTACACAATAAAGGTTGTCAGAAGGAAAGCTTGGAAAAGGAGTGTATGAAATTAGAAAAACCGGTGTGGTTCAATGAAAATAATGAGTAACATTCATTTACTCAGATAAAGAAAAAGGTCACCTGAAGAAGGACCACTATAAACCCAGGAAGACAGTGTTTGTCACCAGGCTAGCTTTCCCCAAACATGGGGGCCTCCAGATGTTTTGGAGAACTCCCAATATCCCCAGTCAGCATGACTGATACATCTGGAGGGCAACAGGCTGAAGAAGACAACACTGGACAGTTTCTGAAAGGTTGGCAAAATTATTTGGAACTGGTGTAGCATGCCAGTTTACACGTGCAACCTCATGCATGTTTCTTCCAGAGTCAAACTGTGTATGATAGATCCAACTCCCAGGTAAGAGTACCTAGGATTGCAAGCCAAGAGCCTCAGAAATTATCCAGGTGAAGTCTTTCCTCTGACAGTGAACTCATGAGTTATCCTTCAGCAAGACACTAATTTAGCCTTGTTCTCTCACCTCTGGAATATGGCAGGAGCAACGTTGACCTACCATACAGGGATAAGATACTGTGAATCATAGAATAGAATCATAGTAGAGTTGGAATGGAAGGGGCCTATAAGGCCATCAAGTCCAATCCCCTGCTCGATGCAGGAACTGGGTGCCCTCCAGATATTCCGGATTACAACGCCCATGAGCCCTAACCAGAAGGGCCAATGGTAAATGATGTGAGTGGTAGTCTAAAACAACTCAAGGGCACCAAGTTGGGGAAAGCCAAATTAGGACTTTACCTTTATCATCTTAAATTCAGTACGAGAAAAGCATGGAATAAGGTATGAGATCAATTCATACATTAAAAAACCTCCTAAACATGCTTTAAGAAAAAAACAGCAATTATAACTACTGTTCTGCTTGAGTATGTAAAATATCTGAGATAATGTGAACAAATTAATTGGCACTTAGCTCAATTAAGGCAATTTAACTGAATTCTGAATGCTTTTACAGAGCATGGCAGAACATTTAAAAGGAGAATCAGCTGGCAGTTGTGTCTTTCTGCCACAAGATGGCGCCTGATGCGTACGTGTACCTGGCAGCAACATTGAAGAATAAAAATAAATAAACTGAAGTGGAGGAGTTTGGCATTCTATAACTGAAAAATGGTGATGTGCACAACAGACATTAGTATTTGCAAGGTTATAACTGCATGTGTGCATTTTATTTATTGTATTTAAGAGCTTTAAGCCTTGTCTTGTAAAGCACCCAGGAAGCTTCAGCTAATAGGCAATATAAGAAACGTAACCAATCAATAAAAATGTAGACATGTGCACACCCACAAGAGGGTGCAGATTTCTGTGGCTACACCAGCACCCACTTTGGGCTGGGGAGGCTAAAAAGCAACCAGTGTGGTCACAAGATCATATTGCATACTTCCTAAATAGCCCATCCATGCCCGAAGGCAAGCCTATACATCTGGTACCTTGTGTAGCCTTCACAAAAAGCAGCACAATAGCCAGAGCCCTAGGTCAAAGGTCATTCTTAAACACATGGCGGAAAGCCAGGATCGAAGCTTTTTGCCTCTTGCTCCCTACTTCAAAGAATCATTCCTCAATTTTGAATTTTATTTCAGATGTACTATAACTGCAAAAAAGCAACTTAAATTGAATACATTACAAAGGTGAAATATGAAGTTAATGTGCCAAGACACTTAAATGTATCACTTCCTTACATTCTCACAATGTGTTATTTTGGAGTTCTTGAGATGGTAACCCTACAGAAATCGCACTATGACTCTTGTGTAAAGCCTATACATGGTGGGAATCTGGCCACCCCCATTTGCCTACTGGAGTCATTCAGAATGAAGTACTAACGCCAGTGGGTTTCATGATTCATTATGGGTAGGGCTTTACACAATAAATACTCGTGCCTGCATGTTTAAGAGCTTTTCTACATGAGTGATTTATTGCACGCTCGTGATTGTCCACTCATGGAAGTCTGCTGATCCATTACATGACGCCGTCAACTTCCAGGACATCTCTCACACTTTCTCTCAGACTTCAGGCTTGTAGAGTATACTTAGTTTTTATTAGAATCCACCAAATTAAGAATTTTGTTGGGAGTAGCAAAACTGAACAGAGCTCAGTTTTTCCACACCACACAAAAAAATCACTTGTTACCCCAAGCCTTCTTTATATCAGCACTATGATCTGGGGATGGCATTATTTTGTTGCTTCTGTTGTAATTATTAGCAATCAGAGATCCTTGCTGATCTACTGGATATCACCCAGATATCTACTAGCTTCTGCCCAAGGAACAAATTCTTCATATGTTAACTGGCACTTCGCCTTCAAACATCAGATGCCTTTCAAGTTCCCCAAAGAAATGAGATAGCCATAAAAATAAGTTTAATAAATATTAATACAGAAATAGGATATGGTACAGTCTCTTCTCTGGGAAATTAAGGCTTAAAATTACAGCAACCTGGACACTTACTTCCCTAAGCTCTTGGTGGAGACAATCTATCGAGGAGACAACTGCACTCATTCACAGGATGTTTATTTTAACAAAAATACCAGGAATTGTGCAAGCCAATGCAGAACACGCTTCATTACAATGACAGAATAAATAAAATCCAAACCTCAAAAGAGGCAGTCTAAGTAGAAACCCAAGTTCAACCTTCATGTCTGCTCAGCCACAGTTGTGACAATCTCAACTTGACACTAGCATTTTGAAGTCCTGCTAACGTACTTCATGAAGAGTGACGCTAAACAAAATGATTTCACATTTGTTGAATTTTCCTTCCCTATATACAATGACTGTTTAATGTTAATTTTGTACAGTTACACACGAGAGGTTTCAGAGCAAAGTATCAGAATGCCAAAAGTACAATATTGTGAAACCAAGGAGACCGACCAGGCCCGGGGGGGGGGGGGGGGGGGAGTGAGAGATGATACTGTAAAGATGACACCAATTTTAATTTTTTTGGGGGGGGGTGTCTATTTCACCTCACAAAGGGAGTCCAATGCATGCTTAAATCAGCCCATAGGAACTACATTGTCAAGTGATGATTTGAACATGAGGAAACCACAATGGAAGATCAAAAACAACCATGAAAGGTCATTCACCACCTCAATGATGACACCTCTCAATGGAGGTAGTTCACCCATGGCAGCTGTCCATCATCCCATTGTGCAACACCCCCGGTTCTTTCTTACTGACACCCCTTTCCCAAAAAGCAAAAAAGAAGCAGCAAAAAACCCGATTCTGTCCAAGAAACAAGACTGAAGTACATGAACGCTGAATACTGCCACTTCCCCATGACTTCTCCAAGTGGAGCAGGCATTCAACAAGTTACATGATTATAAATGGTGACTAACCACTTCAGCTGTGGCTATTTGGCACATTTCAACAGGGTTGAAAATAGCTCCAGAACAGTTCAAGACCGGGGAGCAAAAACAAGGCAAGCTGCATGATGCGTGGAAAGCAAAGTTGACTCAGTTCTTGGTAACAGCATCCACACAAGCAAAATGAGAGAAATTGCTTAAATGCCTTTGAGTGTCCCACTACATAAAGCACCAGGATTATAAGCAATTACGAACTAAGCAAGGACAAAAAAAGGTGAGTTTTTTTTGTTTTCAAAGGCGCACCAAGAGAATTGGGCTTTCTACGTCAATGTTTTCTAGCAAGTAGCATAGATTCACTGACTAAAAAGACCAAAACAATATGGCCTTTTATTAAACTTTTCTCCACTATAAAGGAGTTTCAGAAAGGGGTGTTTTGCAGATGAGAGGAGGAAAAGAATCCTTAACCCTTCCCCTGGCAGTCCTTTCCCCTCATCCCTGAAAGATCTTTTCAGATTAAAACTAGAATGTTGCCTGAGAGTTGATGGTTTAATGATTTAAGTCCCTCTCTCACACCCCTGCAAAAAAACATTCCATACAAATATGCATCAGCTCATTGGTCATTTCTAATGTGGCAAAGGTTGATAAAAGGGCACTCAATTTGTACAATTATAACATAATTAAATTTGTAGCCATCCCACATCCTAAAGTCTCAGATAACAAGACAAACTCATGTAGTTTTGCAGATTAAAACTCCCCTTCAAATATTTGAAACGAAGAGCTGCCTTAAGATTCCATCCAACAGAAGGCATCACCGGTTGACAAGTTCACTGCTTCCCTCCCCCGTTGAAGTTCCACATCTTCGCCTCGCCATGACTCAGTTTTACATTTGTACTCAACTTTAAGGGTTAGTTTATATGGTATTTTATGTAGATGAGGTTAGCAGTCTCATGAGAGGCCCCTCTAGCACTTGGCTTGTAAATTGACACTTAGCCAACAACCAATGGGAAGTAGGAATTGCCTTCAAGTGACCTCCGGAACATTATGTCAGAGTTTTAGCATCCTGGTTTGCTCTTTAGGACACAAACAAGAACAGCAGGTAGGAGTGGTGGACTACTAAACATTGCTGTGGGCTAATATGTTTTGTTGATTTGCAAGGCTGGTCTAGAAGCATGGTAGCTACTGCCTTGAAATGAGATCAGCACACCATAATTCAAAGGCTTCCTCAGGTAACAGGGGCAGTGTCCCTCTGAAGGCCAAGAAACCCCACAAGATCCAGCAAAGAAGGGAGTACAGGTGACCAGCACCACTATTTTACAACCCAGTGGAAGCCAGAAAGGCATCCCCACAAGCTTAGAGCTGTTGAAGATGAGCTTGTTGGAGGCGAATGAGTAACTAGGTAGCCCCGCTTTCTTCTGATCTCAAGTTCTAACTGTCCTCTTCGCCTCACCAGCAAAGAGCACATTCAATGCTTACCCCAGAAAAAAAAATTGTGCCAAGCTGCCCTCAAAAAACCTAACAGATTCTCCAGAAACTATTTATCCACTTTGCTACATTGATTTTTTTAAACTATTTTTGCCATATTACATTGTTAGCTGGCCTGAGCACTGTAACTAGAGTGGAAGGGAGGATATAAAATTTTCTTTAAAAAAATGAGATTTGCTCATTAACAGGAAAGGGTAGTTATTTCATTGCCTGTGAGGTATGGTACTAAAAGGCTAAGTTTGGCAGATCTGGATGCATATCGGGTGCAACAGGTGTACAGGCACAATCCTGCACTGAACTTAGAACTCATGGAAATAAGCCCCAAGTGTCTTACTGTTGCTCTCCAACGGTTTCTGTACACCAAGCTGACCTCATGACTACTCACACAACTCACCCACCTCAAACTAAAAAAAAAAAAAAAGTACACTTAAAGTAGAATCAGTTTCCAAATTTTGATCATATTGGATGTGCATTTAGCTGCTATTCATTTAGAAAGCTACTTAAGGCAACTAGAGGAGATTTTTCCCCACCTCAAAGAACTATTAAACTTACATTTCATAAAAAATATTCACTATATCACAGGTTACTTCAAACAAACATTTCTTTCATATGTACTGAGCAGCAAATGATTTGACCACACATTGACCCAAAATCATCGATTGAGATGATAAATGTGTAAGTAGTCTCTCTTCCCAGCCCTCAACTCCAAATCTAAGAATCGCGTCCATTTTATAGACTACAGATTTCATTTCAATGACATTCCCTGAGGCAAAAAGCTAGATCCACTATTAAGGTTGCCATCTCGTGTCTTGAACCTGTGAATATTACATACATCCCAACAACTTGAGGTATGTATCCCAACTTGAGGGGATACATTCAACTTTGCACAGTGCTGTCATATCCACCTCATAGGTGAGCAACACCTGAAAACCCCACCTGGGCAAGTAGAATAAGCACTAGAGACAGGGTCGGTACCACCTTGATTGACCAATTTCATCAACATTAAGGGAAACTATGGCAGTAGAATTCCCTGCTGAGTAACAGCTGAGCCTGGTAGGTGGAGGCATCGTTTCCCTCATTGAAACATTCTGATATACATCCACTACAAGGCCAAATTCTTTGTGTGCTCCAGATTTGGTCTGTATATATAAACACTATTATCAAATAGAAGGTAGAAAGATAATTTAAGAAGCAAAGCTCTTAACAGTTCTACCAATGTTCTTGAACCAATGTAAATTATGCCACCTTCCTTTTAGCTGCAAACCATAGGATGGATTTTTGACTGTCACAAGCAAAACCACATTGGAGTCGGAACTTTCAAGCGACCAGGCAACTTCTGAAAGAACTTGACAGAGACCCATAAAAGCAGGCATGCAGAAATTTGCAAAAGAGTTTCCCAACACGGGAGAAAACAGAATTATAGCAAGCAGTTTTGAAGAATAACCTTCCATTAAAGCCAAGCTTGAAGACAGCACCAATATGATACCTTGAAACTATGGGACACCTTGCAGAATGATTTTACGTGGGTATGCCCATTGTGGGAAGTGTTACAGCAGAATGAGCCAACTTGCTCAGAGATGATCCTGCAAACCAAATCCAGTTCACGGAATAGACTTTGTGCAAGTTGCGTGGAGGGCATACTATGATGAAATGTTTCCACCTATGGGAACCATTCCAAAATCCACACCATGGCTTCAAAACATTCATACCAGCTGAATCCTTACTATTTCATGAAGGCAGCCATTAGCTACGAAGAGGACACTGGCCATTCTTGGTCCATGGGAACACAATGGAGTGATCAGAAAGCGTATGAATTTACACACTCAATGTACCACAGATGATTTGTTCCTTTCCTGTTTTAACTTGCAGTAGGTCAAAATAAGAAACAAAAACTTCAATGCCTAGATTCATGTCACCATCCAGTGTGTTAACCGCATCACTTGTACAATGCTGGAAAAACATACATACATACATACACACACACACATGCAGTCCACCTCCTAGGGTTTGTGATTCCCTGGATAAGGTCTATGCAGAACATTCCACATGGCAATTTAGACACATGTAAACTTCACTCCATTTACACAACTCCTCTGAAATACAGCCTAAACATTTTAATAACTTCATTTAGACATTTTATTTTTTAAAAAAAAACCACACACACACACACACACACACACACACTTTTCCTGGAGTGCAAAATGCTTATTAAGTACTTTAGCAACAAAACGCCGCATTGTAAGTTATTGGGTTTTTCCTTCTTTAAAATATTCACTTCTTGTTTTTCGTAGACATTTGCTTTCCATCCCCTTTGAAGCATCCATTGCCGGCAAGAGATGCAAAAGCAAGTGCAGCCGAAAGCCCTGCTGAGCGTTTTTTGGGTCACAGTCAAGTCCGTGGGACGCTGCTTCCTTCTTCCCAGATGACAACCTTCACTTGTACAAACTCATGGTTGGGCTCTGATACATGCACATGTAAGCGTCACAAAGTAGTCTTCGTGCACAGCCTTGAATTCTCCTAGAGTCCAGTGAATGCAATTCCTCGAGAGACATTTTCAGGTACTCGCCGACTTCTGGACAAGGAGTCACTTGAGGGATGTTAAAGCCATTCTGGCCTCCTTTCAGGAAGGGAAGAAAAAGAATGGTCAGTCTATTCAAGAAGGAAAAAGTCACTTCAATTACCTTGTCCAGAAATTGTGGCCTCCCATTAGCATACTATCAATGATGAAAAACACTGCTTCTACTTTATGCCAATTTAATTATCATCTTCCCAGACTGGCAAAATTCCAGAATGGACAGAGTCAGTTTCACATGAGATTATTTATCTCTATAAAAGCCAGTTCTCAGATTTAGGCCCCTACTCTAGCATGTGTGGCCAAGGGACCAAAACCAGGGGCTACATAGTTAAGAATCATCTTGATCCATAACAGTTTGTGTCACCAGGAGAAGGGGGCAGTGCCAGCCCTAGACCATCAATGCCCCAAGTGAGTTTTATTTTATCCCCTACAAGCAAGAGGCTACCACTTGTTCTGGTGGGGGGGGGGGAAGTAAGGTACAGCATTTAGGGTATTTCCACTGAAAAGGCATCTAGGATGCAACACTGCAGCAAGGACAAATCCTGCCCTCCATCTTCATGCTGGGTGGCCTGGCCTCTCACAGGCATGGATCCTACACAGCTGCCACCCCCAGGATGATGATGATGATGATGGTGATATTATTATTATTATTATTATTATTATTATTATTATTATTATTTATTATTATTATTATTATTCAGCATACAAACCTACAATCCTTACACAGAAACACACCACTTGTCCTAATCCCAATTACTGGATTAAAATGTCTTGCAGCCTTAAAATAACGCCTTGTTTTAACATACCTGCACATGGTCTTTCGGATTAACAATTATTTCCGGTTGAACAAACAAAGGACGCTGGCATGCTTGACAGAAAGAAACGCTTCTGAATCTATAGACTCAAAAACCTCATACCTCCGGTGTGTGTGTGTGTGTGTGTGTGTGTGTGTGTGTGTGTGTGTCTGTTCTCCTTAGGAATGTTGATTTCCCAGCATTCCAAACTACCACTTTTGGTATCCATTAAACATCACAGCTCCTTATGAGGGTGGAAGCCAAAATGTTTAGCTTTAAATAAATTTTGAAATTACTCTGTTATTCTATTTTTCTTTTTTATATATTTTAACTAGAGGCTGGGAGTGGGGAGAAACAGGAAGATAAAGACATGAACGTAAGAAGAGCCATGCTGGATCAGACCGAGGGTCCATCTAGTCCAGCACTCTGTTCACACAGTGGCCAACCAGATGTTGGCCAAGAACCAACAAAGCAGGTCATGATGCAACAGCACCCTCCGACCCATGATCCCCAGCAACTGATGCACACAGGCTTCTGCCTCAAATTCAGATGAGAAACAGTGAAGCTAGAGGCCGGGAGGGAGGAAAAAATAGCAAGAGGGCAGCGAAAGAGCAAGGCTAAAGGATGAGAGGGGGAGAAACAGCAAGGTAAAGAGATGGGGAGAGAAATAACAGAACTAGAGGCCGGGAAGGAAGGAAAAACTGGACTGGAAATTGTTTTTCTTAAAGCATGGTGAAAATTAGGAAAAGGTGGGGGGACGCCAAACAAGAAGACATACCATCCCGATCAGCCATGCTGTCGAAGAAGAGCCAGGCAGAGTCCCCCTTGCCGTATTTAACGAAAGCCACATAGTGGCTTGTCTCTATACAAAGGACGGCAAACAGCTCCATCTTCTGACAAGGTATACACCCATGTCTCCAATCCCAGTCTGGTAGATCTTTTGGAAGGGACACTGGATTGAATTTATGACTTTGCCTTTTGGGATGAAGATGGACCTATAATTAATGTGAGAAGGGTTAGAATCAGCTTTTTCCAAGATCAGCTTAATCCTTTTCTGAAGGCGCTCAAGTCCCCCATTACTTCCAGTAAGACAGCTACTGCCAATGGAGAGATTCCCACCACTGAGTTGTAAGTAGATTAGGCAAAAGTCCCAGGACATTCTGAAAGCAGAACTTACTTGCGTATTGCAGGTTTTGCAAAACTGCTTGATTTTGCCAGCAGAAATATCTGTATCTTCGTAGCATTCTCGACATTCATACATTGCAAGTCCTCCACATATACGGCACTGCCTAGGAGCTGTATTTTGTGAGAGGAAAATGCCCATTATCAAGATTTTGTATGAAAAGTGGAAGCAGCCCTTACTTCGAAACAGAAAATTAATCAGCATACACTCATTAAGACAACATGCCTAATAAAAAAATAAAGAAATGCTTTCTATAGCAAACCATGCTTATGTGTAAATGTCACTTGAAGTTTCTTGAAGGCAAGGCGAGACACACATGTAACGAACAAGGTCTGGAAAAATGGGTCCAGCTTTGTGTTTACACGCTACATCTATCATGGCAATCAGAGAATGAAGGGGGAAAGCATTGTGGTTAGACTGGCCCACCCCTGAAGACTTTCCCCAGTCAACCACCAATGTAGTTTTCCTAATATTTGTGAAGAGGGCGTCAGAACAAATTTCTGCTTGCATATGGCTAATGGACCATGATTCTCATGGTTCACAGCAACCCCACTCTTTCTTGCACTCTGCAGGTGATCACTCTGTTTGTATAGCAGTGCAACACCATCAAACAGAATAGAATTCTTTCAAAACACTCTTGCATCGGTCCTGCTATGTTACCAGAAAGAATATTTTTATACTCACTGTCTTCCAGTAAGTCTGTGATATTTAATTCCAGGGAGGGGAAGATTTTGTTGAACATTTTGAAGTCCTTTCCAAATCGAGGCATCTGAATGATCAGGCATGAGGGTGCCTAACAAAAGCCAACAAAAAAAAAACACCCAAAATTTGTGGTTTCATCAAACTGCAGGCCTATCATTCGTTTTATCTGCATTCAGCTTAAGACACTGTTAAGTCACACTGACTTCACAGCAGCAAATACCAAAACATCATTCCAAAGGTAAGGAGTCACAACACAATCTCAGGGTTCCATGCAAGTGGGCAAGACGAATAAAGGCAGGTACTTAGAAACATGCACATCACAGAGAAGTTCACAAGGTTCCACACCTCTCCTCAAAGAAATGATGGCAATGCTAATCTTTGAAAATCTCAAGCACTAAATAAGCAAGAAAAAAACTGAGGGCAGCTCCTTGCTCAGTATCAACAGCAGCAGCAATTCTGGATGGACAAGACTTCAGAAATTACAAGAAGTATGGTGAGCAAATAACTGCCTGCTCCTCCTCCTTTAAAAAAAGTTACAAAGAAGTCTGAACTGCTAGAGGGCAACAGAAAGGGAGAATGGCAAGTCTTTCTGTGCCTGCAACAGAAAACTCCTTTTTTTTTAAGCAAGGGGGTGGGCAAGACACACCACCATCTCAAACCCATTTTACAAGATTACTTTTCGCCATGGTAACAATTGATGACTTCACTGTAGAAGTATGCATTGACAATGACTGAATTTAGTATTGATGGGAGTAGGGGAAGCAGCATTGTAGCATCAGTAACATTCGCAGCAGTTCTAACAATAGCCGTAAAAATACTGCAGCCTCTTCACCCTTACAGTTTCTTACAAGATTAATGTGCCAGTTTTACTAAATTCAAGGTTCCGAAAAGTATGCTATGTCTAAGTAACCGTGTTACTTAGACATAGCATGTCAGCATGGTTTGTAAGATGCTTAAGTGTGTCTTGAAACCTCACAACTGCACTTAGTGTCATTCACACAATGATTATATGAACAATTAGAGCAGCACATTCTGGCCACTGGGAGTCTGTTCTTCACACAGAGAGCATCATGGCAAGGACTGTGAACTTGCAGGCAGAGACGGGTTTATTTATTTTTGTAAGCCACTCTGGCAGGCTTTTTCAGCTGAAAAGCAGGGTAAAAATGTTTTATATGATGAATTAGCAACTAATGTCTGCACACTAATTTCACAATCACGAGGCTTCCTTTGATAGATATCGAAGAAGTAATTTGTGGATTAAAGTAACGAAAGAACATCTGCTTATTACAACATGAATATGTTAAGACACTGCACAGACTTTGACAAGTATGCTCCAGCAGTCTTTAAAAAGATCAACATCAGCCAGCAAAACGTATATCCATTTGATAAAAACTATGACAGCAAGAATAGGCTCCAAACCTCTGCAAACTTCAAGTTGCTGTTGATAAAAGACCATTCCAACAACTGCTGCATTGTAGGAACTCCAACTTTCTCATTCTTGTCCATAAAAATCTGATAGAAGTAGCAGTCCTGAACCTTTTGACCTGCTGATCTAAGGAAAGATAATAGTTTTTTTTAAAAAAGACTGTGGTAAAAAGTGTTTGGGCTTCACGCTGACCAAAAAGAAGAAGATCCAACTATTATTACATCCATTTGGAAAAACGTCTTATGTTTGTCAATCTGTAAATATCAGAGGGGGGATCAAGAAGTTTGTACAATGATTAAATAATGCATTATTTTTCAAATTAGTGTTGGGGTGAGTATTTAGAATGGGGTTATCCAGCCAGCTGATTAACACTAGTTTATCAGATATAAGGGTCTTAATGAAGGAACTTAACTATCTGAGATGGATGACCTGGGTTTCAGTCATTTGCAGACATAAAAGACTACAAAGCAAAGGCAATATGGTAATGTTGATTCCCGTACTTCTAAATTGAACATTCAGTATACCTATTATAAGTCACTGCATAACCAGAGTTAGTTTTACCCATTTAATAGTGAACAACCACTAATAGATAAACCCTAGGCCCCCTAGACTTCGGAGCCCGGAAACCGCTTTCCCTTCCCTTCCTCACCCCCTCGTAGCCAGCGCAGTTCTGTCCACAACAGCTATGTCTCTGCACTCACAACAGAGTGCAGAAAGGGTGAAAATAGGGCGCAGTCCTGGGGCCAGGGAGCGGAGGAGACAGTGGAAGCTGTTTTACTCAGCTTCCTATCATGCCTCCAGGGTCCTTCTCCCTGAAGCTGCGGCTAGATGGGAGAAATTGCCCGTCTAGGCAAAATGCAGGGCAGCTGAAACACGAAGGAGAGGATTCCCTCCAGCTGCCCTGCAAAGGATAGTTGTCAGCCTCCGATTTCAGAGGCTGGCAACTATCTGGACAGGATTGCACCCTTTCAGGGGAAGGGAGCATTTGGGAGAATGAGGGAAAGAGAAAGGGAAAAGATAAGCTTGTGAACAACTTAATGTGATTAGGAAATTGCTAAATATTTGGCCCAGTGTAGACACAGATGAGAGTAACAGGGCCATCTCTATGCCTTCCAACATGGCACCCCTGAGATCATAAGGCACAGGCTGGAAAATTACTTCACTTCAACAATTATATTGCTTAAGTAGAGGTAGATTTTACCTTATTTTTAACAGTGGCTCTACTCTCAATATATGATGAAACAAAATATTCAAAAATTCTTCTGGATCTGTTAAAAAAAAAGTATGAGTTATATCATGGTATCCAAGCACTGACAAATAGAAAACTGTTAGATTTTATGTATATATACATAAAATAATTCTGGCTATCTAAGATTTAAAAGTACTGTAATGCTAATAGATAGACAGAAATAGTCCCACAATTTCAAGTTTAGTCCAAAATTCTAAAGAGTCTTTTATGCAAACTATACAGTATATAGTATGCAAAATGTCATATCAAGTTGGATCCATCTTTACACTGGATCAACTGCACTGACAGAAGTAGACAACCCCAACCATGCCTTCCTACAGCAGCTCCCAGAGGCCTCTGAAAATGCTACACAGAGTTCGCATGTAATGACTAACTATGGGTTAAACAAGTTGAGGCTGCACCAGAATGAGTGAGTACTGCCTCCTGCTCGCTCGCTACTTTTACTTTTCATGCTGTTTATCTAACAACCCATTCTTGCGACATCCAAATCTGGAACTCTGGGCTGTTAAGGAACAAACAACACAGAGTTTTAACTCAACAACAAACCATAGGTTCAAACTCTGGGCTATTTGTCCCAACAAGAGTTCTGGGTTCAGATGTTGCAATGTACAAGCCAGCAACAGGACGGTCCTGGGTTGTTTTGCAAGCAGGAAGCAAAGTGGAAGGGGCTACCGGTCACTAGACAGCATGCTTCCTTGTTCGATCCCAACTAACCATGGGTTAATTAACTCATGAATCGGCATTACATGCAAACTGAGTCAGTCAGAAGCAAGCTTATCTGTTCGTTTTCTAGATTAGCTTCTGGAAAAAATATGTCAAATTTTGTTAAGAGCACAGCATCCCAAACCTTGCTTATCTATCCCCAAAGTTACGGTACATCAGATTTTGTCCAAGTATGTGGTGATATTCTAGCAGCCACTAATAAATTCAAGACAGAACTAAAATGGCCTCTCTCCATAACATCCTTCAAGTCTTTCAATTCATGAAGTAAGATGCAGTTCCCCTTCATTCCCTTCTCACTACAGAGCTCAGGTTACCTTTCTCTTCAGAGGTGAATCCTGACGCTGCTTCAACTTTTTCCAGGATTTTCCTCAGCTTCATTATTTTTGTTGCACACACATATCCATATCTAGAACATAATCATCAAGAAAATCCTCAGGTAACATTTAAAAGGTCATTTGGATTCCAAGGTAGATGTTTCATAGTAGTCTCTTAGTTCTCTCAATTTTGGGCAATACATGTATATTAAGAGCCAACTTTTTTTGAAGCTATGAGTTGTATTCTGAATATGTGCGACATTTTTCAACACCTCTACAAGAAATGAAACCATGGGGGCCTTTTGTCTCCATATTCTGTTCATTCTATCCATTCTACTAAGACTCAGAGATGCATCTGATTAATGGAAATAGATGACAAAGCCCATGGAAATAGGGTGAGAACACATTAAAAAAAACAGGGTGAGGCAACAGGTTACAAAACTTAGGTAGAAAATGTGCAGGGAGCCTAAGTTAATTTAATTAGATTTAGTACAGCAGTTTTCAAGGAACCATTCTGAGACACTGGTCTGTCTTCAGAGGAAGCCTTGAACACCTGACACAGAACTCCCTGTGCATTACAGTATACTGGAGCACATTCTAGTGTGCAGGCCAGATTTTTTTCCCTCACCCTCTCCCTGTATGAGCCAAGAACACACCCCAAACTCCAGCAACAACCAACTGCACACTGTACAAGGGAAACTAGTGGTCATATACAGGGAAGACAGCTTGGAAATATTGTAAATTTCCGAACACTTCATTTGCCTATACTTACATTCGGAGAGGATTTACTATCTCTGTCCGCAGCAGCTCTTGAGTTTCACTGTAATATTCTACGTCATTTTTCTCTTTCGGTCTAAGTAAGACTGTGTCCAGAACAGAGCTGAATGCAAACAGGCTGAAAGAGAGAAGAAATTAATTTCAATCTGAAAATAACAACAACAAACAACAGGAACAGTTACTTTAAGGCCAAGGTGGCCATGAGGTGGACTACATTCTTGCATCCTCATTATGGACAGTTGCTTTTAATACAGCAAGAACTAGGAGCTATTCCTTATTGCCAACAACAAAATTTGAATTTTGGCAAAAAGAAGAACTAGCCTTCCCAATAGCAAAAGCTACTGCACCTGCCAACTTACGTTATACAAAGCACCTTTAAGCCGATATGCCTTATATACAATATGTGAGCCATATCAAGTAACAAAAGGGATGAAGGGAGAGCAAACTTAAAAAGGGGAAATCCAGGGCAAAAGATGATAAAGCTATCTTGATTCCAAGACATCAGCTGCCAGACTCGCAAGAGGTATGATGAGCCATCTCAAGCGCAATGCTACTGTGAGTGTTCAGCCTACAGGGAAGGGCCTTGCCTTTGTTATACTCACTGAAAACTAGGGGCAGCATTTAGTCCTGTAGAAGGTGGTCAGACAGTCAGGAAAGAATTTCTTGGGTAACTATGTATTTTGGAGTTATTGGGATGGGGAGGCAGGGGAAAGGGAGTGGATGATGAAGTACGATAAACCAGGTTAGATTTTGGAATTTCTGGGTGATTTTGAACCCAGTGGAACTGCAGGGTATCTATCATAAAGCTACACAACCAGGCATTTTACAAACGTAATACAACAGGGTAGGAACCATGGCTCAGTAGTAGAGCACGTGTTTTGCGTGCAGAAGGTCCTAGGTTCAATCCCTGGCTTCTCCATGCAGAGTAGGAAAGTATCCTGCCTCAAACCCTGGAGAGCTACTGCCAGTTGGTGTCAACAATTCTGGGCTACACGGCCTAATGGTCTGACTCGGAACAAGGCAACTTTCTAGTTTCCTAATACAAAAGCTGGTCATGCATGCCAAGGTGTGGACGAAGCCACACCACAGCCATTGTGGTGTGGGCTGTTGGTCCCTTCACAACCACAAAATGCAGCTTTACATACTTACCAGAATAAGGTGGAGTCTAAATAGCAGGAGTTGTAATGTCCCTGGATTCCTTTCTTCTTTCCAATCATTGTTTCTAAACCTTCTTTTTCCATTTTCGGAGGAGTGTTTTCTTCAACCACTTCACTTAGGTAGCCTCCAAAAGCTTAAAGAACAAAACGATGACAGTAAGGAAGGGTCTGGACTTCTCCATGACTCTGAGAGCTGCAGCAACAATGGCGAACAAAGTCCTTGGAGGGGCAGAAACACAATGTGATGACCCAGTGGCTCTTTGACTAGCAGGACAACTGCCTGCATCACCTCCTCCACAACTGCACAGCCTCTCCTTGGCCACCATTTTACTTTGGATATAGAGATGTTGGAAATGCTTCCCATATATCTGACCCTGCAACCCTATTTGCCTTAGCACCAAAAAAATTCTTGCCAAAGCCTTTGGCAAGGGGTCAAACTAACTTTTGCTCCCCAGCCAGAGACAAAGTAACCTGTTAGAAATAATGATGTTGAAGATGTTCATTTATTAGTAATTTCAACCAGCTTTTAAAAAACACCTTTTAAAGGAGTTAATCATCACTGTTTGACCACTAGTGTAAAGTAGTATGTTAGAACCCATATCTGTTCCTAGTAAGTAACAGAATAGGACATTTCTTCCATTTATTTCTTATTGGAACACTAATAGCAATTTATAAGGCTGGATAGAAACAATTTTCTAGAAGAAAAAATTATAAAGAGGGGGGTGGGAAGAGATGAAGATTACCTAAGGAGTTGCAGCGCTCAATCTGGTTGGACACAGGCTGTAATGAAGCAAATCTGGAATCTGGCCGGCAGCTCTTCAGCTTAACGAAAAGAGCCTTCTTGGGTGCACAGGTAAAGTATCGAGTTCCTTTAAATGTCCCATCAGTACAGCCTGCGCATTCGTCTTCCTGGAAAAGGCAAACAGGGGGACTGAAAGAAAGGAAAGGAACCTCTCGTGCAAGCACTGAGTCATTACTGACTCTTGGAGGGACGCCAGCTTTTGCTGACGTTTTCTTGGCAGGCCTTATAGCGGGGTGGTTTGCCGTTGCCTTCCCTGGCCGTTATTACCTTTCCCCCAGCTAACAGGGGGACTGACCCACCTCAATAAAAAAAAACTAGAACACACATAACTAAGGCAATGGACATTATTTTTAATATCCTGTTTGAAACCCCCGGTTGTGTTTCCGTCATAAAGCAAGGAACTGGGTGCAATCCAGGGATCATTCTCCAGTTATGTGGATGTTCCCTAACGGCTTCTGCCTAATTCTGGATCACTCCCAAAACTTGTTCAGTAAGCAAATGTCAAATCAATCCGAGTAAGAAAAAGTTGTGAGTGGCCAAAGCTCAGAGGTAGCGTTCATGTTCTGCATGCAGAAAGTCCCAGATTCATTCCCCAGCATCCCCAGATAGGGCTGGGAAAGGCCACTGTTTAAAATCTTGGAGAATTGCTGCTGGTTAGTATAGACAATACTGAACTACATGGACCAATGGTCTGACTCAGTGTAAGATATAAAGGTAGTTTTCCATGTTCCCTAGTAGAGCAGAATGATTCTATGCATCTTTACCCAGAAATTAAATGGCCACTGAGTTCAGCATAGGACACTCTCAAATAAGTGTGCCTATGATTGCAGGCTTAAAACCTTTTCGTTGAGATCCTTCTGCCCCCAAAAAGGGTATGTCAGACATTTTAGGTTCAATGCCAATAACCACAAAGTGTATTCCAGCTTTTCAAATATTTATGGAATGGCTGGGGGCATGCATGCATTCGCACAGAGCCCACCCCTCCTCCTCGATATCCCAGCTGCTCCTTCCGCCTCTTTACAATTGCAATATCCTCATACCACTCTTTCAGTTAAAGGAAAGCGAGGCAAAGTCGCAGCAGCAGAGAAAGGAGATGCAGATACGGTTTTGCTACTTTTTCGTTTGCTCTGAGACAATCACTACTCGGCCTTGACAAGGGAGGCAAGTGGTAAACTGAACCTTTATTTCAACACCAAGCAGCATGGCAAATCTATTTCACAAGCTGGCTTCAGCAACACTGCATTTTATTTTATTTTTTACATTTCCAATATCAAATTCCATTGATACCAGAAATTCTAAGTACAGAACAAGACACCTTCACAAAAGAAGCTGCAGCTGTTTTACTGTAGTAGGCTGACGGGGGTAACATACACTTTTTGAAGTGGACAATAGTTACCAGTTCGAGCCCCGCTAAGACTTCATTGACCCCTGGTGGCTGCCCAATCCAACGGATTACTCCATAGAAAGGCGGGTTTTCTTTCACTTCCGCCAAAGAACCTGCTTCAAGCCCGTGCATGTTGATGGGTGTTACAGCCGCTGGTGGACTCTCTTGGGTTGCTCCAACAGTCCCCTCACCAATAACCGACTGGACAGATAAAGAGAGAGGGCTGTGTCCAATAGCATTGTTGCTGCTGGACATCTTTGTCAGACTGAAAGGCAGGGAATGAAATCTGTTTTCAGCAGATAAAGTATTTGTTGGAGGAGGCTGCAGTGGTGGTGAAGAATGCCCAAACCCAGAAGAAGAGTCGTTAAGTGATTTTGCAGAGTCTTCAGCAACTGTTGAAATTGTAAAAAGAAAGAAAAAGAGTAAATAAGCATAGGAGAGGAATTAAAATAATATTTAAGTTCCTAAACTAATGTTTCATGCTTCCCACACAAAAGAAGTAAAATATGCACGGAATCTCTCTTGGAGCAGATTCTATTATGAAAGAATGACCTACTTAAACAGCATACTGGCAGTTCCTCAAAAGAAATCGAGCAAGATGAGCAAATAATGGACAGACATTTTTCTAACGTCAGGATCAAAGACATTAAGGAGGGGCCTGAGAATTCGGAGGGTGTGTGTGGATTCAGGCCGCAATCCTATGCACATTTACCTAGGAATAAGTCCCAATGCACACAATGGTATCTACTTCTAAATAAACATCCATAGGATTGTGCTGCAAATCATGCTTTACCCTGCCAGGTAATAGCTACATTATAACTTTTCTTTTTTCTACAGCTTTTAGAACTTGACTTTGTTCTTCCTTTCACACTGTTAGTTTTATTGTCCCCTGTGCCTATTTGGTGCATTCTCCTCCCTTTCTTATTGTTTTACTATGATTTTATTAGAATGTAAGCCTATGTGCAGGGTGTTGCTGTTTTATTCTTTTACTATGTACAGCACCATATACACTGATGATGCAATAATAATAATAATAATATAAAATGAGTGGTCTGTGGAGAAGGACAAGGTTCACTAAAGCACCATCAGGCTTTGCCTTACTACACCAGCCAATAAGACTAATGGAAGCTTAGTAGCACCACAAGCACGTTAAAATAGTTTCCAGACTGTATTCCTTGCAATGTTGGTGCTCCTCAGAAATTCTTGAATGAGAAGGTGTATAATAGCGGGCATGCTTCTCTGAAAGACAGCTTGCCCATTGCTACCAAACTTTCCCTGAAACACGGAACTGTGGGGGAGTTTTTGGAGATGGACGTCTGGCCCACTCTCAGTTCAAGTAGGACCCCAGAAGCGCCGTATCAGCTTGACCAGTGCTATGCATGAATTACAATATTCCCCAGAATCCTCTGCAGCGTTCAGGGTTCTCATGACAGAATGGTTCCTTAGCAGACAAGCTGGTGTGAAAAGTGTTCTTAACAGGTAGAAAGTTTGGAGGCTTCTGTTCTAACATCATTCAACACTTAGCTAATATTTGGCTTCCAGGGTGTATTGTGCAGTTTAAGAAGAGAGACTCGTCAGGCGACACATTCGCCATAACGCAAAATGGGAGAGAGAAGGAGAAAGTATATTTGTACTATAAACTTATACTAGTATTATACTTTTTTGTGAACTGCCCAGAGAGCTCCGGCTATTGGGCGGTATAAAAATGTAATAAATAAATAAATAATAAAATAAATAAATTATACTGATATTAACATTTAAATCCCTAAACAGCTTGGGGCCAGGCTATCTAAAGGAACTCCTCCTCCCATATGTACCTGCCCGGACCCTAAGGTCATCCTCAGGGGTCCTTGTCCACGAGCCCCTGCCAAAGGAAGTGAGGCAGGTGGCTACCAGGAGGAGGGCCTTCTCTGCTGTGGCACCCCGGCTGTGGAATGAGCTCCCTAAGGAGGTTCGCTTGGCACCTACGTTATATGCTTTTAGACGCCAGGTGAAGACCTTTTTATTCTCCCAGTATTTTAACAGTCTATAAATTAATTTTAACTTTGCTGTTTTAAATCTGTGTTTTAAATTTGTATTTTTGCATTGCTGCTGTTTTAATCTTGGTTATGCTTTTATATTGTATTTTATATTATGGCTTTATACTATTGTTTTGTTTTGAATTGTCTTAAATTTGTAAACCGCCCAGAGAGCTTCAGCTATTGGGCGGTATAGAAATGCAATAAATAAATAAATAAAATAATAGTTTAACTGTAATGATTTAAAACATCCTGGGAATTATACTTTCGTGCAAATGATAAGAGTTCGCCTTTAAGAGATTTCTGTTCTCCTCTTCCCAAGCCCAGAACTTCAACCCTTGATGTTCCTAGGGAGAAGTAATGGCTGTAAACAACCTTTCCCAAGCTGGTGCCCTCCACTTGTTTTGGACTCTGATTCCCAACATTCCTGGTCATGCTAGCTGGTGGTGATGGAGTAGGGAGCCAAAACATCTGGAGGGTACCAGATGCGGGAAGGCTGACTTAAGACCAGCATGTCTTCAGTGCAGATATACAAAGAGAAAAATAAAGGAAGATGGAAGGGGCTGGAAAGGACACAAAAATATTAAAACCAGACTTCATGTTGCATGTTGGAGTTCAAGTTGGGTTCCGTGTCCGGAAAGATGGAACGCTACTATAGGGTGACCATATGAAAAGGAGGACAGGGCTCCTGTATCTTTAACAGTTGTATTGAAAAGGGAATTTCAGCAGGTGTCATTTGTATGCATGCAGCACCTGTTGAAATTTCCTCTTCATCACAATAGTTAAAGCTGCAGGTGCCCTGCCCTCTTTTAAATCCGGTCACTCTAGTATAGTTCCTGCACCTTTAACTGTTGTAATGAAGAGGGAATTTCACCAGGTTTTCCATATATACAAATGACACCTGCTGAAATTCCCTTTTCTATGCAACTGTTACAGGAGCCCTGTCCTCCTTTTCATAGGGTCACTCTAGCTACTACTGTAGAACAGCCTGTGCTCTAACCCTGTGCTCTCCAAATGTGTTTGACTACAATGCCCAACATCCTCAGTCAGTACTGACAGTTGTCCCTGATGGCTGGGGGTGATGGGTATTGTAATCCAAGACATCTAGAAGGCACCATGATTGGGAAGGCCACCCTAACATCACCAACTTGTTAGCTGAAGATATGTAAATAAATCATGAGTCAATACTCAGCACATGAGGTCACAAGCTGCTATAGCAGTAAGTTACTATTTATAAGCATTCTGCATCCTGTGCCTGCAGCCGAGCTGGTCTAATAGGGAAAGTGGGCTCAAACCTCCACAGAACGTTGCCTTGGGAGTTATCTATTATGACTGAAAAGCTCAAGTTACTACACAGTATGTGCCAAGAAAAATGCCTTGGGTTATCCAATAAACATTGGCTAGGATCCAAGGAACTGGGAAGCTTGCTCTTTTGAGCCTAGAGGGGCTTTAGACTGGTTTCTCACCCACCTCCCTCAGGACCAACTCCTACCCCCACCTATGACAAATTGCTACTGAAACAGAGGTAGGTTTTCAGAAGAAGTTGGAATATGGCACAGGGGTCAGCCTTTCAAAAGAGTTGGAAAAACAATAATTGCCCTTGGCTAGCACCAAGTAAGTAGCGTATACAGGACAATACCTATCTCAATTCAAGTACTGCCTTAAAAACGACAATTTAAACAAAATAGAAAAACTATCATTTACAAGATTGTTATCCTCCTGCAAAGGAAAGGTTAATAAGTTGAAGAGTACATTTTTAATGTACTTTAAATAAGAGTACATACAAAATTTGGGCATATGATCTGAATGCACTACCTCTTCGTAGTCATGTTCAGTTATTACATCTGTGATCAAATATTACACCTGTGATTATTATAGCCGTGATCAAAGTCTCTCATTACCTTCATCGATATACCATGTGTTTTTTGATTTCGTCTGCGGTTGGGAATCTACTGAAGAGCCGTTTAAGGTGTAAAAATATTCTGATCTGTTCCTATTTCCAGGGTCAGAGAGTGCACCTAAGACACAAACCATGTCATGAAGGAGGCAATGAAAAGAATTCTATGAAGAGTCATTGCTATATTCACATTATTATATTAACAGAAAGCAAGATGTATGGTTCTTTAAACCAAGCGTTGCTGCTAAACTTATTAAGTAATAGCAGAGACTATAGAAGAGCTACAGTTCTGCAGTTTTAGGAAAGTTGTGCAGAACTGGGGGTCATCTGGTCCAAACTCTAGAACATGGAATTACTTTCTGCACCCAAACCCTTAAACGAATCAGCCATGTTTTCACTTTGTGTTTCCAAGCTATATGGACAGTACCTTTCAGAAAACAAAGTTACATCAATCAAACAGATCTATTATTAAGCTTCCTCCCTTCAGTAGGACTTTGTCCCCTATTAATATGTTCAAGGTGAGTACAAAAACATGGATCTTCCGTTACAGAATGAATAGTTTAAAGGAATTTACTTAGAGGAGAGATCTAAACTGCCACAGATAGCTGCTCTAGGTTAGAACTTCCAGAGGCATATCCACATTAATCTGTTGTAGCAAAGACAACTTGCAGCATCTTAGAAAGACTAAAATGTATGCAGGCAACAGTTTTCTTGAACTAGTATCCATATACCTGCAAACTAAGGACAACACTTTATGCATATGATGAAGTGGACTCTAGTTCATGCAAGCTTATGCCACAATAAACGTTAATCTTGCAGCACCTAAAAGACTTCGGTTTTTAGAACAGTGGTTCTCAATCTTTAGTAATGAACACCAATTAATTTCTAGAGCATTTGAACAAAGTGCTTTGTTCAATTCGTATTTCAGCTTTTCAAAGTGGCTAACAGTAAAACACTAAACAAATCTAAATAACTAATTAAAAAATAAGACCAGATAAGTAAAAACTATAAAATCCAGTTGACCAAACTGCAAGATTTTCAGTGACCGTTAACAGTCAACTTATGAGGCCTGATTGAATAAAAATGCCTTTATCTTACAGTGGAACATCAGAGGAAACTAGCTAGACAGATGTCTTTTGCAACGAGTTTCAGAGCCTGAGAACAGCCACTGAGAAAGCTCTGTTTCTGCCAAATGTGCTTCAGGTGTTGCAGGACCAGTTCAATAATCACCTGCCTCTGAACCCCCAACACAAGGAGACTGCTTGTAGCAATACTCATTTATGAGGACAGAAGCAGCACCTGACATTTCACTAAAACAGCGGCGTAAAAGTACCTGTCGACTTCGCCTTACTGTGACTGAACCCTTTGTCACAGCCACTTCTAGAAGTAAAAGCAAGTTTGGGAGGTCTCCTGTCCTGAGTCACAGCCTCTAAAATAGAGAAGACTGTATAGGCATTTACAGTATAGAAGAATGCACAGTACAAAAGTTTAATGCATTAGCTTCAAGGCATCCATTTTGTACAAAATACGAGCATATGTAGGATATAAAACACCACGCAGTATTCTTTAGCAGTGTTGTATCCACTGACATACAAGAAATACACATGGAGCTTTAGCATCTCTCTCAACTAGGTAACACCTCTCTCAACTGCAACAACACACTCATAAGCAAGAACCACACAATGGAAACACATGTGACTTGGGACACCCCAAACTATTAAATAAGGGCCACAACTTCTATTAACATACCACCATTTCTTCAGTACATCACTCATTGGACACTTTGCTTCCCAGGTTTTATGGCATGCAACCATTTTACTTATACTGAAGCAAAAAGCATTTTGGCTGGATTTGTTCTCACAGTGAAATTACACAGATGAAACAGAGTTTTTAGCATGTATTTCCCCTCCCCAAGAATCAACTATGGAGTACGTTGCAAAATGTAGTCTTAAGAGATAGGACAGATCAAACAAAACTCCAAAGAAATTGACTTCAGTTTTTTTTGCTGTTGTTGTTGTTTCCTGCATGGTTTGGGAGCAACAAATACTTATCACAATTTCAGGCTTAGTCTTTTGTTTAGTTTTACATCTCATAATTTGGTTAACAAACAGGAACAGCTCTTGTAACAAAAAAAAGATGATCCCCTCTTTTAAACACCAACATCAATATTTCCCCTTTTTTCTGCTCAAGGTCTGGGTAAAGAAAAACATATTAGGGGTGGGAAAAGAAAGCTGAACATGCATAGTAAGCAGTAATTTCAATTTTAAAAATTGTGCTTTTTCTGCTTTTCACTAAATAGGGCTCCTCACCAAAATAACATGTTATCACATGCATAGAAAATTGCTATTTCCTTTGCATAACATCTGAGGATTTTCAACCATGCCAGATATCCATTAAAGAGTTCAAATAAAAATGTCTTTATGTTTCATAATCGGAATATAGCTGTTCAATTACATTTTAACCAAGTTGCCTCTTGGGAATAACACTATTAACACACTTCAGTTCCTTTCGCTGGAGTACATTAGCTTATCTCATGCCAGCCAGACAAGAAAACATCCCTTGGAAAGACTGGTCTTTCAAGGAAAATGTACTAGCATGTTTTTTAAAAAAAAGAGAGAGCGAGAGAAAGCAGCAGCAGAGCATTGCCTGAAGTTCTTACAAGATGACAATTATGCTTAAAATGGCAAATACTCTATACCAGGGGCAGGCAACCTTTTTGGAGCTGTGGGCACATTTGGCATTTCTTTTCAAGGCTGAGAGTGCATTTTTCTCATGGTTGTTTCAGTCCACTCGCACTTCTTTATTGGGAACTCCACTTTTCTTGACCCCCACTTCTTCTGTATCCTCCCTGCTCAGGGTTTCTTTTCACTACTGCCTCCCTTTTCACCCCTGCTGTTCCATCCTCAGCAGCAAGGAAGCAGGAAAACAGCAGATCGGAAGGTAAGTCTGCTGATCTTCTGACTTCCTGCTTCTTAGATGCTAAGCGCGGAAGGAGGTGGAAGCAGTGGCAAGTGGGAGAGGACCACAGGGGTCTGATGGGAGCACTGGGGGATCCTGGTGGGCGCCAGAGCGCTGGGTTGCCGACCCAAGCCCTATACCACCTGCCTTACAATTAGGGCCCCATTTAATCAAAGAAGGTATTTTGAAGTCCATGTTTTTGTTTTTAGTTAACATTTTGTCTTGTCTTCTCTAAAGACGATGTACATCACAACACTTGCTGCATCCTGTCCTTCAGAGTGTACCTCTGAATACCAGTTGTTGGGGAACACGAGTGGGAGGATGCTATTGTGCTCAGGTCCTGCTTGTGCATTTCCCATGGGCATTTGGTTGGCCGTTGTGGAAACAGTGTGCCTGACTATAGGCTTTTGGTCTCATCCAGCAGGGCTCTTGTCATCTCATGCATCCATCCCTGGCTCACTCAATGAAGTCTTACTCAGAATGAAAGGTATTAGGTTCACCTGAAACCATTCTACTCTGTTCCCCTGCCCTCCCAGGAGTTTTGAAGAAAAGACTCCTTTGCTATGGGCCTGGGTTCACTTTTAAAACCCTGCTCCCCTTCCCCTGAACGTTTGAGACACTCTCCTGCCTCACAGGACTGATGCTGATGCTTCCAACCTCCCTGGCAATTCAGTCATGAGCCTTTCTGTTCAGGGCCAGTGACAGGGCCCTCTGGCAACCAGGTGTTTTCTCTGTTTCTCATCATGCCAATGCAGCTCGCCGTAGCTGATCCTGACAGGGCGAGTCAACACCTTCCTTTCGTTCAGAAAGACTCAGTCATAAGGCCCAAACTCTGCAATATTCCAATCATGTATGCAGCATATAGGTGACGCTGCTACTTCAGTTCCAAACAGGAAAAAAATAGCATTCTGATAACAGGGAGGAAAGAACAGATTGCCTGTGGTTCTGAGCACTACTCACAAATGCCAATTCTTTTGTGAAACCATATGTGGGCATCACTAGGAACATATTCCTTTGAGGAAAGTGTAAGAAAACAATCCATTACACAATGCCCTCCTTGCTAAGCAAATAATACCATATGAAAGATGTAGAGCCACCTGGAGAGGCATTATACACTATTTCTCAATATCTATGGGCTTTAAAATATTCTCAGACTTGTAATTAAGCAGTCACCTGGCCAATAGTGACAAATAAGAACTGCCTCCCCATTTCTTCCTTAACCCACACAATGGTTGGGTTCACACAACACGGCAAGGTAGAATATGGGTTGAGTGTGGCTTGAGGTGTACATAGAGAAGTATGAAGCCTGAGGACTTTGAGTAGCATTTCCAGAAGTCAAAGTAGGTGTGGATTAAACCAAATAGCAAAGCACTACCACACTATCAAAGTCAATCCCTGGATTAGTGGACTTACTTCCCAGAAAACATATTTAAGAATGAAATGAAAGGATCCGGTCTTTAGTAGCACAAAGACTGGAATGAGATGCAAGTAAGCATGCTAAGAATTGGGCTTGCTTACTCTTTAAAAATATATATAAATACAAAAAAAGCATACCTGGGAGAACGTCGTTGATATGCAAGAGAAGTGTGCTTTCAACACTCGCAAAACTACAGAGCTGCTGTCCATTGTATCTTCCATCCCAATTGCCAATTGGATTATCCTAAAAATCATTTTTAAAACACCATTATGCGTTGCCTGAAGGTATTCATGAAGGCATCTACAAGGTTTAATAAGAGGTCTTGGCTACATGCAGCCTAGAGAGAATGCACAAGCTTTCACAGAAATACAAACACTCGCTCTGCAACAGCATTTCAAGTGCAGCAGTTGTAGAATTCTCATTCTGTATTCTGCATTTAGAGAAACAGCTCTGCAATATAGGTTGGCTTCAAATGTAGCATGACATTCATACAATGACGACTGTGTTTATTTATTTTAAAAAAACCTCCCATGTGGTGGGAAAGCTTGTCAGCTACACAGACATTCCACAACTGAAGCCATTAACCGCAGGTACATAAATGGCTTTCCTACTTGCCTGAAGGATCTTTTACCACTCTGGCAGTAAGAGGCAGCTTCCAATACTGAGATGTCATGCCTGCTTCCTTACAAAATAGCAAGGGTAAGGCAGTACTTCCATTTATATTTAAAAGTGCAAAATATTTTATTTCCTTTTTGCAATGTTGAAGGCCTACTAATATTTAAGAGTATAACAGTTCAGCTTCATTCTTATTTTTATTTCAAATCCCCAATAAGCCTTCTGATTTCACAATGTAAGTAGGGTGTAAATGAGGAATAGTATATATTACTGAAATGCTTTTGAGATGCACATACACGCACATATTCACATTAAACAAGAGCCTTGCATTCTTCCTGCAGGCAAAAACTGATGTGTCCATCTTTCCAGAGGAGAACTGAAAAAGATCAGTAGTGCCAACCCTGAAACGTTATTTAGCAAAGCAGGCTGGTCATTAGAAGCAATTAAGAACAGATATTTTGCCTTGTCAGTTTCAAGTAAGATTTAATAGGGCCTTGTAAATAACCTACCAAAGTTATTAGACCATAAGATAAATTTACTAGCCTGTCTGCCCACGTGTCTCCAGGTTAATCATTTCTGGCCCAACAAAGAAGTAATAAAACTTTTGTAAAGCTGCATCGCCTGATCCCATGGAAGAGATTGTCTCTCACCCTGGGCAATCAGGCAACTGGCTATTTCCAAACTCAATACATTGTACCTGATGCTAAACAAAGTTGCTGGGTGGCAACTGTATATGCCAAAAAGTCATATGCAGCTTGCAAATATTCCTCCCATCCACCAATATTGCATGTACTTCAATTTTAACACACATGCAAAAAGTTATAAGAGTCAGATGAGTTTCTTACCATGTCCACTCCAACAACGTATCCTAAACTCTCGTTTCCTGGTAAGACATCACAGAATATAACTGTCCCATACTCTATATTCTTCCCTATCTTCACAGAAACCCTGGAGTTGAGCTCCAAAGGAGGAAGGTCTACCTGCATTGAGTCAACTGGAGCTGCATAGTCATTCTCCAGTTCATTGTCATCATCTTCCACCAGCTCTAGTTTGTCTAGTGCAACAAACACTCCACAGTCCTCGTCACATCTGAACAGCTGTTTGCCTTGGTACTGTCCATCAGTAAAACCCTGACCACGACCTTCTTCCTAGATTTCCAGGAGAAAAACATAATTTGTTAAGCAGGAGGAACTAGAACATTGGACTTATGAGAGATCCTGGCTCAGCCATGAAGCTCACTGGTTGTTCTTAGGCTAGTCACTCACACTCTCAACACAAACTGCCTCAGTTTAGTTGCAAGGATAGAATGGTACAGGGAGGCACACTACCATCCTGAATTCCTCAGAGGAGAAATGGGCTACAAAATGCTATGCATCTTTTCAGATTGTACGTTGTTGCACAAACAAAAACTGTGTGACCAAGTGTGCAATGTCTTTAAAAAAATACTTACCAGAAGCTCCACTCCAAAAAATATCCCAGAAAGCGCTCTCTCCTGTATCAAGGGTCCTCTAAAGCGAACAACTCCAGGATATTTCTCATCACCTGATCTCAGCTGTACTTTCACCGGCGAGCCAAGCTCAATGTGGAGGCCCTTACTCAGTCTACCTTTGCTTTTAAATATAGTGTATCTTTCCTCACAGTTGGTAATTGCCAATAGCAGCTCCGCTCGTTGCTCATCTATATCAACAACTTCTTTCTCGTCCACAAGCAGAACTGCATGGGGATGTTCCAAAATCTTGATACCTATTTGCGATTTTTTGCTTTTGGACGAAGGGTTGTTTCTGGCATGTCCTCCTGAAGACCGGTCTTGAACAAATTGTCCAATGCTACCCTTCGGTACTTTTAATAGCTTGTGAGTCTGTTTGTCTATAATGCTGCATTCCTGGAGAAGCAAATAAAATATACGCTCTTCCCAATAGGATGAGCCGCCTTTTTCTTGACTCCATAAGTCTGAACTCATTGTGTTTCAAGCTTTGTATGCATACAAAGAAGAATCTTCAAGACAGCCAAGTTGCCAGAATAACTGCAAACATATTGGAAGATTCCACTAAAAGGCCCCAGCTCCAATAATGAGTTAATGATTCTTCATCCATGTCCTAGTGAGCTAAATCCAGAACAGATGACCTGGGGCACAAAAATAAAAGATGGCATCACTGAAGGCTGAAGGACCTCATAATAAGAGTAAAGCATAAGAAAACAAACCACTTTTGTAAGCAAACATCATCCCTGACTTTTATAGACCTATGACAGCAACCAGCTGGCAAGGAAGAGAGCACTTTTAGGTAGTCAAAAGGTCACGTTGAAGATTTTCTCTGCATGATAAAACTGACTTACTAGTACATTTTCTATTCATTATCACTGCCAATTTATAAGATTGGCAATATGCAGTATGATTCCTCTGTGAATTTCTTATTTATACCTTGAACAAGTGCAAAGCTGTTTCTGATCTGCTACTGTAAAGCAGAATAGCTTCCCCACTTATAAAAGGAGAATGAATCTAATATATACAGGTTTTGGACGGAAGGAAAAGAGACAGACAACTACTATTTCACAGCCCAGTAACTGATTACAGAGAACTATTACAGCAGTGCATGTCTAATTATTTTGGCATACAAAAACACCACACATGTAAAGCAAATACGATATCGTGAAAACAGCAAGTAGGTTAACCATTTCTAGAAATAGCTCAGTGGAAGAAAAGTCCATGGCCATACTATCATTCAGTCAAAGCTGCTCTTAGTGAGGACATGTTTCCCAAACAAGATCAGAACAAAATAAATCAGAGATAGAACTCGCTTGGCTTCTAGGGGCAGGACGGTTTTGATGGTAAAAGGTCATCTAAGACAGAAGACCCAGCTTTGTGCCTCCCATTCTCCCCCCACCCCACCCCAATATTTCAATAGCATTCATAGTAACTTTATAGGTGAAAAAACAACCAATATGTAGGCATTATTATACTATACATGACTGGAAGAACTGTTGACTTCAAATGCAGGTCTGCCCCAAGCACGGGGGTCTGCCACAAGTACGGTAAGCAGGGGGGAGGCACACAAATACCCACTAAGCTTATCCCCACACTTCATCCACATAAATCTTTTTTCCCCAGCACTACAAAGATGAAAGATGCATTGCAGGGAGGGGGGAGGCAGAAGAGAATGGGGAAGACAATGGGTGGAGCATTCATCACCCACTTACTCACGGCTTTGATTTAAATTGTATCCCTTCCCTATTTAGGTGCAGGTGGCTGGGACATTTGCAGACTTGAATCTGCCCTCATCATATGCAGTTTGGTCTGTATTTAAACTATACTTTGGGGTGAGTAGCATTATTTGTTTCTCTCCCATATGTATGTTGTTTTGTTTTTAGAGAATTAACTAATTGGAGCTGATTTTTATATAGGTTTAATTAGTCTGTTCAGAAATCAAGGAAATTTTGGAGGCTAAAAGACTCAAAAAGTAATGGCTATAACTAATGTATACCTACAAAACAACACACTGGACAAACAAACATGGGAACAGCCCATGACAGATGTAGGAACTGAAGCCATAGCCCCAAGGTTTTAGCCACTGAAGTACACTTTTACATACAATCATCTTATTTTGAGCAAAACTAAGTTGTTGTTCAAAATCTTCTCTCAGCTATGCAAGAGCCATTTGCATGTGAGCAGATCCACCACAGCTGGAAGACCTAAATGACCCAACCAACAACCTGTGTGGAGCCAAACATGTTGGTCTTTCCCCTAGAATTCACATTCCCTGGAATAGACTGACATGCTTAGCCTCACCCATGCAGTTATGTCACTTACACATTCTCATGAATAAACAGCTTCCAAGTGGGCAGGAGAACACTTAAAAGTTACCTATATTATCCCCAAGTAACCCAAGAGTTTTGTGACACAAGTATAATACCAGCTACTCTTAGATTACTTTTTAAAAGCATTCCATTAAAAGATGATGGGTCTATTAACAGCTTTAAGGCATGTTCAGAGGTGGACACCAGAAAACATCATATGTGCATGAGACAAACACATGCTTGGAAATATGTATCCTATATATACACTCACTAGAGATTGACAAGAACTCCCTGACAATTATAAGCTTGGTCTCGCTGCCATGCAATGGACAGAAACGTGCTTGGAATCAGACATCCAAAATAAAGAAGAGGAGCTGGCGATCATCTTTATGCTATGCATTCCAGATATATCTAGGTGGCTGTATGCTACATGGCTCAGTCTGATTCTTACAGTCTTGGTTCAGTTCAACCTGCTCCTTCCGAAATACTAAATAAGCTGATATATAGGAAAGACTGATTATTACTGATTACATTTGCATCCTACCCAACCTCCAGTGAGCTCACAATATCATTTTATATTCAGACCACCGCAAGATGTGCTGATGCGCTCATGAGGACTTTTAAAAACTGTGAGCAGATAAATCGATCAACAAATATTTGTCAAGATATCTAAATGTACAATGGTACTGTGCATACCAGAGAAAAAATATGGGGGATTCCATAACTTTTATGCTTTGCCTGTGAGCTTTGCAGTAACATCTGGCTGGGTGCTGCTGGGAAGAGGATGCTGAACTTTGGACTGATCCAGCAAGGCAGTTCTTGAGGCAAGAGAAGGTGGAAAACCAGAAAGCACATACAATTTGCTGTGTGTGCTCTCCAGTGCATGTCTCTCCCACAAGGAACAGATATCTGCCTTGAAACAAGTCAAACCACTGGACCTCAGAAATGTAAAATTCCCGGAAATTTCACAAGCCATGAAAAAAAAACATTTTATTTGATGTTAGTGAAGTATTTTTCTCCCTTTCTCT
The DNA here is from genome assembly GCF_023053635.1 of Elgaria multicarinata webbii. Classification (NCBI taxonomy): domain Eukaryota; kingdom Metazoa; phylum Chordata; class Lepidosauria; order Squamata; family Anguidae; genus Elgaria; species Elgaria multicarinata. The sequence goes on from NC_086184.1 coordinate 10,433,507, forward strand.
TCCTTCCCCATATCTTGGCAGGATGCTGATGTATTGTCTGTTAGAAAAGTCAAAAATTGAATATAGGAAAATAATTGGGCAGCTTAAGTGGGGATGAGAGTATGTTGGGGAAGAGGGAGACTTTTCAGCAGAGGCGCCTTCATTACCAATTCCCCTCCCTGAAGAAGTTTAGCAGGCCAAACCTAATTTCACTTTCTGGAAACTAATGAAAACTTATTCCAGCAGGAATCAGGAGGTGGGAGGCAAAGTTACATTCAAGTTGATGTTGTTTTATTTGCTGCCAATTGGCTGACTTACACATATTTTTAAATGTTATTTTAAAACATTAGCATTCCTGGCTTATTTATTTCATTATGTGTATATCCCATCTTTCTTCCAAGGAGCTCAAGGCAGCACACATGGCTCTACTCAACCTTGCATTTTATCCTCACAAAAATCCTTGCAAGGTAGGTTAGGATGACCAAAGATCAACCGGTGAGCAGGGATTTCAATCTGAGTCTCTGCTAGCCCTCGTCTGACGCTCTAGCCACGACATACCGCTGGCCTTCTAGAGTTCACTTCATCAGATGCATGAAGTGTTATCATCAATATACTGTGAAACAAAGAGATTGGCAACCGTGAAGTTCAAGGGAGGAACCACCTGTGACATTTCTATGCAGCTACAAAATAAGCATGCTGATCATTCACAATATCAGCAACTGGCTACAACACACCAGAAAAGCTAGGAAAGTGTTATGACCAGTTACTGCAGTTAGAAATTTTTACTAGGCTTGCACACATTTGAGCTCTGCACAGGACCTTTCTTACCTGTTGCACTTCATTGCCGGTTTAAAAAAAAAAACACCCTTCTCAACACATGTATGACTCTACAGCTGTATTTGGCTAATCATATGTTGACATTAAATAAAGAGATGTACAAACCTCTTGCCAGAACATACAGTCCCTTCATTCCTCCCTTTGTTGTGAGACATTAGCAGGCTAAGAAACCTCTAACCAACCATAGCTTCCCATTTCATTTTAAGATGGAAAATAAGGTTACCAGATTCATAACAAGCCAGGACACCCAACCACGCTTGAAGTCAGTTTAATATCTTGGATTATTCTGAAATTAGTAAACATAGCTCCTCGGTAAAAATGTAACAGCAAGTATGTTTAATTAGAGGCTTCCTGGTTTAACTGAGGTGCACACAAAGGATCCAAGTGTGAGCAAAAAGCCTGTGCATATTTTAATTTAAGGTGCAACCCTACACATGTTCAGACAGAAAAAAGTTCTACAATTCCCAGACAACCATATTTATAGGACAATTTTCTGTCTAAGCAAGTATAGGATTGCACCCTTAATAAGCTATGACAAGATTACCTGAAAGAGCTCTTTCTCTGTCCAGCAACTTGCATTTGATTAAGCAGATTCCCGCCCACAAAACCTTCTACCACCATAAGGCAACAATCCTATACACACTTACCTGGAATAGGTTTTATTTCTGAGGTAGACATGCCTAGGATTGTACTGTAAATCTGTTAGTGTAAGGTGCCACAGGCCTTGGTTTTTGCTACAGCAGACATACATAGCTACCCTTCCAGAATAAGTTATTATGCAAACTCCATTAAAAAATAAACTAAATCAATTAACGTCCCAAGAGTACGTAACTTAAAAAACTAAAACAGTTGACTGACTGAAAAGAAAAAAGAGAAAATAGCCCACCACAATAAAATGAAAAATACAAGCAATGTTAAATAGTTGCTTTTAATGTAGAACCACCAACATGTATGTATGGTGGTTTATACAGAAGTCAAGACACCAGGTGTCTGCCCCAAGGAGTTTACAATCTAACATTTGACACAATGGAAGGGAAGCTGCAGCAGGGCCGACGGAGGAAAGCATGTACCATTATTACTACTGCGTATGTATAATATACATATATATGTAATATTAAAATCATTTCAAAATGGAAACGAAAGAGAAGAGGAGAGGAAGACGAATGACTCTCCCCAGCCCTGCAGAAGATATGGAAACCTCAAAAAGAAAAGGAAACTCAAACATAATTTAAAAATAAAATCCCAGAAGTACGTAACACAATAAAATAAAACACATTTTGACTGCCGGGGGGGGGGGGGGAGAAAAAATAATCCCCACAAAACAAAGAATAACACCATAACCATTGCTATTTTTTTATATGTAGCACTAACCACCAACGTGGAAAGAGCTTTGCAGGGAACACAAGAGGCCAGGTCCCTGCCCCGAGGAGTTTGCAGTCTAAAATTCGCCAGACAGGAAAGGAAGACAATGCAGGGGACGACAGGTGGAAGAAAATACCATTGTTCAATGTAGTCTATGAATGTAATTTAGATTGTATGTACAGAGCCAGTGTGGTGTAGTGGCTAAGGTGTTGGACTGGGAGTCGGGAGACCCAGGTTCTAGTCCCCACTCGGCCATGGAAACTCACTGGGTGACTTTGGGCCAGTTACAGACTCTCAGCCCAACCTACCTCACAGGGTTGTTGTTGTAAGGATATCATGGAGAGGAGAAGGATTATGTGCAACGCCTTGGTTTCCTTGAAGGAAAAAAGGTGGGATATAAATGTAAAAATAAATAAATAAATGCAATATACCAAAAGTAAAGCAGAGCACCTGGCAATGTGCTATAATAATAATAATAATAATAATAATAATAATAATAATAATAATTAAAAAAATTGTTTGTTACCCGCCTCTCCCTCTAGATCAAGGCAAGGTACAGCACAATACAACACAATAATAGTGAGAATGGCATACTGGGGGTGGACTTAGGCAGTAATCCTTGGTTTGAGAATTGGGGTCTTACAAGGATTGGCCCCATTTTCAGCAATGAAATGCCATAGAGTCTATGATGTTCCAAGGCTGTGTGGTGTAGTGGTTAGAGTGTTGAACTGGGAAGTTGGGAGACCCGGGTTCTGGTTGCTATTCAGCCATGGAAACCCACTGGGTGACTCTGGGCCAGTCACAGACTCTCAGCCCAGCCTACCTCACAGGGTTGTTGTTGTGAGGATAAAATGGAGAGGAGGAGGATTATGTACGCCGCCTTGGGTTCCTGGGAGGGGAAAAAGGCGGGATATAAATGTAATAAATAAATATAATATAATAAAAATTAATTATATAGGAAAGCGGAAGAGGAAAGGAAGGCTAAGAAGTGGGGAAGGGGAACCCAGTCTCCTCACCCCTGTAAAAGACGCTCAATTCCAACGCCTTCCGCCGGTCCCTAATATAAACGGCGCTCCTCCCCAGCACAGGCTGCAATCCCCCCCCCCTCCATACACACACGCCTCCTCCTCCGCAGCCCCGTCCCGCCACTCACCGCTCCGTGTCCGGCCCAGGGCCGTCGTCGTCGTCGCCAGGTATTATTACCATCCTTCGCCCCGGCGCCCTCCGCCTGGCCGGGTTCGCTCAAGGGCTCTCCTGTCCTTCCCCTCACGACGCCTCAGGCGGCCCCCTCAGAAGCGCAGCCGCCGACGCCTCATCCTCATCCCCTCAGAAGCCCACGGCAGCGGCTTCACGGAGCACGCCCTACACTGCTGCTACATGCCAGCGCTCCGCTCCGCCTCCTGCCGCGACGCAGCCAATAGCGCGACGCGGAGGAAAATACCCTTCCTTCCTATTGGCTCCTCTCAAGCTAATCCCCACCTCTTTCTCTCTCGCTCTCTCCGCCACCGGGACGGAGGGAATTTCCAACATTGCCAGCCCACTCCGTCAAGTTTGGTTGGAGAAGCAGTATGTAAAAAAAAAAAAAAAAAGAGCGTGTAATACAGACGTCGGATTGGCTGACTAGGTTGATTTCTGCTTGGTTACTGGCTGGGAAAGGAAGGCGGGTCCTCATCCTCGCCCTGTAGGCGAAGACATATGCGGATTGGATGAATCAACCTTGCTCCCGCCCACTCACCTTTCCATTTGCTATTATGGAAAGGGCGGAGATAAAAATGGATGGTGGGTTATAATTGGATAATATCTTCCAGCCTCCGTTAGCTATTGGTCACAGAGGCATAGAAAAAAAATGGGTTCATAAACAGTATTGCAAAATGTTTTGTGGTATGTGTCATTTTTCCATTTCTATCGGGCTCTTGTTAAACGCGCAGAGAGTGGATTACAATTAATTTATATATTATAATATAGAATATTCTAACAAAGTATAGATATAGATATAGATATACACATATATATGCTAAGATAATTTTTCTAGGCAAGAAAATGCATTAAAATAGTTACTAATTATATATTTTTATTTATTTGTAACATTTACGTCCCGCTGAATCTGTCTGCAGATGTAAACATCTAAACATTAACATAAACATACCAAAAAAAAATATTTACCAAAAAAATTATTATTATTATTATTTTGCTAAATCTGGACACTAATGTAAATGAATACACTTTTGCAAAGACATTTTATTAGATGAGATCCAACCAGAACCTAATGTTTTTAAAATAGTAATAGCAGGTAAAAATAATAAATGAAAATTTCATTAGTTGTATAATCGCATAAAAATGTTGTTTGTGTTGTGTTTTTACAGGTTTTAATATCACATTAGTTTTTATCATGAGTTTTAGTGTTGTTGTATGCTGCCTTGGGTGGGCTCCTGCCCTGAAAGGCAGCCAAGAAATATTTTAAATGAATAAATCAAAAACTAATACATTCAAGACTATTTCAATAATAAGTCGGGGGGGATAAAATCAGTCAAGGCAAAAGAAAAATGCATAAGATATTAAAATCTCCACGTACAGAAGTCTAGCCTTCCACACCTGGATCCCCTCCAGATGTTTTGAAATGCTTCAGACAGCAGAACCAAATGGGTGGCAGATCACGTGACCCCCACTGCCACTGGAAGTGCCGTGGGCCCCTCTACTGCCACGGCCAGGAAGGCCACATACCTGCCGTCCTATGACTCACTCTGAGGACGTAGGGTGTGGATGGCCACTCCGAAGAGTTCTGCCAGCCACTTTCCTGCAGCCGCAGCAAGAGAATAGCTTCTGTGGCTTTCCGGAGCTGCCGCTGGCATCTATCCTAGGTCTTACTCTGAGCACCTCAAGGGGGAGCAGCCAGCATGCTTTCAAGAGAACATACCTGGCCGAAATGTGGGGGGTATCCCAGGACACTACTCTGCCGATGCCTCACTATAAGGAGGAACACATCACTGCATGCATGGAGGATGAAGAAGAGGAGGAGGAGGAGGAGGAGAGCAGTGGGAAGGGGAGAGAAAGGAAAAAGGAGTGTGATGGCTGCCGCTGCAGAAGGAAGAAATCAGAGGGTGGACACAGGGGGTGATCGGAAGATGGCAATGGTGGCTGCAGCAGAATAGGAGGTTGACGAAGAAATTACAAATATAAAAATAGAATCATGTAATAGCTAATCATTTCAGCGCCTTCAGCTCCTCTGAATATCGAGGAGAAGGTACGTTTGATCATATTGATGGCCCAAGATCCCCTCATTCCAAGCGGAGAGTAGGACAGGGTTGGAGAACCACTGCCCCATGAGCCAGTTTGGCTCTTAAGGCTATCCCATCTGTCCCACAAAACCTCTAGCAAGCCCCCGCCCCTCCTGAACCTCAGTTATACCCATGTTCCACATGAGGACAGCAAAAATTATTTATGATAGCCATGTCACCTTGTGGCAGGACTCACACCGGTCAACAGAATTCATCGTAAAGTAGCCTGTAATTTAGAAGAAGTAACCTCAATATTCACAACAATGGCTGCAACAACAGACATTGCATTACTGTATTCACCAAGTCGAAATAGACATTCCCAGACATTTTACTTATGGGTCAGGGCTACTTTCCAATCCTTTTCTTTTCAGCACACTGTGCTTGCGCACGGCCACCAATGTGGTGCTAGTATGCAAATTATTTGGAAGTATGGTGAGAAAGTATTGGCTGAGAGGTGTCACAATGGCAGCACAGTGCCACTCAGATGGCATGATCATAGCGTGGAGTCACAGAGCCTTGGTGCTGTTGACGAATCGAGAGTCTCCACCCAAGGCAGAAGGACATTTGGGCTCTCTGATGCCAGAACAGTTTGATTTTAATTCAGTTCGTGCTGAGTGGCTCAAATCGGAAGCTGCTGAAGTTTTGGGCTTGGTTGTCATTCCCAAGTGACATTGAACTCAGCCTCAAAGCTTCAGAGCCAATGTTGAGGACTTCTAGGTGCTGGATGTGCTTCCAGGAAACTCTTTTCTGCTGCCTTTGCTGTTTTAGGACAAAGAGAAGGTATCTGTTGTTCTTTCTAATATAAGACTTGCTTTTAAAAAAAAAGTATGGTATGGCAGGGTCAACTCCATGAGCTCACACCTGGTACCAGTACAGAGACATAAGGAGAAGGATGAACTGAAGACAAAGTTCAGCAGAAACCATCTGAAACTGATTGGAGAAAGGAAGACCAGCTTATGGATGAAAGAGTCAGTATATCCTTTCCAAAACAGAGTCATAATTGAGCATTTGTGATATGCAGAGACAGTAAAATTTAACGAATTTGGTAAGACACCATCCTGGTCGAATCTGAGGGTAAGAATCCTTAAATCAAATGGGTTCCCTTTATTAGGTATTAGGGCCAGTTAGGGTGACCATATGAAAAGGAGGACAGGGCTCCTGTATCTTTGGCAGTTGCATAGAAAAGGGAATTTCAGCAGGTGTCATTTGTATATATGGAGAAGCTGCTGAAATTCTCTCTTCATCACCACAGTTAAAGCTGCAGGAGCTATACTAGAGTGACCAGATTTAAAAGAGGGCAGGGCACCTCCAGCTTTAACTGTTGTGATGAAGAGGGAATTTCACCAGGTGCTGCATGCATACAAAACGACACCTGCTGAAATTTCCTTTTCAATACAACTGTTAAAAGTACAGGAGCCCTGTCCTCCTTTTCATATAGTCACCCTATATTAGGGTAACTCTGTAGATTCTTGGGAAACCTCTGGATGAATCTGACGTCAGCACGGTGTTGTTCTTTTTCAAGAGGCCCTTGTTCTGTCTTGTAATGTGTCAAACTAAAAGAGTGCCATGACTTCTCAGAAAATTGGAGTTGTCTTGACAACTGCCCACTTCCATTGCCTCTTTGTATTAGCATTCTAATATGTAAATATTTCTTTTCCTCTTTGGAAAGCTGTATTGGCTACTACTCCCATAGACCATCTGCAAGGGAACCCAAGGCACCAGCTTAAGATGTTGTTGGGATGAAAGGTACCAGTACTGGCCAGTTTCTGTTGGACAACCTAGTGCCCGCCGGTGACTGGGGTTCTTTGCAAAAGATTTTTTGTTATGGTTATTACAGCTAGGGATGTGCTCCGCTTCTAATCAGACCGGCGAATTAGAAGCGGAGCGGGGGGCTTCGCCTGCCCTTAAGGCGGAGGCGAAGAGGATTGGGGGGCCGGCGGAGCGTGGCGAAGAGGATCGAGGTGAAGGCGGATCCTTCGCCTCGATCCGGAGCTCCACCGGAAAGGTAAGTGGGGTTTACCGGGCCCTGCCGCTGTCGCTGTCGCCCATGCGGCGACAGCGGCAGGGCCTGGTAACACACACACCTCGCCCTCCTCTCCCTTACCTGCCTCCGTCCGCGGTCCGTCGGCGTCTTCAATTGAGCCCGCGGTGAACCGCGGGCTCAATTGAAGACGCCGACAGACCGCGGACGGAGGCAGGTAAGGCCCCCTCCCCCTTGGTCCCTTACCGGGCTCTGCCGCCGTCGCCGCACAGGTGGCGATGGCGGCAGGGCTGGTAAACCTCCCGCCCTCCTCTCCCGGCCTTACCGGGCGCCACTCCCCTTCACTGCGGAGCTCCGATTCGGAGCCGGAGCTCCGCGGTGAAGAGGAGCGGAGTATGGGCAGAGTGGCGCAGAGCGGAGCGGGCCGACCCGAAATTTTCGGATCGGCCCACGGGGCGGAGCGGGGGGTCCGTGCACACCCCTAATTACAACTGGGAACTGCAACAAAATGTTGCAGTGTGGCATGCTCCCTGCTTAGGATTCCAGGCACTCCATATCATTCCTCCTCCCCACCACCCTTACTCTTTCCCACTCCTCTCTCTCTTTCTCTCTTTCTCTCTCTCTCTCTCTCTCACACAGACACACACTCCAGTCAGTCAGCATTTTGTGTCCATTAACATATTCAGATTACAATTGGTGTCCCCTTGCCACTTAGAGGAAATTACTGCTACTGCAATCTATATAACACCACTATTGCACATAGAGCTTTGCAGAGTGCGTGCATGTGTCTGTGTGCCAATCTCAAATACGACATTGAGGGGCGGGGGAGAGAAAAGGGGACAGTAGAAGGAGAGGCAGGGCTAATCATTAAAAGAATAAGGGATAGTTTCAAGGCTTATTCAAGAGTATGTGATAGCTTCAAGCCCTATTCAGGTGTTTGGTACCCATGAGTATGGAACACATGAGTACCAAATGCATGAAAAATAGAATAAATAGCTCTCTAAAGCAGGGGTGTTGAACCTCAGGCTGTGGACCAAATCTGGCCCACCTGGAGTCCCAATCCGTCCCTCAATGGTTCCTCAGCTATTTCCACCCCTTTTCCCCAACTGTCAATCATTTATTTATTTATTTATTTAATTACATTTATATACCGCCCCACAGCCGAAGCTCTCTGGGCGGTTTACAACATGACAATCATGTCATGGTTTCCCAGCTTTTTCATGGTTCCTCCTCATTTTAAAAGGTTTGGCATGCGTCTCCTAAGGCTTAGAATCATAGAATCATAGAATAGCAGAGTTGGAAGGGGCCTACAAGGCCATCGAGTCCAACCCCCTGCTCAATTCAAGAATCCACCCTAAAGCAACCCTGACAGATAGTTGTCCAGCTGCCTCTTGAAGGCCTCTAGTGTGGGAGAGCCCACAACCTCCCTAGGTCACTGATTCCATTGTCGTACTACTCTAACAGTCAGGAAGTTTTTCCTGATGTCCAGCTGAAATCTAGCTTCCTTTAACTTGAGCCCATTATTCCGTGTCCTGCACTCTGGGAGGATCGAGAAGAGATCCTGGCCCTCCTCTATGTGACAACCTTTTAAGTATTTGAAGAGTGCTATCATGTCTCCCCTCAATCTTCTCTTCTCCAGGCTAAACATGCCCAGTTCTTTCAGTCTCTCTTTATAGGGCTTTGGTGATTTGGAAGCTATACTTCTATTAATGCAGCCCAAAATAGCATTGGCCTTTCTTGCAGCCATATCGCACTGTTGGCTCATATTCAGCTTGCAATCTACAACAATTCCAAGATCCTTCTCGTTTGTAGTATTGCTGAGCCAAGTATCCCCCACCTTGTAACTGTCTGGCAGTAAGAGCTTTAGGCTAAAATATGCTGGTATTTTCAACATTTTTGGCTGCATCCCTTTACCTTCGACTCCACTCACCACTGGAACGCTGTCCCCGACAGCTTGTCCAAAATTGGATCAGACCCTGAGGCTGGAAGAGATTCAAGTCCCTTGCCCTACGGGGATGGGAGCCCTTCCTCAATTAGATGTGCTTAGGATCGGTTACAGGTTTAGCTGCAGGAAGACATGGGAACTAGAGGGCTGTGTCCAAAGGCTTCTGGGAAAAGGCAGGCTTTGAGAAGATCATTGAAGGAAGCAAGAGAGTGGCACCATGCAGGTGCTCTGGGACATCATTCCAAGCATGAAGGAGTGTCAAGGAACAAAGGGTGGAGTTGTTTGTGAGGAGCAGAGACCTTTTGACAGGTGATAGTGTTAGAACTGGAGGAGCAAAGGACATGGGCAGGAATGTGTCAGGATATAAGAGCAGAGAGTTAAAGAAGGGCAAGGGTATGGTGGGCTTTGAAGGTTAAGATTCTAGTAAAGACAGAGTAGACCATTGAAAGACTGAAGCCAGCCCACCTCGATATACCGGAAGGAAAATGAAGGTGCTAACCTTTGAAAATGAGGCATAAATCTGATGATCAATTTGGTTTCCCCACAGTTCGGTGGAAAAAATGCTGGAGTTTTCTGGAACCAAATGGACCGCTCAAGGTCTGGAGCCAGTGATCGTGCATGACATCTTGTCCAATGGCATTCCAGATATCCGGGACAGCGGCAGCCTTGAGGTCACTGCTATGATGCATGGAGCAAGGGACAATGGGGACCAGTTGAACAGCACTTCCGAGCCGTGTCTAGAAGACGATGCAGACCCGGGTGATGTGCGGACAATGCTCCAGGACTATATGGAGGAGTGGAAGGGATGTGGCATGTTACCCAGCAATGAAGTGGAAGTATGTGGGACAACAGAAACGGCCAGCAAGCAGGAAATGGAGAAGGAAGAACCTTTAAAGGAAGAAGACAAAAATGACAGAGAAGAAAAGAGTCATTCTGGGCCATCATGACGGGATGGTGTTTCCCAGAATGATAAAGCCTATGCTGCAGGAAGTACCAAGGAAGGATATAACAAAGTATATTCCTAAGGAAGTGATATCACTCTAGCCCTTGGAAGAGTACTCCTGGCTGTACATGGGCTACTTCCTTCAATCATGGGACAGCCAGGTTGCTGGTCAGCCAAACATTCTCTTGCAAGATGGAACCAAAATTGAATCCAGACACATGAGTATCTCTGTTTCTTCTGCACCATGTTGGCATGTGTATTTCCTCAATCATCTCCTCTAACTATTGAGCCTCGAGGTGCGGATTCATTTCTCCCCGCTGGTTCTGGACTTCAGAGAGTCTCTTGAAATGTGTGCATGAGTTTGTTTTCTATTTATTAAAGACATTTTTACCCTGCCTTTCCAGTTCAAAAAGAACAGTCAGGGCAGCCTACGACTTCGATTGATATTAAAAAAATCAATCAATAAAAACTTGTTAAAGAATTCAGCGATTTAAAAGTTCTAGGGGGCATAAAAAGGCAGCTGATCTTGGGAGGTGGCAGTAAGGTGTTGGAGGGAAACCCTGTGTGCCATGCAGCCTGCTGTGTACCCCTAAATTAGCCTTCTGCCTTCGGGTGCAGTGGAGGAGGCTGTCCCACTGTCAGTGCTGAAGACGGATTCATCTGGCATGCCAGTCGGCTTTCATACAGAGAATTGCAGGGGGCACCAACTTGTTCTTCACTTCAGGCAAGCATATGCCTTGGGCAGGCCCTGGGTTTCAAAGCCTATGTACAGCTCGCATCTCAGCCAAATGTGATTCAGAGAGATGTTGGAGAGATGCAGTGTCCCAACCCTTTCCAGTAGATCTCGATGAATGGGAATCTCATCCTGGAGGACATTGAATTAATGGTTGTTGGAATTTTGGGGTTCAGACTGTCGTGTTTCTCAGAAAGCTTCTGCTTTCGATGGGAGGCAAATGACGAGGCTTGCTAGGTAATCTACAAAGCTTTTATTAAGCCACAAACATCTCTTCTACTTGAAAAGAGTCTAATATTTTCGAAACTTACCCCTAGGCAAAACTTTGCAAACTAAGCAAGACAATTGTCCGATCAAGGAGAGCAGGAAGCCTTTTCCCAAATGCCTGTAACTTCAGAGAGCCTGGTGAGGAGGCAGGTTCTGGCGCAATGCTAGCCGGACTGACTTTCTCATGCCTTTCTTCCGCTCTGTGCGTTTTAGCTTCCTGCGGGCCCTAGCATCAGCTAGCTTGTCAGGGCGCTCTCCTCCAGAAGAAGGCTCACTTCCCACTGAGTGTGTAGGATTTGGCCTTGAGGAGATAAGCTCTGGAGAGAGCTGACTCCCAGCTGGGGAATCGCTCATGAGAGCTTTGTGCCCCACTGGTACAGGCTGGCTGGTGTCTGGCGCCGCCTCCTCTATTTCGAATCTGATTCTGATTGATTACCTGAAACACCTTCTCCCAAAACAGGGGCAGTAGGGTTAGACATTACACAGATAGGTTGTGCTATTCTCTCTCTTCATATGCACATTTCTTATTTTGACATGTCTAGTATCAGATAAAGTATAACTAATGCAGAAATGCAAGGCAGATGCCAAAAATCATGAAGGTATTGGCCAAAAGCTATTTCCAAAAACGTCTCCTAGCCTACCTTTTTGTCTGCTGCATTTCACTCTTTCCAGTTTCCTATACTGCAACTAAAAATGTTCTCCCTGTAAGGATCAAAACGTTTTCAAAGTGTTATATCCTGCTTGGTGTAGATCTGGCCCTGGTTGTAAGGATGGACAAGTTTATCATTTTCACTTTCTTCCATATTTGCTTTTTTGAGAGAGAGAAATAACTTTATAATATTGCTTCACTGTGTATCCTTTGGTGTGTGTTTTTAAAGGTATATATCGACAATGGCAAGGAAGATGTAAATTTTATTGCCTCAAAAGCGTCAACCACACACTAAAATAATTTATTATTTTTTAAAAAAAAATATCTCAAAATCGAAATCTCAGAAATTAAAAACAAAAAATGGGATTTCTTTAAAACCTTTCACCTAATTAGAAGAATGACCACAGCATCTGGCATAGAAAGAGAATAGTATGATATACAGATTCTACAAAAAGCCTGAGCAGATCAAATACCGTTCACCTTTCATGGGGAACTGTTAGTGCAAGGAGTTTACACAGCTGCAAGGTGAAGAGCGGAGAACTAGGATGTACAGCCAGGCAGGATTTGCTTGAGACTGTCCAAGCCAAGTTCCAATTTAACTTGGAAACTTTTGCCATCCTTCTGGGTCGGGGAGGCAGGAAGCAGTCCGAATGGGCAGAGCCACTCCAGAAAAGCCATCCCAACCTGGTGCCTTCCAAATGTTGCTGGAATCCTGGCATGCCTAACCATTGGCCATGCTGTCAGGGGTTGATGGGAGTTGAAGTCCAACAACATTCTTTTTAAAGCACACGGTATCCTTTTCTTCAAATAGTTTATGAGAAGTACCGTTTATCTTTTCCATTCATGGCTCTTGCCTACTGCTATAAATTCTGCTGTAAACCTGTTGGCCTTGAAGGAGCCACAGGACTAACTGTTGACTTTGCAGCAAAAGACTTGCACTGGCTACCCCTGCAGAACTTAACCCCAAAAGAAATTTCCAGGTACAGTAAGTGGGCGTAGGATTGCAGCTTTAAGTTCTGAACAAGGTAAGTGGTGGCAAATCCATGATTGGATCTCCTGTGGGTTTGTTGTTGTTGTTTAATTGCAAATTAAAGTGATTGGGATCTTAATATTGGTGAATGGTAAGTTAACTAAGACAACCGTATGAAAAGGAGGACAGGGCTCCAGTATCTTTAACTGTTGGGATGAAAAGGGAATTTCAGCAGATGTCATTGTCTCTTCATCACAACAGTTAAAGCTGCAGGAGCCCTGCCCTCTTTTGTATCTGGTCAAGAGAGCAGGGCTCCTGCAGCTTTAACTGTTGTGATTAAGAGGGAATTTCAACAGGTGCTGCATGCATACAAATGACGCCTGCTGAAATTCCCTTTTCAGTACAAGTATTAAAGATACAGGAGCCCGGTCCTCCTTTCCACCAGATAAGAGAAGGCTGCCCTAAACTTTGAGAACACTACACCGCCTAGGAAGCACTATAACTTCAAGCTTGGTAGCCCACCACACAGACACCTGAGCATTCTCAGCTTTACTCCTAACTGCTTGTGATGGGAACCTCCCAAAGAACATAAGAAGAGCCCTGCTGGATCAGACCAAAGGGGTCTGATCCATGTTATTTCGCACCAAGGCCAACCAACGGTCTCTGGACAGCTTTGGGAGGAGCCATGGCTTAAAGGCCAAGCACCTCTTTGCATGCAGAACTTCCCAGTTTCGATCTCTGGCATCTCCAGGTAGAACTAGAAAAACTTCTGAATCCCTGGAGAGCTACTGCCAGGCAGTGTCAAACTCCCCACAGTTGTGCCTTTTCCGAGATCTCCTTTCCCTCAATGTATGTACTCTTGAACTGCAAGTTCTTTTAATGTCACTGTTTTATTGGGGCGTTTCTTGGCCTTCTTCTCATCCATCTTCTGTTGGAAGGATATGAAATCTTTGCCTAGTTCATATGCTAAGGAAATCATGGTTCCCAAGAGGGGTGTATAGTACCGGTGACCAGGGTGCTTCTCAAGGCGTAGTAGAGCTTTTTCTCCAAATTCGTAGGCGTGTCTGGAATTTTCCAGGTCTTTGTGACACACCAGGATGGCACAGAGAGTTGGGACCAAGAGAATGGGCCTATGCTTGGTGAGTTTTTCTTGCAGAGCTACAACCTCCAGAAAGAGCTCCAAAGCTTTGGTGTATTGTCCTCCCCGAAGGCACCCATAGGCTTCCTCCAGTTCTGGTCTTATTAAGAAGTCGATAAACATCCTCGACGTCCGGATGTATTCCATGGAATACATCAGCCGCAAATAATCCTGGAAGGCTAATTTCCTCTCAATTATGATTTCGTCCGTGAAGTTTCCCGTCAGGCTCTTCTTGGGAAAGGTGACATCTTCCATTTCATCGTAAAACTCCTTCAAAAGATTGGTGTGCAGTCTTTCGAAATCCGAGTACCGACGCTCGATCACGGATCGGTTGCTGTCAAAACTGCCCGTCTGGACGATGATAATTTGGTACTTCTAGCAGAGGGAGATACAAACAAAATGTTTCAGGAATTTGGCATATGGAATACACAGTTTTGGCAGAGACAGAAGGCTGATATGATTGGAACATCCCTATTTGTCAAGGCCAGACTTGGAGGAAGAGCATCTGCTCCCCACATCTCCACTTTTAAAAAGGGGGATCAGGTAAATTGATGGAAAGGTCAGTCTACTTGTGGACCATGTTAATTTTGTTTGTCTGCTTCATCTAGGGATGGTGGAGAAATCCATTTGAGGAGTGGATCTTTGGTTTAGTCCCCTGGACTTCAGTCCATTTTCTGCTGTAGAGCCCAATGCAGCCTTCAGCAACTTGGGCCACAGCTAGACAGGGATTTATCCCAGGGCGATGCCCGGGATCATCCCTGTGCATTCACATGATGAGCAAGGGATCCTGGGATCAGGGAGGGATCTCCCTTGCCCCGGGATCTTGCCCTGCCCTTTGAGCCTGCTTTTTTTGTGGTCTCGGGCTGATCGTGTGGGCAGGCATCGCGGTTTCTCCCGGCTCCTCGCGGGAAACCAGGACTCGTGCACGGGGCACAGAGCTCCTCAGGAGCTCTGCGCCCATCGCAGGTGGGGTGGGGAGAGCGGGGAAAGTATTTTTTTAAAAAAAAAAACTTACCTTCTGCATACAAGCACTCGTGTGCTCCTTCTTCTTTAAAACAAAAAAAAATGGCGGCCGTGATGTCGTGCACTGCGTGTAGACCAGTGCGACAATCTCGCGATCATAAAATTGCGAGATCGTCACAGGTAAACCCCCTGGTCTAGCTGAGGCCTTGGACCAGTTGGCAAATTTTCTGTGTTGTCGTTCTTTTCAATTTGCGCAGATTAAGACTGAATTTTGGACCAAATTTGTATAATTTGTACAAATTGCTAGGATCAAATCCTGCATGTGGTCTGTCCACCAAAGCTCTATTTATGCATCTATCTGGCAAACCTGGTGTAACTCTTTGATTAGTCTCTCTGACATATCAGCAATGTAAGCCTGGCAGAGACATAATGCTACCCGATCTCTTATCTGTGATTAGGTAATAGAGATCCTCCTGCAAGATCACACACTCTTTCCCCTCTATCATTTTCCCCTGTCCTGTCCCTCTATCATTTCCTCTCTCCCTTTCATTCTCAGAGCTAACCATGGCTAGCATTATGACTACATGGCTATTCTTTACTAAACATAGCTAGTTCAAGCCCCAAATTGTAATGTGGATGTTGAGATGGCTATGGTCAACAAAAATACTGATGTAGATGAGAACAAGGTTAGCTCAAGCCACAATGCATAAATATTGTGCATAAATAGAGAGGTTCACTTGGCGCCTACATTGTTTTCCTTTCGTTGCCAGCTGAAGACCTTTTTATTTTCTCAGTATTTTAACACCTAATTTAACTTAAATTTAAACTCTGCTGTTTTAATCTCATATTTTAACCTATATCAATTTTTGCTGTGTGGTTTTATCCTGGTCGTGCTTTTTATATTGTATTTTGTTTTTGTATTTTTAAATTGTTGGTTGTTTTATTATGCTCTTCATGGTTTTAATTTTTGTGAACCGCCCAGAGAGCTTTGGATATTGGGCGGTATAGAAATGAAAATAAATAAATAAATAAATCCTGCTTCTAACCATGGTTACAAGCTGTGGGTTTTGAGCTGGCTATGGTCAACAAAAATCTTGATGCAGATGTGATGAGAACCATGGTTAGCTCAAACCACGATACACAAATCTAGCTTCTAACCATGGTTGCAAAGGGTGGGTATTGCAGTAACCATGGATAATGAAAACACTACTGCAGATGTAATGCTTACTATGATAAACTCCAAAAACGGAAGGGGGGAATTACACAGTTAGTAGACCAACCAGTGTTTTGTCAGTACCAGCTGGCAACAACTGACATTCTAACATGATCTCACCACGTATTTAGAGAAAGGCTTCTCTACAATTTTGGCTAACGGGATTTCAAAGAGGACTTTGACTTCTCGATAGTTGTGTTTCTCATTCCTCCAGTATTCCTGAAGTTCTTTAGTTGTCATGGAAGAGTTGGGACTTCGGGAGCTTTGGTCACCTAAAAGAACATAATAAAATGCACAGTGTAGTACCATGTTTCCTCTGATTTGCTCATGAGTTCATATTGGAGCAATTTCCTCAGACAACATTTCCATGATGCAGTTATGGCTGAACTTTGGGGCCAAAGTCCTGAACCCAACAGCCCAGGATTCCCCCTGCCCTTAAAGAAACAGCCGAAGAGCAGCAGGTAATGAGGGACACCAGAAACAAACCCCACCATATTCCTGCAGTCATGATCGTGCTATGATTTAAGTGAGTTGAAAAGGCAAAACTGCACATTCTCAGAACTTTTCTTTTCTTGTTTAATCAGGGATGGCAAACAGATTTTTGTTGTTGTTTTGCTCCAACATATTAGGAATGTTGAAGCAGTTGTGAAGCATGGGATGGCCTTGGGGTGAGGGAGAAGAGAAATGATAGCTGTGTGCTTCACAACTGAAATAAACATAGGAAGATAGGAAGTATACTGAGTCAAACTCTTGGTCCATCACCCTGCAATGGCTCTCCAGGGTTTCAGGTAGGAGTTTTTCTAGCCCTACCTGAAGATACCAGGGTTCAAAGCTTCTGCATGCAAGCATCTGCTCTGCCATTGAGCCGCAGCCCCTCCATAGAAGTGGCTATCTAAAGGAGATCTCATGAGACATTATAGCTATCTTCAAATACTTGAAAGGTTGTCCCACAGAGGAAGGCCAGGATCTCTTCTCTATCATCCCAGAGTGCAGGACATGGAGTAATGGGCTCAAGTTACAGGAAGCCAGATTCTGGCTGGACATCAGGAAAAACTTCCTGACCAACAGTACGGCAATGGAACCAATTACCCAGGGAAGTGGTGGGCTCTCCCACACTAGAGACATTCAAGAGGCAGCTGGACAACCATCTGTCAGGGATGCTTTAGGGTGGATTCCTGCATTGAGCTGGGGATTGGACTCGATGGCTTTATAGGCCCCTTCCAACTCAATTATTCTATGATTCTATGATTAAGAGCATAATCCTATTCATGTTTAGATAGAAAAAGCCCTACAATTCCCAGCATTTCCAGCTGAGGGGTGCTGTGAGTTGTAGGGATTTGTTCTGCCTAAACATGGGTAGGATTGTGTCCTAAGTCAAAGGTCTAACATGACTTAGTGACACCACTGCAACTATTTTCTTGTGCCAAGCAAAAGGAGCTAACAGAATCACACACCAAGACCTTACCTGAGAGATCGGTGGCTTTTGTCTGTTCCTGGTTTCCTTGAAGTGAAGTTATGGTTTTGTAGCCATCTTCCTCATCTGAATGGGCAGCTGTAGCCAACTCAGTCGTAACTCCATGTCCTTCCTGGAGGTTGCCTTCTCCTGAGTAGGGTTGGCCTTCCTCCATTGCAGAGCTGTTGGAAAAGGGCTCAAGAAATGTGTGGGCTTCACCATAAGCTTGCACCCCACACCGCACACCTCTTGCATTTGCCTCGGAAAGGCCTTCCCAGAAAAGACCTACAAAAATAACCCCCAAATATGTCAAGTTCGTTATATAAAATATGAGACAGTCAGACTGTGTTTGGCCATTGTGGTTGACTCAGTGGTACTTGCTTTGCTTTCCTGCTGCTAGTTATGGGGACCATCCGATGGAGGTCATTCCTTCCGTGTAATGCAAGATGTAACTGTTATCTCTCCCACCCCCAACACACACCAACCAGCACCTCAAAAGAAAGGGGATTTCCACCCCTCCCTTAACTGTAAATTCGCAGCCTCTGGTTTGTCAGGGGGGGAATTCCAACCTTGCCTTACTTTCTAAACCAAACGGCTTATTTCTGAGTTTCAGACGTTTCAGCTCTTGGTTACTTCTGCAATGGAGAATGCCCATGTTGATCCATTAGCCAGCAATTAAATTGACCCGCAGCCGCTGAAATGTGATGACATTTCAGGGAACAGAGGGGGATGTGGGGGGAATACCTCATGTTTGTTGCCTCACAGTTTCTGCCCCTTCAACCGATGTACACATCCAAACAGCAGAGAAATTGGATGCACAGTATATGGTGATAAACTGAGCACCAAGGAAAGAGTAAGAAGCGAAAGGCACTTGTGTGACTCAAACCAGAAGTGAAAACATTCTCAGGTGCCTGTAAAAAATACTTGTATTACATCCACTACATTTCATAAAGGACTTTCCCTAAAATTTCCCGGTCTTTCTCTAAACGTGACGTGAAGAATCCTTCCAATGCTTCTTCTGTCTTAAAATGCTCCGAACACAACAGAAGTTTGGAAGGATTAAGAAGTCTTTTCCAAAATGCATTGGGCATAATATATTTTTTTCCAGGAACCTGAGAATATTATCTCTTCCATTTGGGAATAAATTGACCTCATCTGCCTCCAGCAATTAGTATGCACCATCGGAAGGCCTCCTTCCACACTCACTTTTCCATTGGCTAAGTCAAAATGTACAGGTGAATAGGCATACCCCAGCTCTCGTATGTGATTGGCCAAATGTCCGGTGGGAAAATTCCCACTCCTGAGAGTGTTCCCTGAGTGCAGGGTATAACGTATGCCTGCTATTGTATTATACATGCTTGTGTTGTTAAGTGTAACCCAGCTTAGATAGGGTCAATAGTATGCTAGAGAGTGAGTGAAAGGTGGGAGGAGCTTGTGGGCGGGAGATTCTAACGTGATATAAAGGCAGATCTGACAGGGCTTAGGAACTGAAGAAGCAACATCTAGTTAGTGGGATTTGTGTATAGGATTTTAGAAGGGGTAGAGTAGGTAAGGAATTTAGGACCAAGCATTGATTAATATTAATAAAATATATCTCTTCGTATTTTAAATAAATCTTTGTTTGTGTTTTGTTTGTTTTTTTTAAAAAAATGCAAACTCCCACCTGTTGACTGCCCTATTACACTACCATTATTAAATCTATTTCCTTGTTACTTCTCCTGTAGTGGGTTGAGGGAACGAGTAAGGCATATTGGGGGTTTCTGGAACCCTGAGACAGAGAAAGAGCTGCAACTTGGATGTCAGTGAGGACTATTGATCCAAGTGAATGCAGAGCTTCATGAGGGATTTGCTTCTCGGTTTCTGAGGTAGAAACTGGAGAATTTCAGGTCCTGGACAGGAATGTCACAGAGGACTTTGAGGGGCATCCAGGGAAAATTGCTGTCCATCATATTTAATAAGGGAGAGTCCACATTTTCGCCTTCTATGTTTGTACACAATGCATCCACGTACATGGAGTTACCAGTGATGCAGCTGGATAATATTAAAGCCAGGACCTAAAGGCATTATGCTCCTCTCCCTAAAACTGCCTATAGAATAGAATAGCAGTCTTCTCCAACCTGGTGCCCTCCATATGAGATGGACCGACTCCCAGCATGGATGGGGATGCTGGGAAATGCAGTCTAATTCATCTGGACAGTGCTGCATTGGAGAAGGCTGACCCAGAGGACGGATTTCTAGTCACAAATGTTGAAAGGGGGGGGTGGCTCAACCCTCCCAGGTGAGTAATTCGTGACAGCTTGTTGTTATAAATGTGCCTCCATATGAAGTGTGTGTGAGAGAGAGACCTACATCTCTTCCAGTGATATGTAACAAAACTGGAAACTGTAATTGTGAAATAGTTGAGCAAACTGGAAGCAGACTTTTTTTTTTAAGTGGCTTTAAATGAAAACAAGCCTCCTTAAAACATTTAAGACTTCACGGTCAAGCCTCAAAACCTTTTGTTAGCCCCAGATGGCCACCAAAATGGTGGCACACTTGCAGTTAGAACTGTTCAAAGGGCAAAATAATAAGGGAGTTTCTGTGGGTGTTCAAACAGCCTATCATTTTGGTATACCCTGGACATTAACAGGAAGTTCGTTGCAAACAGTGGGTTTTCAACTTCCAAAAGCAAACAGCTTTCATAGAAGCAAGAAATGCAGCCTTAACCATTTGGGAAAAAAAGCAGGTGTGTGTTAACTCGGGAACAATTTTCTCCCCCACCCACCCACATCACTAGATATGCTCATTAATTTGCACACTCACTAATATCTCTGTCTATAAAAGCTAGTTCCTAGCTTACCACCACATTCTAGAGCAGGGGTGGGCAAACCCTTTGGAGGGGAGAGTGTAGCTCTTCCCATACTCCACCACCTGCTGCTCCTGCTTCCTCTCGTTTCACGGAAGGGCCGGCCCTGGGTATGGGGGTTCCAACCATACTTCCTCTTGGTGTAGGCCTCGAGTCTGCTAAATCAGACCAAAGGCCAACTTATCGAGCGTACTGTTTCAAGGGGTGGCCAGCCAGAACATGGAGGTCCCCTTTAGCTATCACAGTAAATTGTATACGTATGTCTGTGTTAGTGTTACCTTCCCAAATCCTGATGGGTATCTCATTCAAACACACACAGAGATCTGCAGCTGTCACCTAAGCATTAGCTTCCATTGAGGACACCATCACTCCTTCTAATAAGAAACTCAGGTGGTGAGTGCCGACAGAAATGGAGCCAAAATGGGGCCATGGGGAAACAAGACAGAGGTACAGACATGTTTGGGGAATCCCTGAGATTTGCAGAAGTACAGGGGGATTTTTTAATAATAATAATAATAATAATAAACTGATCTAAGTGGGCAAGCAGTTTGAAAATCAGCCCTAGGAGGATTGAGCCTGCTGAGAAGCCACAAAATGTTGAGCATCCATTGAGGAAGAAAATTGGGGAAAGGGATGGGGTGTAGATGACCCTGCCTGAGTTCCTTGCAGCTTATGGTAGCATGAAGGAGGCGTTGGGCAACTGGCAGAAGTCCTGAACAGTCATGCAAGGAGGTGGGGATATGCTGCAATCTTGTGTTGCAGGTCCCCTTTGTTATAGACTCTTAACCAGTGGTCTAGCTAAAAAAAGAACAGAAAGTCAGAAACCAAACAATATCCCCACCTAACTGCCCATAAGACAAGACATAAGACAAGACAATTCACTCCAGAATCCAATATAAACTTCTCCTGTTGACCTTCAAAGCTTTTCACGGTCTAGCTCCTGCCTATCTCTCCTCTCTCATCTCACACTATTCCCCCGCTCGTGCCCTCCGCTCCTCTGATGCCATGCTTCTCGCCTGCCCAAGGACCTCCACTTCCCTTACTCGGCTTCGTCCTTTTTCCTCTGCTGCCCCTCATGCCTGGAACGCTCTTCCAGAACACTTGAGAACTACCAACTCAATCACAGCTTTTAAAACTCAGCTAAAAACTTTTCTTTTCCCTATAGCTTTTAAATATTGAGTTTGTTCTGACTCTATACTGTTAGCCTCACCCTACCCGGTGCCTGTTTACACTTCCCTGTGCCTGTTTGCATTCTCTTTCCCTCCTTATTGTTTACTACAACTTTATTAGATTGTAAGCCTATGCGGCAGGGTCTTGCTATTTACTGTGTGGTCTGTACAGCACCATGTACATCGATGGTGCTATATAAATAAATAATAATAATAATAACATAAAATACTGACCTGGCTGCAGTATTCTCGAAATTATTTTTGCGATGGCAGCGTTTGAGTCTCTAGAATGTCACCGCAGCTGCAGTGCCTCTACCAAGCGTACAAAGTTTCACTTTGCATATCTCAGCTGACTTCTCTATTTTAATATAGTGAAAGGAGGAAGTTCGGTCAGACTTCCTCGTTCAGTTTATCTGCCCTGTGTCGAGAAGGCAGTTTCCTCAGAAATGAAACCAGGATTCAAGCTCCAGTAAGCCTTGGTGCTCCCAATTCATATCTCAACCAGCTTCCATTTACTCCCTTGCTCTGTATGGCTACAGGTTACTAGTGTACTCCAAAGGTGTCCCTAATAACATAATTAGTGTACCTACACATTATGTTGAAACATCACCTATCCTATTTGGAAAATACATAAGCATAAACTACAACCCAGGAAATCCAATTAGACCAGGGGGTCTGGAAACAAAACCCTATGAGGAGAGACGGAAAGAACTGAGCATGTTTAGTCTAGAGAAGAGAAGATTGAGGGGAGACGTGATAGCACTCTTCAAATACTTGGAAGGTTGTTACACAGAGGAGGGCTGCAATCTCTTCTCTGTCATCCCAGAGTGCAGGACGTGGAATAATGGGCTCAAGTTACAGGAAGCCAGATTCCGGGTGGATATCAGGAAAAACTTCCTGACTGTTAGAGCAGTACGACAATGGAACCAGTTACCTAGGGAGGTTGTGGGTTCTCCCACCCTAGAGGCATTCAAGAGGCAGATGGACAGCCATCTGTCAGGTATGCTTTAGGGTGGATTCCTGCAATGAGCAGGGGGTTAGACTCGATGGCCTTATAGACCCCTTCCAACTCTACTATTCTATGATTCTATTCTAACTAGACCAGGATCGGGGCAAAATCTGGCCCTACAGGGATACCATTGCAGACTTTTGGGCTTCCCCAGATGAGCCTGCCCCATATGGCACACATTGAACAGAGTGAGGGTGGCCTTGTGTCCTACTTCACAGAGGACAGTCTTCTGTTTGAAGCCCTGTCTGGCCCAAATGTGGTTTAAACTTCTAGAGCCCTAAGAAGGGAGAGCAACAGGGACTTGGAAGTTGTCCATCAGTAGACTGAGCAACAGGCTCACAGATCACCTGGCCCCAGGAGAGAAGGAGGCTGGGGCAAAAGCAAGCTGTCTGCCCCATTCTCCTCCCCTCCCCACCCACAGAACTGCCTACTTCCCCTTCTGTCTGACCTCGCGTTTGAGACCTCAGCCAGCCGGACAGCATGGTTGTCTCTGCACCAGCTCCAAGGGGGAAGGGGAGGGGAGCTCCAGGAATCTGAACTATCCAAAGCCCCACCCCACCCTCCCCCAGGTGCTGTCTAGGGGCTATAGAATTGCTCTCTACACTTTTTCCCCTCCTACTTTATTGTAGAGTGTTTTTTTGTTTGTTTGTTTGTTTGATTGATTGATTGATTGATTATGTTTTTCATAGAATCGCAGAACGGTAGAATAGAAAGGGGCCTATAGGGCCATCGAGTCCAAACCCCTGCTCAATGCAGGGATCCACCTTAAAGCATACCTGACAGATGGTTGTCCAGCTGCTTCTTGAATGCCTCCAGTGTGGGAGAGCCCACAACCTCCCTAGGTAACTGGTTCCATTGTCATACTGCTCTAACAGTCAGGAAGTTTTTCCTGATGTCCAGCTGGAATCTGGCTTCCTTTAACTTGAGCCCATTAATCCATGTCCTGCACTCTGGGATGATCGAGGAGAGATCCTGGCCCTCTTCTGTGGGACAACCTTTCAAATATTTGAAGAGCGCTATCATGTCTCCCCTCAATCTTCTCTTCTCCAGGCTAGTTGTAGTTGTTGCTGTTGTGTGCTACTCACCAAGTGTACCACTGTGAAACATATCCTTTGACTGCCAATGGATATGTAACTAAGAAGGGATATTTCTAGGCTGTAATTCCCATGGCACAAAAAGCCCCCTTGATCTCACTAAAGTAAAAGGAAATGAAGCAGCGAAGAATCTCCTTCAAGCCACCCCCACCCCGCCCTTTTCACTGCACTCAGCAATTTGAAGGCTCAATAGCTGCGTTATTGCCTGATAAGCAGGTCACTGTTAAAATAAGCTCTACAGATCTGTGAACAGCCGGTTCTCCAACTATAAATATAATTTTCAAACTGCTTCCTGTCAAAACCAATAAAAAGCAGCGGCAGAAAACCTCCTGATGATCACATCCACAATGGAGTCAATTGGTTAAAGAAAATGTGGCTTAAAGAACAGGGTGTCACCTAAGAATGTCGGAGAAATGCACAACAGATTCAAATGAGTTCAGATTTCTATGAATCCAAATTGTGAATTCCACAATGGATCATTGATGGGTTTTTTCCTAAATCAAGTGGATGCTGTGGACTTGCAGACCATTTTTTTAAACTAATGCACACTTGCTCAAGTGGAATGAAATGATCATACATCCCTTTAAAAAATCTGTTTCTGTCAATGAACACTCTTGGGAAAGAAAGATACCTGACAATCCGTGAATCACACATGGAATGGATTTAATGAAATCCGTACATCCCTAGATGTCGCCTTAAAGCAGTGGAGGCTGGTGGGTCCAGTTTTGGTGTGGCAGTGCATCTATTCCGGCTTTCAGTCAGAACCAGAACCAGCATGTATAGGAAAACACTAATGTTTGCAGAACATGTGGCGTACTGAAATAGGTTCAGCACCTTGGATAAGAATTCTGCCTGGTTCTGACTGAAACCCAGAATGGCTCCACAGCCCCATCAATATCAGAGCTACCAATATCAGAGTCAGATGATACTGCTGGGGTTAGGTTAACTTGGACTTTGAGAATGGGTCACTGAATTTGTTTGTACTTCTGCAAACATTAGCGTTTCCCTATGCACGCCACTACTGCCATTTTGTTTCTCAGTGGCCCAATTTTTGTTATAATCCTGTTGGCACACACCAACCGAGTTTGCGCTCTCTCGCTCTCTCTCTCTCTCCCCCCCTCCAGATTAACTATCATGGCTTCTTCCAAAGAAGAAGTTCCTAATTACCCACACGTTTAGTTTTTAATCGGTTTTTAATCGGTTTTTAATGCTTTATTTGTGTATGTTCTGTGTTTTAGAGTTTTAAATTTTGTATACTTGTTTTTACCTCAATTTTAGAATTTCGGTAAACCGCCCAGAGAGCCCTGGCTATGGGACCGGTATATAAGTGTAATAAATAAATAAATAAATAAATAAATAAACAAACTTGGGAATGGCAGTTCAATGAAGCTCATGATGGTTAAGAGATCCATAGCCCTAGACAGAGAACCCGGGTACCCAGAATTTCCTTCGGAGATGAAATGACTATCACATGACATGTAGATATGGCTTCTGTTTGGGCTTTTTATTTTAGCAGCTTCTGGAGCCTCAATGTGACAAGTCTCTCTTGGCAAACCAATAACATGCTTCAATCAGAACATACGCCTGGAGCCACTTCATCTCCAAAGAAACAGGAGATGGCTAACATCTGCCGAATACTCTTCGTAAAGCCTCGGATGGCCATGTTCACAAACATCCCCCCCCCATGGAAAAAAGAAAAAGAAGCAAATTTAAATAAAATCTGGGCAGACAGTCTTGAACAGCCTCAGGGATTTGCACTACAAGCAACTCTGTTTAGGCCCATTTCCATATCAATTATGAGATCATTTGGGCCATTAAGCAAGTAATAGCTCAGACACCCACTCTCTAAAATAACGGGAGAAATCCCGGAGGTTGAAGCCAGGCGAGCTGTTTCCCACCTCAGCCCCAGGATCAGCAGTTGCCAGCTGCAGCCGCCTCCCCAGAGGCTCTTGGAAGGAAAGGCAGGATAAAAATAATAAAAATAACAACTGATCTAAGTATGAATCGTGATTCATGGCCTACTTTGTATATCCATGGCATCAGAAGATGCATCCGCTCACACACTGCGAAGCATATCTGTATTATAAAGCAGAGGTGTAGAACATCTATCAGTTTTCAGAAAAGCTCTGGGGACCACATTCTGGGGGTGGGTGGTACCAAAGGCAAAAGTGGATGTGGCTGGAAGCAAAAGACGGTGAGCAAAAATGCTGGCATATCTTAGCTTAAAACTCTTACAGCCAGTAACTAAGCCTTAGAAGAGGTGCTTCAACACACACAAGAGCCAGGAATGTAGTCCCTTCAGAAGTTTGGGACTACAGCTCCCATGATCCCCACCCAGCATGGCCAATGGTCGGTTGTAGTCCAAAACATCTGGAGGGTGGCAGGTAGGCTAATCCTTGACTAATTATTCTCCTTCTCTGCATTCTTATCCCCCCGCCCTCACGTCATTGCTGAAGGCTAAAGAGGTTTCCTCACTCAAGTCCTCTTGAGCAGTTGCTATGCAGCACACTGAGATCCACATTGGTTTGGGGGGGGGGGGTAGGGAAGATTCAAAATTTGCTAGGTTTAATCCAATACAGTTCAGTCTTTAAGATCTGGGGTCCCCAGTGTGGCACCTATCGGTCCACAAGGATAGGCCTAAGAAGCTATTTCCTCCCTCTGAAAGTGAGTGGGGTGATTTCTCCATTTGCTTGCATACGGGGTGTGGGGGGTGCTGTCCTGACCAAAAAAAATGTATAGAGGGCGGAAAAACCCACCCTCATGAAAGACCATTGAAGCAACAGGGTCCTTGGTGGGGGTAGACCCTTGCCTCCCTCCAGCCATTTTTCATCAGTGGGGCTTTTCCCCTCCCTCTTTTAGTGACTGGAGTAATTCTTCCATTCACCTGAATAGGGATGGAAAAAAATGTCATTGACCCAAGGTAGCTGTTGGAGGCAGAAACACCCACCCCACACAGCAAAGTTTGTTGGGACAACACAGTCCTTAGCAAGGGGGGTTCTCACTCTCCAGCCATTTTTCAGCAGTTGGGCATTTCCCCCCTCCCTACTCAACTGAATGGGGGAATTACTCCAGTCACTTGAACTGGGAGGTTGGGAAAGTTTGCCTTGTCCCAAAATGGCTGGGGAGAGTGGAAGGGTAGAAGCTTTGATGCCCATTGATGGATGGCCACAGTTCAAGACCTGAACATCTCTTTTGCTACCTGAGTCAGCTTCTTTTTAACTGGCACAATTCCTCTGCCTTTAACAGCAGCTTGCAAGGCACGCAATAAGATTTACCCAGGTTTTTTTTTCTTGCCATACCAGGGAAATTATTTGTAATATCCCCAGGTTTGAAGAATTAAGCCACAGTGGGTTGTGGCATGTGCTGACAGCCATTTTGAATATTCAGGCCCCAGTGAGAGATTGCCATAGCTCATTGTGTCATCCAAATTCAGGCAGCAAGCGTTGTTTGAGGGTTCAGCAGTCCTCAAATAACGCTATAACAGGCCATGGGTCATTTGGGGGTTGTTTAACCTCCAAGAGCCTTGTGTGGTGCAGAGTGGTAAAGCAGCAGTTTCTGCAGCTGAAACTCTCCCCACGGCCTGAGTTTGATCCCAGCGGAAGCTGGTTTCAGGCAGCCGGCTCGGGTCAACTCAGCCTTCCATCCTCCCGAGGTCGGTAAAATGAGTACCCAGTTAGCTGGGGGAAAGGTAATCATGGCCGGGGAAGGCAACGGCAAACCACCCCCGCTATAAGGCCTGCCAAGAAAACGTCAGCGAAAGCTGGCATCCCTCCAAGAGTCAGTAATGACTCAGTGCTTGCACGAGAGGTTCCTTTCCTTTCCTTAACCTCCAAACAACCCATTCCACCCAGATTCGGACAACACAACAAACAGGGCTGGTGCTACTATTAGGCCAACTAGGCAGCCGCCTAGGGCGCAGACCTCAGAGGGGCGCAGTACTGACCTTTTGTGCTTTTTATTTTTTCTACAAAACATCCATTCTTAAAAATTGAAGTTGGCAATTTGGGTGTGTGTGTGCAAGGAGCTTGCCTTGCCTAGGGAGCAAAATAGTCTGGCCCTGGCCCTGACAACAAACTATAGACACCCCTCACAAGGGCTCAGATATTCAAACTGGTAGCCGGCTTGCACTGCAACAGCTGCGGTGATAGTGTAAATCTGGTATCTACCTTGTTTTCACAATAATAAATGTTTGATCCTGCTGATCAGCCCATGTGCCACTAGATGGTGCTGGCGCACCAGTCGCAACCCGTGGCTGTAGGCATCGTGGACTATAAAACTGTGCGCAATATATATATATATATATATATATATATATATATATATATATATATATATTAAAAAGCCATCGAAACTTTCTAATGGCAAACAGTTTAAAAAATGATAGAAATAAAAAATTCCTATTCCAAAAGCCTAACATTTAAATTATTAATGTACTCAAATTACAAAAAATAAAAATCAATTCCATTGTGAGTTTTGGATGGGGAAAGCTTACCTTTCTAGTGGTCCTTAAGGACAATTTAACATATCCCTTTATCAGGAAGCTGTATGAGGCAGGCTAGAAAGCTGAAAGAGAAAATATTCTTGCAGGCTTTTAGACCTGGTGAGTTCAAAGCCAGAGACACTGCAGCGCCTCCGTCCCTACCCTGCCGTTTCCTTCTGATCAAAAGGAGCCAAAGTAAAACTTGCAACTCTTTAAAGAACTATCAAATAATGAAGGGAGGAGAGGAGCAAAAGTAAACCGAGTTTTTTTTTTTTTTTCCCCTACATGGTCCAGAGGAGAGCGGAAAGCCAATGTATTTCCCAGCTAACATTTCAGATGGGGTTAAGAGGTTGCCTGTGACTCTCGCCGAACAGACCTTGATTCAAAATTGGGAACTCAGGCAGGACAAGTGGGACCTTCAACTGAATGTTGCAAAGTGCTTCTGTTCGGGGTTCCAGCCAGCCAGTCAGTTGTGCCCCCTTCACAATACTCCATTCCGTTCCCCTCCCCCCCTCCCCTGTTTTTCAGAGTTCTCCACACACAACAGTCAAACGGCATTCTGTGCCCACTGAGGATACTAAGTCCTGCCAGTGCTGTTGGGGGGGCTTGGGGGAGGGGTTGGAGACATTGGCAACCAATCCAGCTACACTAACTTCTTAGGGCAGGGGCGTAAACTTCAGTGGGGCAGTCAAGCAATGCCCAACCAGGTAACATCAGTAAGCTCACAGCCTGGCTGGCAGATCCCTCAGTCAGTCTCCAGTTGTCTGTATTGTTATGTGTTTGTGGGTCAGTCTAAGTTACCTCCAGGGGGTCTTCTAGATGAGGTTTTTATCAGGCCATCAACATGCCACATTCATGAATTTTTAAAGAGAATCCAGACAATGACAAACTCCACTCATAACTCTCTTTAAGGCTTAAAGGGGGGGGGGAGAAAGAACAATGGAATTTTGGATTCTGGGACCACGGGCTACGCTACTTGGAACATGGACTGCTGGCAAGGGATGGGTTGCACCTCACAAGGGCTGGAAAGAATGAGTTCGGCCACAGCATGAAGAACTTGATCAGGAGGGCTTTAAACTGAATCTTACGGGGGTGGGAGACGTAAATTTTGAGGCAACAATGGATGAAGGCCAATGCACCACAGTACAGAGAACAGCTCCAACAGTGTCCCAAAATAGTGTCTGCAACAAGGTAGGAACAAAGCCAGACTATAAAACACATGGTCTATTTTAAAACCATCTAAACTCACCATCTAAACTTTTTATCCCATGCATGAAAAGATCAGAACAAAATCATGGACTATAGATGCCACAATAGCTAAGGGGTACCGCTCTCCCTATGGATATTTCTGATTGGCAGGTTCTGGATGCAGGGGCTTGGCCCTGCCTCCATTTTAAGCTTCTGCGGAGATCTGGGTATTTGATTTAGTCTGACCCAGCAAGGCAGCTTGCTTGGGAGAACCTCCTGCTAAATTGGATCCTATTAGTCAAACCTGACCACCAATCACTTTGGCCGGGTGGCCTACTTTACAGAACTGGCCAAGGACAGTCTTCTGTTTGAAAGTGTCCTCTGTTTGATGGGCAGCCTAGTCCAAATCTGGTTTAAAGTCAAAGAGCCATATTGAGGGAGAGAAAAGGGGGGCTTAAAAGTTGCCTACCAACACTTAGCACCTGGACTACAGACTGAACATTCACACAGGTCATCCGGTCTGCCTTCTTGATTATGGTGAGATGTATTGTATCACTAAATTACGGTTATTATTCCTAAATTTGCCCCTGTAATATACATATGTATATGCAAATGTTAGACAAAAAGGTGCCCTCTTCTCTTTTGGGG
Source organism: Elgaria multicarinata webbii (assembly GCF_023053635.1). Classification (NCBI taxonomy): domain Eukaryota; kingdom Metazoa; phylum Chordata; class Lepidosauria; order Squamata; family Anguidae; genus Elgaria; species Elgaria multicarinata. Next base: position 10,463,648 of record NC_086184.1, read on the forward strand.
GGAGGAGTTTCCCATTCCTCTTTTTTAGCAATGGGGAAGTGGCCACCTTCCACCGAATCTGATGCCCTTCATGGCGCCTGATGACCCATCATCTCACTTGGCTTCACAATAACATGACCACTTTGTTTTTTTCACCCTCCCATGAATGTGGGGCCATCACCCGAGAAGGCCTATGGCAAAGTGCTTTCTGATGGGTGCCTTTGATCACTGGTGGACCTAATAATAATAATAATAATAATAATAATAATAATAATAATAATAATAATAATAATAATATATTTCTTACCCACCTCTCCGATTGGATCGAGGGCAGGGAACGACAGCAATCATAAAATACTGATTAAAAACATAGCATACACTGTTAAAAACATCCTAAAAGCATCCTAAAAGCATCCTAAAATTCTACTGGATAGGCCTGCCGGAAGAGATCAGTCTTGACAGCTTTCTTGAATGCTAAAAAACTGTCAAGCCCCCTTGAGGGGCTTTTCTGGCAGTGACCGCAGCACAGTGCCGGGCAGCTGGTGCTGGCCACCCTTAAAACTTCCCACAACCCCCCTGATATAGCATTGCTCCAGAGCATTGTGGGAGAGTTCCATGACAGATACCAAGTGCTGACGCTGGCCCTGTATCAATGCAGGTAGGGAGAGAGAGAGAGAGAAATCAGCTTGACAAAATGGTCTGCTCCCATGAGGCGACACTTTTTTCTTACCTCACAACGCTGAGAAGAGACTAGCCTTTTCTCTTCAGGTCTCTTTGAGAGCTGAGGGCCCCTGTGCCACAGAAGAATAACGACAAGGCTTCTTTTTTCCCCCTCAGCTTTTGCAGACATTTTTCGCTAACACCCATTCAATGCTCCAAAAGATAAAATAAAATAAAGAAACCCTACTTTCCCTCAAAGGAAAAGAACCTTGAAGGCATACCAGCCCTGTTCTCCCAAGAGAGCTCCATCGTGGGCTGCTCTTCTAGCCTTATTTTTTGTTTTTCAACCATTCCCCTGATGAAATCCACAAATCCCTTTGAGACGGCCCACCTTTCAAGCTGTCCCCCCTCATTGATATCACCTGCCCTTACTGCCAAAATGCACTTGTTTGTCTGTTTTCAAAAAAGAAAGAAAGAAAAAGGAGGGGGGAACGAAGGATGCACATTGGAAGTAGCATCATTAACAATTCTTTAATACATACAAGCAAATCTGGCAACTTTAAATCATGTATCTTTCTTTGAAACATGCTACAGACTGTCTTTCCCACTTTCTACTTAGCAATCTTCATAGGGTTTTTAATACTCTTTCTCCTTTTGCCATGATCAAAGGAATCGCTCTCCGTTTGCTTGTTCCTCTGATAAGTGATAAAAGATGTCAGTGAGACTAATGAGAAATGCCTCCAGCTTTCTTCATAAAGCCCCTGTAGTAAAGGGAAATCACAATACATCATCAAACCTTTTAGGGAGGGGAGAGTGAGGAGGAAGAAGAAAACGCTAGGTACAAAGGCAATGCAGAATGGGGTGTCGGGGGGGGACACTTTTGCAGAAGAAACAAAAAGTACGGGGTAATAGCAAAAAGGAAATCTTACTCCAATCAAAAAGCTCCATCTAGATAAAACAAAACAAAAAAACAGGAGACCCAGCAGAATCCTTGGCAAGATGGTTCTTGGGCAAACTTCTTGTTGTTTTTAACAAAATGTCCCTTGCGTTGCTTTCTTTCATACGAAAGGGATAAGGTAGACTTCATCAGCAAGGTGTTTTTATTTTGTTTTGTTTTCACTGGCCCAATTAGTCTCTCTCTCTCTCTCTCTCTCTCTCTCTCTCTCTCTCTCTCTCTCTCTCTCTCTCTCTCTATCTATCTATCTATCTATCTCTATCTCAAAACAGTTGTCACATAAACCTTAGTGCAAGGGTGGGCAATCTGTGGTCCTCCAAATGCTTTCGCCTACAGCTTCCATCAGCCCAAGTCAACATAGCCAATGGTGTGGGCTTATGGGAGTTGTAGGCCAAAGCATCTGGTGGCAACCCCATGTTGCCCACCCTGCCATAGTGTGATCTGACCAAGTGAGTAAACTCTAGATTTTGGTTCAGAGCCTGCCATGATTTAGAATCATAGAATCATAGAATAGTAGAGTTAGAAGGGGCCTACAAGGCCATCGAGTCCAACCCCCTGCTCAATGCAGGAAACTACCTTTGCTATTTGCTATACCCAACCTAGGCTACATCTGTGCCATTAAAAAGAGATGAGACATTATTTAGGGTGGCAATGTGTCCTCTTTTACAGTCCACAATTTGAAGGGTTGTCAGGGGACTGTCCTCTGTTTTGAAGTCATGCTCTATTTGAAGAATTGTCCAGTCAAAGTCCAGTCTAAAAATAAAGAACCATCAGGGGAAAACCTGGGCCTTGAAGGTACCCCTCAACAGCAACTGGACAAGACTTGCAGGTCACCTGGACATATCGTCCACGTTATGGAGAGATGTACTGTATTTCTATTTAAATTATTGACGTTATCTCTAAATGGGCAGCTATACATACAAATTAGCCTATCCAAAATTAATACAAACTGTTACCCTCTTTTGTCATCTGTTTTGGGTGTTGCGTTTTTTGGCAATTCAAAGTGACCTCCCTACACATTTGTGGACGATAGGTCTACCAAGAGTTATTAGCCATGATAGCTAAATGGAATCGCCATAGTCAGGAGGCCGTCTACCCAGAGGAAGCTGGTGGCTCCGATTTCGATGGGGCTTTGGATCCAGGGGCTCTCCAAGGTGCTGAACCTGTTTGGGGGATAGGGTTCAGGACCGGGGATAACCCCTTTAGAGTTCTGGCTGATTGTGACTGAAACCCAGAACGGATTCACAGCACCATCAAAATTGGACCCACCTGCCACTGAATCTATCTCTGAATTGCCAGTATCTAGGAGTGGGGGATGTTGCTTCCATCCCCCAATTAAGGCAGCCATTTATGCATTGGCCCCCAAAAAGGAAATGCTACACACACACACACACACACACACACACACACACACACATTGTTATTATTATTTATTTATTTATACAGCACCAATAATGTACTTGGTGCTGTACAAAATATACAAATAAAACAGCGATACCCTACCTAGAGGCTTACAACCTAAAATCACATTAAAACATATGAGGGGGGGAAAGGGTTCACAAAACAGAAATAAGAGAATAATCATAGTAATAAGAACAGGAAATCAAGCTAAAATACCAAAAGCACACACACACACACAAAGAAGAGGGTGTAGATTTGCATAATATTTGCATATGCTAATTTGTAGATATATTTATTTATTTATTTATTTAAGGATTTTTATGCCGCCATTCAGCCAAAAAAGGCTCTCACGGCGGCTTACAAAAGTATTTCTTGACAGTCCCTGTCCACAGGCTTACAATCTAAAAGACATGACACAAAAGGAAAGGGGCCTGGGAGGGAGGAGGATGAGGGGGGAAAGGAAAGCAAATTCAGGCACTACAATATTAGTTGCAAAGTTCAGCAGTTACAGTTGACAGCAGGAGGGAGGAGGCTCTCAGCTGGAGCTGGACCCAGGCACGGTGGAGAGGTGCCTGGCTGCTGCTTCCTCCCTCACTGGTGGATATAGGTGCCAATTGAGAAATTATCACGACAATTCAAATAGAGATACAAGATATCTGTGTCCAGCTGAACTGTACACCTACTCAGTCTGCTCTCCAAGTCCTAACGTTTGATGGACAACCTCAAAGCCCCCCTCGTCTCTCCTTTCTCATGCTTGTTTACCTATACATTGGAATTGGACTGGTCTCAGCCCTTCAAAACGATGCCTTCGCATAGAGGACACCCCATTCAAATAGAGGGCTGTCCTCTGTAAAGTAGGACACACGGCCACGCTTGTCCTGATGTGGGCTTCCTGGTGGCATCTGGTTGACCCAATATTAGAAGAATACTGGACAAGATGTGTCTTTAATTGACCCAGTAGAACCCTTCTTATGCTCTTTGGTAGATTCTGGTTCTATTATATAGTTAGTAGCAGGATTTGGCCACTAATGTTGTAACAAAAAAGAAGATAACAAAGAATGGTTTGCATACGCTACTTTATATTAAAAAATGCACATCTAGACGCAATTACTATAATTTCGCTAGCAATACAGGATGTCTCACCATAGTGCCCAGGAGATCTGTGCGCTGTTCAGGGCACAAGAGCAGGCCATTGCCTGGTCAGTTGGCCACCCTAGGCCTTCAGGATCCACACCTGCTCGTTGACCGTTTCACACCAACTTTTCCTGATCTCCACCCAGTTATTCCTTCATTCTGGAAACGCTACAGAGGCTGGTCTGAATTAAACAGAAGGTGGCACACGGGGTGGGTGGGGAATAGGGCGGCCAGAGTACGAAGTGGTGAGGGGAAAGCCGGTAATTTCAACGATGGCCTTTAAAACGATATATTAAACACAAATTCCTCCGGAAAAATTAATACGCCACATATGGTGCAGTGAGGAACTTGAAGCAATTTGGAGCAAGAAGGGCCATTAGAGGCTTTAAGCTCATTATACAAAGCAAAGCATCTTTTGGGGGATTTTTATAAGGAAACCTATTATACTCACAGAGGAGAGCAAATTATGAGGGATTGAGAACAGATGTGGGGGAGGAGAGACTTCAAACCATGGCCACATTTAATGCCTCCACTTTTTCTGTTTTACAGTTAGCTTGGAAGAACAGAGCAAAAAAATGGCTCAATTTTTTTTTTCCAAATTTCATCGTGGAACATTTAGCGATGAGTCACCTTTGTTGGTTCAAACACGTGTCTGAGAGAAAACAGGTTTTTGAGGGTCCTTGCCTAGAATTTCTGCGCCTCACTGTAGGGGCACGTCTACACCTAGGGAGAGAGGGGGGAGGATCTTGTGATATGCTGATAGCAAGGTCCTCCCCCTGAATTCACACACAACATGTGGCATCCGGAGAAGAAGCAGGACATCACGGCTGCCATTTGTGGGGGGAAGCAGCGGAGCCGTTCACGCAAGAGCCAGGCCTCGCTCCAATGAAAAGTAAGAAAAAAACCTTTCCCCAAAAAAATCGCCCCACAAAACCCCACCCTGCCATCCGAGGGGTGGCGAAATTGCTGCCACCCCCTCCCCTGATGGGCATGGGGGAGCTCCATGCCCATTTCTGATTCCGTGCTTACTCGTGAGTAAGCAGGCACCAGGTGGGACACTTCCCGCAGTCTTGGAATGGTCCCAGGACTGCGGGGGGGGGGGAATTATTCCAGGGAAATGGAGGGGTTGTCCCTGGTTGCCCCCAGGATCCCCTGTGCATCATGTGGATGCACAGGGATGACCTAGGGACAACCCTGGGATAAAAGCACCATGTAGACTTGCCCTAGGTCCAGAAAGGGCCCCTTTAATCCAGGAGGTCCTAACTGGAGCGCCTAACTCAATTTTGGAGATGCTCTCAGAGGTTGCATTCTACTGGTGGGTATGGCTGAAGGTCAAGGGGGGTGGGACCAAAGCCGAAAGGGGAAGAGGGAAAAATACCACCCCAAATCCCAGCATATTGTAACTCAGCCTTGCCTAACATGGTACCCTTCAGATGTGTCAGAGTTCAACTCCCATCATGCCCCAGCCATGTATTCTGGCTGGGGCATGCTGTGAATTATACTCCAACACAAATGGAGGGCGCCGTGTTAGGCAAGGCTGTTGGAACGTTATGCTCTTACTGTTAGTAACTAAACTTCTAAAGAGCAATTTCAACCTTTTATAAATCTGGGAAACCACTAAACCATAGGCAAAGAGGATTCAGCCATCTGGGGAACTGGAGGGCTGGATTAGGCCCACAGGCCTGCAGTTCCCCACCCCTGCTCTAACCCTAAATCAAAGGATTACTGATAACACCCTTCATGATTCCTTCTGCTATCAGATTATTATTATTATTATTATTATTATTATTATTATTATTATTATCTCTCCTTTTTTCCTCCAAGGAACCCAAGGCAGCATACATAATCATCCTCCTCGTCTCCATTTTATCCTCACAACAACAACCCTGCAAGGTAGGTTGGGCTGAGAGTCTGTGACTGGCCCAAAGTCACCCAGTGGGTTTCCATGGCCAAGTGGAGACTAGAACCCGGATCACCCGACTCCCAGTCCAACACTTTAGCCACTACACCACGCAAACAGATTACAGCCTATAGCTGTCAGAAATGTTACAGCGAGAATGCCTAAGGGTGCATTGAGTGATCCATGTTAACCAGTGTGAAACTGCAAAAGCCTCAATAGGTCTAATATGTTCAAAGGTATTTTGTCATATGGTATACCAGGGCTGTGGAACCTTTGGCCTGTGGAAGTTCCGCATGAGCCTCATGAAGACTCTTTGGCTTTCTCCAATTTAGTAGGTGGGATTTTTTTTCCAACAAGAGCTATCACGAGAGTCCATAATCATTTGGTGTGGGATCCAGATTGGTCCGAGCTCGTAATGCAAATTGGTCCAAGCTCATAATGTATTTACAAATGGAGCAACATTTTCGCCAGAAATCCTTCTCCAGCCTGGAATGTAAAATTCTGCACATGCTTAAAACCTGGGTTTGGACTACTTTGTAGGCACAGAACCACAAGTTATTTAATATCAGTCTCCTTATTTCCACTGAAATTCTTGTCGACCACAATGAAGCTATGTGGACAACAAAGCCAGCTGCTTTTTTAAGTGCATACAGAGAAGTACTTTAACAGTAACCCCTTATTCTTATTGGAACTCTCTTTGGTTGCTGTGATCTATATGACCTGGGTACCCCATCAAGCGTCCTTTTATCTGGTGAGCATCTCCCCTAATTGGGTCAATTATCTTGATTCTTTCTTGAAACTTTTCCATGTTTGTCTCCATAGATGCTTTGGCAGGGTTCTGTGGTTGAATTTCTCACAATGGCCACCACAACTCATGGTTGTGTTGGACCTGGGAACCAGCATTCAGACAATAGGGTTAGGCGAATGCATGGGCACTTTCACTCCACACACATCAACGTTACAAGACGGGGGGGGGGGGGGACTCTGGGAACAGATTCTGAACCCTTGCTGAGAAAGCTCGTAAATAGTGAGATGACTCTGAGCCCAGGAATGTTGGCCTATCAAAGCATTTTGCTGCCTGAGACCAGACAGTGCCCTCCTCCACTCCATGATCAGAAGCCAACCAGACTTGCAGTTGAATCTTACTTCAGCACTAACTGGGGTCCTGCATCACACCAAAGGGCACCAGGGTAGTTTAGGGGGCGCAACACAGGTAGTGTGGCATTCATCGGTCTGTCCTCCAACAGACTGGAATGGCCTGGGGCTCGGGAAAAATGGCTGGGACGCTGCTGCTGAATCCTGAGATCTGCTGCCTGAAGTGGTTGTCTCAGTCCGACTAATGGTAGGGCCAGCCCTGCAATGTCAGGTGAAAGTGGAGGTCACAGCTTCTCATTCAGGAAACTTCAGCTCATGGACTGACTCCACCTATCCAGATTGTCATTGGGTCCTGCTAGAAAGAAAGGAGAATGAGAGGGCTTCCTGTTTCAGTTGAGCCTTGCATGAACAGCAAAGGCTTCCTGAGTCCTGAGACGTCCACATAGCATTGGTTGTCCTTCATCCCTGACTTCTGGCTTGCTTCTACGCCGTGCCTCCTAGCCCATCCTTCAGCCCTGCCTATTGACTGGTCTCATGGCTCCTGGCTCACCTTGGCCTGCTGCCTGTGGCCCAGCCCTGACACACAAGGCTTAATCTCCAATCCAGAAAAAGCTCAATGTGTTCTCTCCCTACATATCAGGCAGCTGTTAAAGGCACAGGAAAAAGCGCAGTTTAATTGAAAAGAGGTGACAAGTCTTCTCCTGCTCTTCATACAAAGCTCGTACAGCAGCCTTCCCCCGATTGGGTGCCCTCCAGATGTGTTGGACTGTAACTCCCATCATCCCCAGTGGCTGGGGATGGTGGGGTTGCACTTCAACACATCCATGGGGGCACCCAATTTGGGGAAGGCTGTTGCAGAGGGACAAGTTTAGCTCTTCAGGGAGCACCAAGGGAAACGAAGTGCTTAGCGTGAGAGAATATGGCTTTAGCTCAGCGAACTTGTTGCAGTGATGTTCCCTAAGTTCTTGTTTTTCAATGAAGAAGAAAACAAAACACAAGCAAAAAGAAAAACAAGCAAAAGAGCAAACTGCTAGTGTTGGTATTTTTTTATTTTTTTTAAGGAAAAATACCCTGAATATTTAGAAGAAGCCAAACACCGCAGGCTCATCTTTTAACCTGAAACACTTCCTTTAGGCCCCATCATTCTTTTTTGTGCTTCCCCCCCCCCTAAAAGAACCCTTTGATACAAGATAGGAACTAATTCTAGGGGCGGATCCAGAACTGCACATGGAGGCCTGCTGATTTGCCAACTCGTGGGTTTTTAAAGTCTTCTCAGCTGCTGCTGGCACTTCTTGTCAGCCACTGACAAGAAGATCTTTCTCTGTGAAGGGCGATTTACACAGCGGGATACCTGCAAAGTGACTGCCTCAGGTACTATAAAAATATATATGAGAGTCAAATCATATAGAAATGAGGAGGGAAAGAGGGGGCTGGGAGAGGCTAGTTCCTCATTTCAAAAGAGGAGGAGGAGGAGGAGGAGGAAAGAAAAGAGGGCAGAAGAAGAGAAAGGAACAGAAATGTCATGCAAATCATTCTAGGTTGAGAAATAAGAGATGGAAGGTGGACATAGGGACTAAGGGCAGAGAAGAAGAAGAAGAAGAAGAAGAAGAAGAAGAAGAAGAAGAAGAAGAAGAAGAAGAAGAAGAAGAAGAAGAAGAAGAAGAAGAAGAAGAAGAAATAAACTATGGAATTCACTAACACAAGATGTAGTGATGGCCACCAATTTGGATGGCTTTCAAAGGCGGAGTGGATACATTCATGGAGGAGAAAGCTATCCATGACTACTAGTCCTGACGGCTATGTGCTACCTCCAGTATCAGAGGCAGTAAGCCTGTATACACCAGATGCTGGGGAATATGGGTGGGAGGGTGCTGTTGCACGCATGTCCTGCTTGTGGGTCCCTGGTCAACAGCTGGTTGGCCACTGTGTGAACAGAGTGCTGGACTAGATGGACCCTTGATTTGATCCAGCATGGCTCTTCCATTGTTGTGGGTCTGTCCATAGACCTGAGGTTCTGCACCACTGCTGTTAAAGACAGCCCCAGTCCAACAATCTAACCACTATACCACATAGGCTCTCTATTTTCACACCTATTATGTAATTTTTGCTGCTGCAGTCTTTATGGACAATGCACCCAGGAATGCACAACAAAGGACTTTTACTTGTGTTACTCTTACAAACAAGAGTTATTCAAAATGGCTGCTCTGCTAGGTTTCTATTGTTTGCTGTTCCCCAGAAATGCTTCCCTCCACAACGGCTCATGGAACACGTTGGTTCCTATGAGTCACTACCATCAACGATAGGAACAGGCTGCTAAGCTAAAGCTAGCCCTGCAGTTCACAGTGACATTTTTAGAAAAGATCAAACAAAAACAAATAAAAACCTTTGCAGAGGCTGGGAAGATCATTTTGCATTTTTCGATCTGGACCACGTTGTTGATATACACAACGTTTCGGAGAAGGAAGAAACTGATGTACAAGGATTTGATATTGTAGGGAATTTAGATTGATCAGTTTAGAGAGAGGCTGGTTCCCCTTATTCCGGTGATCTGGCCGTCTGCAAACTCTTAGGAACCGTTTCAGCTGGAGAATGTGAAATTTCATACAACTGCAGCTGTATGCCAGTTCTTTAAACAATCGTCAAGCATCACGGCTAAAAGGGCCTCTGAAGTTCTAAATCAGCCAGGGGAGAAAATATTACGTAGGGACGTGGGATTAATATCAGCTAACTTGTTAAAATTAGTCACGGACATAATTAAGAGCATGCCCGAAATTGTCCATGGGAAAGCAAGGTTTTCGGAGAAGTATTTCTGGAGGTAAAGTTATACATTGATCCCCAGTGATAATGGGATAATGCTGTGAGTTTGCTGGCAGTGATACAGGGCTTTTGAACCTGGAAAAAACTAACAGACCAGAAGCTAACTGGGGAAGCTAATCAGTTCCAGGCAAAGCTGGATTTTTGCTAGGGCAGGTGGGGAACATTTAATCACAAATACAAAGAGCAGTTCAAACTATTTTAAGGTCCGGTGGGACAGTATGCTGCTGTATACTGACTGCATTGTACCTTAGCTAATACAATCAGATGAACCAAAATACCGCCCAGCCCCCCTCCAATTGGCTGTCGTCCTGTTTGTAGGCTGCAAAGTTGGAGGACATTTCAGCAAGTTTGGGAGCTGGGTGTGGGTAGGGGTGAAGTACGGGGCAAAATTATCAGCATGGCCGATCGTACTCCTAGCTGCTGGTGGTAGTGCTCTAAGGGTAAATTTGGATGGGCAGGCCAGGCATGCATTTTGACAGTTCCCATAGCCACACCATGGGCCCTAGCAAGAGGGCACATGAGCCTGAGGTTTGACACTTCTGCTCTTTTGGAAGGGCTGTCAAAGGACAATCCTCTAAGTGAAGTCATCCTGTATTTGAAGGGCAGTCCAGTCTAAGTGTTAGATCAAAGGGCTGTTTGGATCTCGTCCTTGGGTGAAAAGAACATTGATCTAACATAAGTATTATTATTTTTTAAAGATATAGAACCACCAGGAGGGAAACTAGAGGGGACTTTGAAGTTGCCCATCGACAACACCTGGACAGCAGACTGGGCAAGTCTCACAGGCCACCCGGTCATAGTCTCCCCCACTATGGTGAGATGCACTGTAGCTCTATTTAAATTATAGTCATTATTTCCAATTTTGCACCTCTACACAATGGGAGTGTACACATTTCACGAAAATCTGTGCCCTCTCTTTGTCCTTGTTTTGGGTGATGTGTAAGTGGCCATCCCTAAATCATCTCCTTCCTCGGTCCTTGTGGTCTAGTGAAATCCAGATCCCCCAATGGATGGTTTAGATAAGAATATTGCAAATCTCCTGTATCGTGTCTGTCGCAGTCCTTATTCTAAGACAAGGCTAGTATGTTTGTTTGTTTGTTTGTGTGTCTGTGTCTAGCGTGTGTGTGTACAAAAACATGACTGCACATGCATTGATGTCCCACTTCACACATTAGACTCTAATTACATGCTCTTTGAAAGCCTTACTTCTGTTAGCAGAATGGCAAGAACCTTACAAGGGCTGAGCTGTGTGGAATCTTAGCTGAAGGAGCATGCTTTACTTTGGATAAAGCACACTGGAGACCAGGGCCAGTGCTACCATAAAGGCCAGTCAGGCGGCCGCCTAGAGCGCCAAGCTAAGAGGGGCGCTGCGCAGCACTCACGCACGTTGTTGGCTGTGAGCCGGCCTGGCCCAAGGATTCAGCTGGGCCTGGGCAGGCGAGATGGCGCCCCGCACCCACCCAGCCGAAGCAAAGCCAGGGACACTGTGGGGAGGGGCTCCACGTTCAGACTTCCGCCTGGAAGCCGCCCTCCCAGAGCTGCTCGAGCTGCCCGGAAGCCGCTCTCCCAGAGCCGGGAGGCTGCTGTCAGAAGAAGAAGAAAAAGCACATTGCAAGCTCGACCCTGGCCCAAGCCAGCCTCTGCCTTACTCCCGAGGAAAGGGCACCAGGTCACCTTGCCTCTCTCCTCAAACAGGCCGCGATGTCCAGGCAGGCAGGCAAGCAAGCAGGATCCCTCTCACTTCCCCCAGGAAAGCTAGGGACTTGTGGACTCCTCACAAGGCAAACTCTCCTGCTTCCCGATCCTGCGTGCGTGGATCAACAGGACTTGCATCTGAGAAAGCGTTGCACCGGGAGGCACCAGTGCGGCCCGATCCGCCTATGCCTCCTTACTCAGAAGCCTTATTCCCCCGAGTAAATGTGCGGAGGGGATCGGGACGCCAGGCTGCATAGCGGGTTGCGTTCGCACGGAAGTAAGTCCCGGTGAATTCCAGACAGCTCGGTCTCAAATAGAAGTGAGCCAGTCCCAGCTCTCCACTCGGCGCACATGTTTGGACTTCTGCGCAATTTGGGGGAGGGGGTGCAAGTAGCTCACCTTGCCTAGGGCGCAAAATAGTCTGGCACCGGCCCTGCTAGAGACTCTGGCAAGATCTCCACTACTGCTTTATAACAGTTTATAACAGTATTGACAACTGCTGGGCCACATGGCACATTACATATACCGTATTTCTTTGATTGTAAGACGCCATCGATTGTAAGGCGCACACTAACTTCAGTACCACCAACAGAAAGAAAAAAAACCTAAGACACACCCGCGATTATAAGACGCACCCCATTTTTAGAGATGTTTATATGGGGGGAAAAGTGCATCTTAGAATCAAAGAAATAGGGTACCACTTTCAAACTGCTTTCAAAGTGTCATATCCTGTTTGGTGTAGATCTGGCCTCTGAATCATGCATTTTATTGCAGGAAGTATATGTTCTATAGGACAGCCTCCAATTCAAGATGGAGAGAGACCCAAAGAGAAGTCTCCTCTCTGAGCGGCAAGAGCATGAAGAAGTAGAGAGTAGGAAGTGAGGTCAGCAACCCTAAGATTGTCAGTCTACCATGGGAAGGAAGGTCAGCACAGATCACAGGATAATCTAGGAAGCCTGGAGTTCCTTTATCTATTCCCTTTCCATGCACACACACACACACACAGCCCTTCTCTTTGAAGCTAGCTGAGTTGCACCCACACTTCCAACAATCTCAGCTGTCACATGAGAAACTTTGTTAGTTTTTTAAAAGGGGGGGGTGGGGGAAACTGTCAAAAAACACCAACAACAACAGCCTGAGTGACAACTGTAACCACAAGTGGAATGTCACACTATGTCAAAGCTGCCAGGAACTCAGTAAGGCTTGGAGAATAGGCAGTTGCTTGACAGCGTTTTGTTTTGAAACAACAGAGAGGCAGTATTGAGAGACAGGGTTGAATTAAGTGCAGCATCACGTAGGGCCCCGGCAAAACCAGAGTCTCAGCTGCGGTGCGATTCTCTGACAAATCCTCTGAATGGAGAGATTCTTTAGCCTAGATCCAGTTCTGCTAAAGTCCTGAAAAATTCTCCGCAGCTCCAAATTTACTTAGGAGTGTTTGTCTGCCTGCCTGTTTACAGGCCCAGTGAGAGGTTTGAGAGGCAGGTGTGGGCAAGAACCCCATTGCCCCCCACCAAAACAGACTTCATCTAAAGAGCCCATAAATAACTTTGAGTAGGGAATGACACATGCATGATAAATGCCTCATGGAGAAAAGCCCCTGGTGTGGAAACAACTTCGTTTTGATGACATAGACTTAGCAATTTCTGTTGGTGATAAGGAAATCACAATGATTCCCCATAAACACCTTTGAAGCCCCACTTAGAAATGGGGCAGACCCACCATGCAAGGAAGGCTGAATGCAACCCTGCCTCACCCTTGTTCTCCACGTAATAAATGTCATTTGCTACCCAGTCCCCTTATAACAGACTCCCCGCCCCCCATGATTTTATTTGCACATCAGAGAGAAGGCCATAGAAAACAGATTGATTAACTTTGCAGGCATTTTGTTTTCCAGTGAATCAAAGTCTGAAGATTCCGAAGGGAATGACGAAAAGTCCCAAATGTTAATCAGTCTATTTGCAGCTTCTTCTCTACTGTTTGAAATGAAGGGGGGGTATGTTGCAATGGCATTTTGTTTGGCCAACTGCCAGGAAATACCTTGAGGAGACCAGTGTGCAGAGCTGGGCTGGATGGACCAACGTTTAGACTTGGTATTTGGTAACTTCAGGTGTCCCAGCGGTAGACACGAAGAGAATTGTTGTCATGGCTAGTAAACTGAACTCTGAACTAAGTAACCCCTGGTTTAAATCTTGCCTCTGCCATGAAGTCAAGTGCTATTCCCACTGGAGTAGCTGTGTCATCGTAAATACCTATTGCACAAGTAGTGAACTCTAAATCAGGGCCGGTCCTACCATCAGGCAGGATGAGGCAGTCACCTCAGGTGGCAGATCCTCAGAGATGGCCACAAGATGTCGGAGGACACAGTTGCGGGCCACATGGCTTGCCCTCTGCCTCCTAAACTAGCCTGCTGTCTTCAGGTATGGTGGAGGATGCTGTCCTATTACCAGTGTCGAAGGATGATTCAACTTCTTGTCCAGTCAGCTTTTGTACGTGGATGGGGGAGAGGGGTGCCGTCTTTTCCATCACCTCAGGGCACAACATGTCTTTAGGCTGGCCCTGGTGTAAATACTTAAGATTGGATCCAGGATCTGCCTTTCACAAGAGGAAGGGACCTTCCATAAAAGAAAGGTCTCTCTGCCCAATTTTGGTGTATTGTCCCCACACCACAGCTCACCCCATTCAGTGGGTTCTCCTGCCTCTCTGTGTAGCATTTTCAGGGGGCTGGATGGGCTGACGTGGGAAGGGCAGGGCAGGGAAGTCCACTTCTATCATCGCAGTTGACATCAGTATAAATCTGAATCCAACCACAACATTTGGATGTTTGGCAGACAAACATCTAGAATTCTTGATCCAGCATGGGATGTGGTGTACTTATGCTGATCCCACAGATTAGTCAGAACTCCTTTGCTGGTTTGGGGAAATCTGTTTTGATTTCTCTGAATCTCCATTTTCGGATTCCTGCACAATTTACCCTTAAAGCAGATATAGTCTTTAAAAAAAACAAACCACACAAATCTATCCTAAACTTGGCCTAGTATTCCTTGGACACAAACTTCATTTTTTGTTTGTCTGTTTCCAGTCTGACAGTGACGGCATGTGGGCCAGTAGTGGTACAATGATGAAGACCAGCTGCTGGCCCTATGAAAAACAAGCAACAATGGCTTTCACATTATCCATCCCCCTTGATGTGTATTTGTTGGTTGCAGGGCTTTGTTTGCAAGCCTCGAGATCCACAGCAGCCTTCCAGAATGATCATTACAAAAAAAAACTGGCTTGCAAAAGCCACCGATTTTTAAGCGGCCTCTGTTGGTGATCTCAGTCAGTACATAGGGCTGGAAAATCTTTTACTTAAGGGAGGCAGGTGACATGCTGAAGCCAAAAATAATAATAATACTCAACTTCCTTTTCCTGCCAGGGCCAAATTAACAAGCCCAAATATCAGAAAGAATCTGGACTCAATCAGACACCAAAATAAGGACACGTTGGTGTATTAGTTTTGCAGCCTCCCAAAAGGACTTAGGAAGCAGTCCTATGACACCTTGGCATTGTCTGAGGTGCTGTAGGACAGGGGTCCCCAACCCCCGGGCCATGGACCGGTACCGGTCTGTGGCCTGTTAGGAACCAGGCCGCGCAGGTGAGCTGCTTTCACCCACCCACACCCACCCCAGCGTACCTGGGTGCAGGGCACCATCTCGCCTGCCCAGCAAAAGTGAAGCCAGGACACTGGGGTGGGGCAGCAGCTTCGGAACGGTGTGCCTGGCTGGAAGCCGCTCTGGGAGAGCGACTTCGGGCGCACCGTTCCAAAGCCGCCCGCCCACCCCAGCGTCCTGGCTTCGCTTCGGCTGGGCGAAGCGAAGCCAGGACACTGGAGTGGGGAGCAGAGGGGGCTTCTCAAAATTTATTATTTATTTATTTATTTATTTATTTATTTATTTATCATACTTATACCCCGCTCCTCAGCCAAAAAAGGTTCTCGGAGCGGCTTACACTTAGCAAAAAAACCATCCCCTCAAACCCCCTCCCCCTGATCCATGGAAAAATTGTCTTCCACAAAACCGGTCCCTGATGCCAAAAAGGTTGGGGACCGCTGCTGTAGGATACTGGGGACTCTTTCCTCCGAGGTTGGAGACAGCACTCTGATCTCAGAAAGGGGACTCAGAGATCCAACCACCTTCCCCTGCACCGGATGCCCTCTGGGGTTAGAAAAGCAACCTCAGAGAGGTGGGAAAGGAGGACGGATGGGCCGGATGGGCCGGATTGGGACCCCAAGGATTCCAGATTTGGCCCGTCAGCCTGAGGTTCCACACCCCATGGCTTAAAAGAAGTGAGAAAAAGTCTGGTATTTGTTCAAGCTGGAAGTCTGAAGTGAATGCATTTTTCAACCCTGTCGAAGTTACCCATAAACTGCACACCTGCGAGGGACATCTTTGCCGTCCTCCCATACATGGGAAGCTCAAAAGCTCTTTCTTGCCGGCAGCCCTGATCCACAGACTTAGATGTTGTTAAAAAGCTTACAATATCAGCAGGGCAATGGCAGCCTCCATTAGAAACATGATACTAAGATGCTGATTAATACCAGGAGGGGGCTTTAATCAGCCAAAGCCATATGCTATTTAACTTAAGATGAAAGTGCAAATGATAATCATTATTTCAGAAAGGATGTATTTAAAAGAAGAGCAGAACAGCAAGTGGCATCGTTTTATCATTAGAGTTCTTCATGCAGGCTCTCGCTCTCTCTTTTTAAAAAAATGCTTTATAAGCTTTTATGAACATCTGGATCATTTCTTCATTATACGGGCTTCCAATGGCATTATGTTTGATGTTGGGGTGGTTGGCTTTTTTGTGTGTTTTTTAGCAGCGCTATGCTAAATTTCTAAATAAACAATTAATTCCTATTAATTATAGTTTTCAAACTGGCAAAATTATCCTTCATTAACTTAATCACTTCTATTTTATCTGCAAATTGTATTCACTCTTTCATAATCCCCTACATCTAAAGCCTTTTTTTTTTTTCATGCCGGGCTTTTTCTGATGCATGCATGCTGTTTGTAGAAAAGGGATTTATTTTTCTTTTAAAAGCAGACATTTCTCATTCTGCTGTAAAACTGTAGATGTGAACCACAGCCTCCCCGCTTGCTTTCTTTTTTTCTTTTTTTTAATTTCAAAAGGCAGCCTAATTCAATCTTGGTTGTTTTTAGCCAAATAGTGCTCAAAGGAATGTTCCCCGCAACTCAATAGTGAAATTGGATCTACAAAGAGTCGGGGCCCGATTGTCACGGATGAAACTTCGGTGTATCATGAGGTCTGTCTGTGGTGAGGAGAAATGCGAGGCAGCATGGAACAGAGCAACTTGAAAGTAATTCACGAGCTCGTGTCCCATAGGATTCTAAATCATTATGAATGCAGAGACATAACTAATGCAACTGCACCTTCACAATAAGCATTGCTTGACGAGTTAAGAGCATCCTTAGGAAAGGTCAGGAGATGGTGTCGTATTTCCCACACTTACGGTTTAGGGCAGTGAACACAGAGTGAGCATCAAGGGTCAGTATGGTTGAGCGGCTGCCAAGGGCCACACCCCAGCATGGGCCCGCTGATAAAAAGCCCTTTCTGGTTGCCCGTCCTCTTACCATTGCAACATGCTTGTTCACCTGCCTCTCGCTTTGGGCCAGATAATGGTGGTGGTGAGAAGGAGGAACAGTAGATCATAGAATCATAGAATCATAGAATAGTAGAGTTGGAAGGGGCCTATAAGGCCATCAAGTCCAACGCAATGCTCAATGCAGGAATCCACCTTAAAGCATCCCTGACAGAGGGTTGTCCAGCTGCCTCTTGAAGGCCTCTAGGGTGGGAGAGCCCACAACCTCCCTATGTAACTGGTTCCACTGTCGTACTGCTCTAACAGTCAGGAAGTTTTTTCTGATGTCCAGCCGGAATCTGGCTTCCTGTCACTTGAGCCTATTATTCCGTGTCCTGCACTCTGGGAGGATCGAGAAGAGATCCTGGCCCTCCTCTGTGTGAAGATGCTACTGCTTACTTGCTCACGGGCTTGTCAAGCAAGCAATCGCAACGATGGGAAAGAGGAGGAGGAGGAGGAGCAATAGCATCTAGTTACAATGGTGAGGTAGTACACTCACTGATGGAAGTGGCCCATTCAGTGTCTTGCCAAAGGACCCACAAAAGCCTGGAGCCGGCAGAATAAACAGAAGATAGATGGCTGCCCACCAGCAGGCCACACGCTAATATCTAGGGACAACGTTGCAAAGACGAGTTGGTTGTTAGGATTCTTGCAAAGAATGATGTATAGGTTGGGCCTTGCCCTCATCTAGCAAAATACCTTTTACGTGCTATGTCCAGTGCATCCTGTCTTAAGGCAGATTAGAGGTGCCTGAACCTATCAGAGATCCTAAGGATGGGCTATTCCTTGTAAATTTAAAATCTATTAATGGATTCTGGGCAGTCAAAACGCAGGAAGGAAGCTCACACATGACTGAAGTCAACTCACCCTTGGTATAGCACACAGGAAGGCCAGGGTCTAATGACTATAATTTGAATAGAAATACATTACATCTCACCGTAATGGGTAAGAGTGTGATCACGTGACCTGTGGGCCTGTGCAATCTGCTGTCCAGAAGTGCTCCCAGGTGCTGGGCGCCTAATGCTACCCAGTTATAGCATGGATCAGAAAACCCCTTCTGATCCAACCATGGAAGAAGGAGTCCAGAGACAGATACACACACACACACACACACACACACACACACACACATACACACACACCTATCTCCTCACAGCCAACATAGAGAGAAACACACTGTCTGCCTCTCCAAGATCGGAAAATTAACCTCAGTGTCATGTCTAACCCTACTGCCCCTGTTTTGGGAGAAGGAGTTTCAGGTAATCAATCAGAATCAGAAATAGAGGAAGCGGCGCCAGATACCGGCCAGCCTGTACCAATTCGGGAGGAAGTTCTCACGGGCGATGTTCCAGCTAAGAGTCAGCCCTCTCCAGAGCTTATTTCCTCAAGGCCAAATTCTACACACTCAGTGGGAAGTGAGCTTTCTTCTGGAGAACACCCTGACAAACTAACTGATGCTAGGGTCGGTCACACAGAGTGGAAGGAAAGTGTGAGAAGGTCGGTCCAACTAAGATTGCCCAAGAACCTGCCTCCGCACCAGGATATCTGAAGTTACAGGCGTTTGGGAAGGGGCTTCCTATTCTTTCTTGAGCGGACAATTGTCTTGCTTAGTTTGCATAGTTTTGCCTAGAGAGAAGTTTCCAAGAGATTAACCTCACTTCAGGTAGAAGAGATGTTTGTTGCTTAATAAAAGCTTTGTAGATTACTTAGCAAGCCTCGTCATATGCCTCCCATCGAAAGCAGGAGTTTTCTGAGAAACACAACACTTAGAGAGGGGGACAAGAGACTCGGAACAGTTGGTGGGGAGGAGTGGAAACCAATTTAATCTGAGCCTCCTCCTGCCTCCTTCCCTTCCCTTCTGAATGCCCTTGCTAGATGGGCTGAAAAGCCCATCTAGCAAAAATATAGATGATTGGAGGATGGGAAGGCTGACTTCAGCCCGGCAGGGTGTAGGAATCTTGGCTTCTGACCAGCAAGGACACCATCAATAGGATTGCACTCTCGGTGTCTCCTTTCCAAACATGGCTGTCTCCAGAGGTTTGGGACTACAACTCCCAGCATTCCTGAATATTGCCCATGCTTGCTGGGGTTTATGGGAGTTGAAGTCCAAAACATCTGGAAGATGTCAGCTTGGCTGACCTAGTGAGTCCATGCCTGAAGTGAGATTTCAGCTTGGGATTTCCTGGCTTACATCATATGTTCTTTTCAGCTATGCAAAATCAGCTCCTAACACAGGCTGACCTTCAGCATCCAACATCCGGTAGATGCACAATACAGCCAACCTTCCTCGAGGCTGCTTTTGCGCTTTGGAGAGCAACCCGTTTTTGCTTTGATCTCCCAGAAATGCTTTTCATCCACAAATATATTGGACATTATAAGCGTTCCTTTCAGGCTATTGACAGCCAATTTGTTGTCCATATCGCAGGCGATTCATATATTCAGTGGAATAGGTCACCCGGGGAAAGGAAGAGATGCAAAATTACATCAAAAGCTAAACATTCCCTGAAGTCCTGAACTCTCACCTGAAATGTTTTCATGAATGTTTTTAGCAACATCAAAAGGCGCAGGGATTGTTTTGAAAGTGTCTGCCTGTTCAGAAAGCAAAACTGTCCCTCTGAATGGACTTCATTTGTCCTCAGCGATGTCCGCATGTTGCCAAATCTTACTGGCTAAGTAGTGTCCGGACGTCATCCCCATCACCATGTGATCCCTGATTGGCTGCAACTATCTATGTGACTAATCTAGGAAGCAGCAGCCAGCAGCACTAATTAAGGGGCTGGTTGTTAATTGTGTCAAAGTAACATCAGATTGGTGAAGTGATGTTAGCAAACAGAACTGGAGGGGGGGAATAAACGTGGCCATTCTCACAATTAAGATTTTTCCCCAGATATAGTTCTACATGTACTCCCCACATCCCCTGCAAAGCATTATTTTTTGTCCTGAAACACAAAGTAGGAGAACATTTCCTGCAAAGCAAATTTCTGGCTGCAAAAGATTTACATGGACGTATCTGCAGAATGGGTAAAATTCAAAGCTGTGGTATGAAAGGCTTTGAGGTGGCCAATCAGTGAATATTGGTTCAGAGCAGTTTGGGCATAAAAACGTCTGAATACTAGAACCTGGGATCGTTTGATGACTCTGAGACATGGGAGATTCAGGACAGGTTGCACATATCACAGGTTCTATCCAATGGAAGTAATTCCAGTAGTGCAAAGCTTTTACCACTTAAGAAAATCTTGTTTTCATCTTTGTGCGAATTCCAATTTCTATACTTTGCTTCTGCTTGCAGAAACAGTTGCACAAACTCTTTCACGGACCCTGGCATAAACTTCTCAACAAGCCTTTATGCTAGTTGTTGCATATGCACACCAGTGTGCGTATGCACACCAGTGATCTGTATGAGAATCTCTGGGGGTGGGAGTGAAGTGACCTGTCCACCCACTCCTCCAGCCATCTTGATAGAGACTGCTCTTTCCTCGCTGGTAGCAGCAGTGGGAAAAGAGCAATACGTACGAGCATCTTTTGGAGGGGGGAATGGAGAGAAATTGGGGGGACAGGGCACCCTTGGGGGCTACAGTGAAGGCCTTAGGGGCAGGTTGTGCACCCTTGTTTTAACAAATCACAGGTTGTGCAGGCCTGCACTGGCCCCCATCTATACGACAACGGGATTGCTCCTCATTAAATATGAACCTGAATTTTTGTTGATTCGAATCTAGGTAAAGAGCATCACACTGCAGCAGCAACAGTGATTTATTTTTTGAAGTTTTTTTATAGTGCAGTTATAAATGCGCACATGCGCATTATCACATATACGATGCTAGGGAGTAGAGATGATGGAATCTATAAATTTTATATGTGGGGCTCCACAGATTCATATAGCAGAGAAACCAGGAGCGGGGGATGGGGGAGAAGGAACGAGACAGCAGAGAAGGATGCTCGTTCCCCCTCTTTGTTTTAATAAGCTTTCTCTGTGGAGCTCCACAGAATCAGACTTCAAACTAAAAACGGCGTGAAGGAACAAGGCAGCTGATTGGTGGGAAATCAGCCAATCACGTTGTCCTACCCTCAAAGCTCCACCCCCATGTCAAAATGTGATTTAACTCCGCCAAAGACAAATAACCATAATGCGGTACAAACTCGGGCGTGATCAAAAAGTCGTGGTAAATCGCAAATGCGAATATGCGCATTATCACATTAAAAACCTGGCGCTACTGCGAATGGACGGCTGCGTCATGTGTCCTGAAATGCGGATATGCACATTTAGGTCGGGGTAAACAAGCCGTGTAGACAAGCCCCTGGTCACTGCCACTTCCCATCCAAAGTGCCCCATTCCTTGTCTTACCCATGTGACCAAGACCACCCAGTTGCTGTCCCAAATGAAAGCCTGAAACACCGCCTCCCTTTTCCAAGCGCACACCTGAAGCATCAGCCAAAGAGGGAGAGACATCCTCTCCAGGCCGGCTTACTTTCCCGTTCTGCACAGCTGCGTTCCGTTGTGCATGCCTGATGCTTTTGCCACAGAGAGGAAGCCGCAATAGAAACCCGAGACCCAATTGTTGTTGCTGTTGGCACCAGTGGATTGCAATTTGAGGAGCAGCCACAAATCAAGCCATTAATTCTTAACCATTTAATGAGGGGCATTTGCTAATAACCTTTTAACCGAAATTGGCGTTTTCATCCGAGAAGCTGACAGAGCAGAGAGAAATCACAGCAAATCCCTTACTTGGCCAGGTTAAGAAAGGAAGAAGAAAAAACTCCTCCAGAGCAAGCTCCTAGAAGTAAAGGTTTTCTGCTTTCAAAATCTATGCAGGGTTTTTTCCACCCAACCCCCCTTTTTCTTGCCTCTGTCTTACTTTTTGATGTTGCTTCCTGCAAATATCCTTGTCAGACAATACGAACTCTCCACCTACTGCCTGTCAGGAACCTGACATTCCAAAGAGTTGGCGCTTGAAAGCTGATTTTCTTCAACAGTTATATTTCCCAGCAAATATTTGGAAACCTATTAGATAAGCAAAGCAGCTATGGCATCCCCCTCCCTGCTCCCCTTTTAGCAACAATTTGGAGGATTTAAAAAAAATGAAATAAACTGACTAATTAGGCCAGCGCTTGCATTTCAGAGGAATAAATCCAAGTGAGCTTGACATGCGATGTAGATGGGGAAAGGAAAAGAGAAAGGGGAAGGGAACTTAGGAACGAGCCTTGACTTTGACTAACAAGAAGAAAGAGAATGTGGATAGGAGAACATTTTTCTCCCTCTTTCATAGAATCATATCATAGAATCATAGAATAGTAGAGTTGGAAGGGGCCTACAAGGCCATCGAGTCCAACCCCCTGGTCAATGCAGGAATCCACCCTAAAGCATCCCTGACAGATGGTTGTCCAGCTGCCTCTTGAAGGCCTCTAGTGTGGGAGAGGCCACAACCTCCCTAGGTAGCTGATTCCATTGTCGCACTGCTCTAACAGTCAGGAAGTTTTTCATAATGCTAGAACCCGGGGTCATCCCATGGAACTGATTGGTGGGAGATTCAGGACAGATTAAAAGAAGGACACCGTCACACAGCACGTAGTTAAACTATGGAATCACTATCACAAGATGTGGCGATGGCCACCAATTTGGATGGCTTTAAAAGGAGATTGGACAAATTCCTTGAGGGAAGGCTATCCATGGCTACTAGCCCTGACGGCTACGTGCCATCTCCAGTATCAGAGGCAGTATGCTTATATACACCAGTTGCTGGGGAACTTGGGAGAGAGGGTGCTGTTGCACTCATGCCCTGCTTGTGAGATTCCTGTGGGATACTGTTTGGTCAGTGAATGAACAGAATGCTGGACTAGATGGACCCTTGGTCTGATCCAGCAGGGCTCTTCTGATGTTCTTATTTGGATTGGGGTTGCATCGCAGGAGGAGGGCCTTCCCTTTTGTACACCTCTATCTTGTCTCCCCTTACTCATCTTTTTTCCAAGCTAAACAATCCCAGCTGTTGTAACCTTTCCTCACCGTGGAGTTGCTCCAGCCTCTTGATCATTTTAGTTGCCTTGCACTTTTTACAATGACCATTTTTAGCTGCAGTGACCAGAACTGTATACAGTGTCTAAGCATGGTTGCATAAGGGGAGTACAAACTTGGCAGTTGTATTCCCTGAATCAGTTATACAATGCAGGTGCGGCTTCACAGCCACCATGGGGCTTTCCCACAAAGCTGCGGATTGAAAACATTGGGGACTTACCCTTGGACTTACCCTTGGAGCAACATTGGTATGCCTCTTCTACCATCTGATTGCCGTGTTTCTCAGAAAGCCCCTGCTTTCGATGGGAGACAAATGACGAGGCCTGCTAGGTAATCCATAAAGCTTTTATTAAGCAGCAAACATCTTTTATACTTGAAGAGCGTCTAATTTCTTGGAAACTTCCCCCTAGGCAAAACTATGCAAACTAAGCGAGAATTGTCCAACTAAGGAGAACAGGAAGCCCCTTCCCAAATGCCCGTAACTTCAGATATCCTGGTGTGGAGGCAGGTTCTGGCGCAATCCTAGTCAGACCGACTTTCTCGTGCCTTCCTTCCACTCCATGCATTTTAGCTTCTGGCGGACCCTAGCATCAGCTAGTTTGTCAGAGTGTTCCCCTCCAGAAGAAAGCTCACTTCCCACTGAGTGTGTAGGATTTGGCTTTGAGGAGATTAGCTCTGGAGAGGGCTGACTCCCAGCTGGTGAATCGCCCGTGAGAGCTTCCTCCCCCATGGTACAGGCTGGCTGGTGTCTGGCGCCTCCTCCTCTAGGTCCAAATCTGATTCTGATTGATTACCTGAAACACCTTCTCCCAAAACAGGGGCAGTAAGGTTAGACATGACATAGATGTCACTCCGGGGCCAATCCAGGGGTGGTCCCTGGTGGAAGGCACCTGGCAATTGTTCACCTTCCACTAGGAAGAGGGGGGCAGCTCCGGTACCTGGATGGCCAGAGGAAACCCTGCTCTCCATCTTCATTGTCAAGATTACCCAAGGCCACCATGGGAAAGGGAAACCATGGGGTTTCAGAGGGAGGTGGCACCAATCCGGTGCCGTGAAGACAGCTTCCAGGTTTGTTCTCACTATTCACAGCACTGAGAATGTGCAGGAAGACAAAGAAGATGAGCACAAAGAACACAGCCACCTGCAGCATGCTTATGCTGAAAACCACACCACTCCTAACTAGAAAGATCTCAAATCACTTATTTCCACACATCACATTATTCGAGAGTCATTGCCAAACTCAAGGGCCAAGTTGGTGGCATCATTATTAACTCCTTTGCAAAGGAGAATCCAATCCTAGTGTTACAAAAAGCTCAGAAATCAAACTTATATCATGCCAGACCCCTCTTTACATCATGGGAGCATAGTATCTGACACTTCAATTACTATCTCCCTATTCAGTTCTAAATTATTTTCTTTACAGTTTTATGTTCCCATCCAACTAAATTAGAAATAATTACACTGACTGTGGAATTGTAGTTTTTCTTGTGCTTTTCTTAGCCGTATTCCTTTCCAGTATACTTTTCCCAAGATCCAACGGGGGGAAAGAGTCTCCCGCTGTTCTTTTTTTCTTTTCTTTTTTATAGGATTTTTATTACTCTGGTGTCTGCCACCCCCCTACATTTTTTCCACGAATCTAGGGTCAGAAGCGAGATAAAATACTAGAGGGGCCATTTAAAGTCATAAATGGCTTTTTAGACAGGACAGAGGCATCCTCTCCAGTTTTATTTTTATCTATTCACAGAACAAGTCTCACATCTAAGTATAAAAAGCAAAGAAGAAATGAAACCAATGTTCTTTTGCATTAGACTCCGCGTCTTTCTTCTGTGACTCAGCGTCTCAAGTTCCCAAGAAGAGATTCTTGAAAGTGTACCCGTTTCTTCTCTAGTATCATTTCGCTGCCAGGCGAGCAATCCATAAAGCTGTTACACCTTCATGTTACCTCTTATCCACCTTAGGATCCCTTTGAAGTCAGAAAGACTTGATTTAGGTTGAACATCAGGAAGAATTTCCTAACCATCAGAATAATTGGGCAATTGAACAAATTTATCACAGGAAGGGATACACAGTCCCCATTATTCTGAAGTTATTAAACATAGGTGAAACCTCCATTGGTGATAATTTATGAGAAAATTGGCAAAGCTTCACAAAAAAACCTCCCCTACAGTCCCAAAGGTTTGAGTCTTGATTGATCTCACGGTAGATGGTTATTGCAATTCTACATCAGGTAGGTCTGCAAGGATTTCCTCCCTCTGGCTCTTTGGGATGATCTTTATTCACAAGCCATGCAGCATTATCAGATATTGATGGTCTGTGGTCAGTGTGGATGGTATTGTCATCATAGTGGAAGAATGAACCAAAGTAGAGGCAACATAGTACCATCAGGTTCAACACCCAATTTATCACTCAACAGGTGGGATTACAGATGCTCCTGTACAGCCATGCTATCTTCAAGGTATGTGGCAGATTAATGGGTAAATACATTGATCAGGCTGGCCACATCGTGTGCAAGAGGCCAGAGCACAGTAGGTGCTTCTTTGAGTCCCTCAACTTTCTGAGGTGAGGTGAGTAGCATCTGATGTAAGGGCCTTCTCAGTGGTGGCACCCAATCTCTGAAATGGCCACTCCAGGAAGACTTGCCTAGTGCCAATTTTGTTTACATGATCAAATATTTATGGAGGGACAATAACCCATGGAGCTTTCTGCAATGGCTCAGAGGCAGAGACGGTGAAGACCGAAGTTGGAATTTTCACCCCCAAGGATATAGCTCTGCCTACATCCTCAGAGGTGAAAATCTCCTTTATTTGAAGGTCGGAAGAACAGTCCTCTATTTGAAGGGCTGTCTAGTCCAAGTCTGTTTTCCAGAGACAAGATCGTAAGTAGGGAGAGTAGCAGAGCCCCTGAAGTTACCCATCAAAACTTAAGTTTCCACATCCCCCCACCAGACTTTGTTTTGGTTCATGCTGCAGCACCCGATTTGATCTGTAATGAGTTGGGCACATTTGCAAATTCTCTGGGGGTTTTATGCTTTTGCAGTGGGGGAGGGGAGGTTCTGCAATTTGTGCAAATTTCTGAGCAATATACGCAAATCGCAGCCAAATTCGTACAAAGTGTGCAAATTATGGCCGAATTTGTATAATTTGTGCACATTTGGCTGCAATCTCTACAGATTGCTCAGAGATTTGTGTAAATTGCAGACAGGGCCTTCCAAAAACACAAAACCAATGTGCAAAATGGTTTCCAGAGTTTGAGGAGCAGCCCGCAGGTCGAACTGCAGATGCAAAGTGAGTCATACACACCACAGAAAAACACTGAACAAACTAACAAAACAGATTTCCCAGTGATGGACAACCCTAGCAAGAGAGGTCACCTGGTCAGTCTTCCCCACTAGGGTGCGATGCATTGCATTTCTACTTAGCCTATAGCAATGATTTCTAAATTTGCATCTAGACCTATTAATTTCATAGAATTTTGGGGGACAGAAAATTTCTTTTGGGGGACAGAAAATTCTGGGGGACAGAAATTTGGGGGGACAGAAAATTTCTAAATTTGCATCTAGAATTCTGGGGGACAGAAATTTTGGGGGATAGAAAATTTCTAAATTTGCATCTAGACATATTAATTAGCATAGGCAAGTGTTATGTAAATACGTGTTCCTATTCTGTGCTCTTTTTCATTATAGGCATTGCTAAGAAAGCAGAAATGTACATGGCCACCCTAACCATACATTGCAGTCATAGTATTTCTCATACCATTTTCATCACTCACCACCAATAAATATCCAAAGGAAACCCATTTGAAAGCGTGCATAGAATTTGGGGGGACAGAAAACAGCAAGAAATTATACAGCACAACCTGTTTAGTTTTCTACTGACTTTCATTTTGAAAAAAACTTTTTAGAAGAGAAATATCTTAAACTTGGACTAAGTAGAGTTTTAAGGTTTGCAGAGCTGTTCTCCAGCTGCGTACGTCCTTTTAGATATGCACACCTCCTTGTTGGACATTCATTATCAGCCCTCGTGTTCGTCTTTTATCTACAAGTCCTCTTCAGTGTTCAGCATAAACTACATGGACACCTTGCAGATTGACATTTCTTCATTCATGCTTTACCTTAAACAGCATGCAAAGACATCAAAGAAGTGGAACTGGCTTTGATGTTACAAAATGAAAAACGCCTCATGATTTGCCAAGACCAGGAGAACTTCTAGTTTTCTCTCTCTCTCTCTCTCTCTCTCTCTCTCTCTCTCTTTTCCCTCTTAAAAGGAGGCGGGAGAGCCAACTTCCCTACAGACGTGAAAAATATTTTCCTATTGTTTTCCAAACTTACTGCTTTAGAGCACTTTAAGGCGCTTTATAACAGTTTTGAAAACAGTATATGGAGTGTGTCCTGGGCCCCAACAGTTGTCAAAACTGTTATAAAGCGCTTTAACGTACTTTAAAGCAGTAGTGTAGATCCTGCCCCAGACTGTCGCTTCCCTGATGGAAAGCAAACCATGTGGTGTTTCTCCATCTACGGCAGGGATGGGCAACTTGAAGCCCTCTGGACATTTTGGCCTCAATCTCCCATCATCCCTTGGTTATGCTGGTTGTTATTATTATTGATGTGTTGTTTCCCACCACAAAAGCCATTTTGAAGCGACTTTCATACACAAACACAGAAATCCATAATTAATATAACAAAGAAAAAAATCCAAATTAATATAAACCACCATCAGCATAAATAAAACACAACGTAAAGAAACATGGCCTGAAAGAAAAAAACAATCCAAGCCAAAAAGTGTTTGCCCACAAATATACAAAATCTCCCTCCGCTCACAGCCTAGAACGAACATCGCCAAAGCAGCCCACTATTGGTCATTAAATAATGTCCCAATGCCTGGGAAAATAAGGATGTCTTTGCCTGGTGCTGAAAAGATGGTAGTGTTAGTGCCAGGCAAGCTTCCTTGGGGAGCGGGTTCCAGAAACATGGGGCTATTGCAGAAAAGGCCCATTCCTGAATTGACACCCTCTGTTTCAAAGACGGTGGACTGCAGCCTACAGACGTCCTTCCAAACAAAACAAAAACCTTTCCACCAGGCTCTGTCAGGCAGTGGCATCTCTCACCTCAGGCCAGAAGAAGTGAATGCTGCCCTCAACCACTCCCTGGTTCCTCCCAATAAGCACAACCCACTCACACCAAATTCAGTACATCTTTCATATTGTCACACCCCCAAGCTTCACTTAGAGGGGACTCAAAGAGAAAGACCTCTGAAGTTAACTTCAGAAACTGAGTAGGTTCATATGGGGAGAAACAGTCCTTCAGGTATTGGATTGCCAAGCCTAGGGGTTTAGGGTGGTTTGTAAACTACCTCAGCCAGCCACTCTCGCCAGGTTCAGATGTCATGACAACCTGTGCCCAGCATGGGTAATTATGCTAATTAAGTGGAGGTTAACCAGCATGCTCGGAGAAGGAAAATAAGCCACTGTGGTTTATTTTCCCTCAATGATTGTGTAAACCTGGTCAGGGAGAGAAAGAGAGAGACTAGGTTCAGATGATCATGGAAGGAAAAGAAGTTACAAGCGATTCTTCCCCTATCGCTGGGTGAGCCATGTGGGCAAACACCATTTGCCAAATTACCCGCAACATTACATGGATTTCAGTGTTGTCTGAACCCAGCATGGTGTGCATTGGAGGTGGCTTCTTATCCACCCCACAATCCATGACCACGCCGGGTTCAGAAGACACGGCAACCCGTATGACGTTGCGGGTAATTATGCAACTCAGCCAGAGAGAGAGAGAGAGAGATCCTTCACCAAGTTAAAACTTTTTATTTCCTTGGCCAAAAAATAATGTAGAATTGCATTATTTGTAACAACTTCTCTCAGGCCTCATCTACACCAAGCAGGATAGTCCACTATGAAAGTGGTATGGAAGTGGTATATAAGAGGCAGGAGCCACACTACTGCTTTATAGTGGTATTGGAATGCACTGACAACTGTTGGGGCCCATTGACACAGACCATATGCTGCTTTCATACCACTTTCATAGTGCCATATCCTGCCTGGTGTGGCTCCTGCCTTTTATATACTGCTTTCATACCACAATATCCTGCTTGGTGTAGATGAACCCTCAGATTTGTATATCTCTTTCCTGTTTAAGCACTTAAACACGAATTTCATTTGGGATGACTCTTTTTCATTAAAAACCAGATAATGGGATGGGATGTGACAAAATGAAACGAGAAGAGGAGTGTTTGTAATGTAACTTTTGCTATTGGTTTCCAAAGGCAAGTGTGATGAAACAGAGACAAATGTCTCAAGGAAATCCACCACGTGCAAATTAGCTGTTTCTCTGTTGAGCAGCCATTAGGTTAGATGAGGCAGCCTGCCTGAACTGGCAGCTCTTGGTGGTGGTGCTAAAGGGCAGCAAATTGTTGGCCATTTAGCTTATAATCATATTTCGCCACCTTGGCATGAGTAGGGGGGAAACGCACGGAGGAGCCATTCAGATTTCCTGCCTCAGGCGTAAAACATCTTAGGCCCTCTTTGATGTTATTAGTCTTTGCAGACACAAATTGCTCAAATGCTCTTCTGACATGTACATGGATCCCTTTAAACTAGATTTGATCCTAGAATAACTAGAATAACCATCATATGTTGATTTCTGCTGCAATGCAAGTGCATAAATCAAAGAAAATCCCATATTTGGACAAAAATATTGAAAAAGCAGGCCAAGCCTGATTCACCAAGATTTATAAAGCCCTAGCGCGGCCTTCCTCAACATGGTGCCCTCCAGATGTTTTGGACTACAGTTCCCATCAGCATGGCCAATGGCTGGGAATGATGGGACTTGTTGTTATGTATTTTATGGGTTAAAACCAGCATCTTGAATCGGGCTCAGAAACATATAGGCAGTCAATGCAAGTGGGCCAGAGGCCGCCTTACATGTTCGAACTTCTGGCCGCAGCGTCTTGCACAAGCTGCAGGTTCTGAACTGACTTCAAAGGCAGCCCCACGTAGAGCGCATTGCAGTAATCTAACTTGCAGGTTACCAGGGCATAGACAACTGAAGCCAAGTTATCCCTGTCCAGATAGGGATGAAGCTGGGCCACCAACAAAAGGTGGTAAAAGGCAGTTGTGACACTACCACCTCACACACAAGGCTTTGACACGCACGCCTCCCTCAGGCTAAGCACCACCATTTAAATACCTGAGGAAGGGTAAAAAGAAAAGTACATCCTTTCCCTTATAGCAGTGGGAAAAGGTAAGGGGATTTGGAAAAATGCTTTTCTGTGAATATAATGTAGCAGGCTGAAGGTTTAATGTAAGGTGTTTATTTATGAACTCTGGCCTTAGCTAGACCCAAGGTTTATCCCGGGATCGTCCCGGGGTCATCCCTGTTCATCTAAATGACACACAGGAGATCCCAGGAGCAGGCAGGGATGACCCCGGGATAAACTTTAGGTCTAGCTAAGGCCTAATAGAGCAGGAGGCACAGCCAAACTGACACGTGGTTTTATGGTTGCAAAATAAAGAAAATATTTATTGTAGTTTACAGTTCTCAGTTCCTTTGAATTATATTCCAATCCTACCCATTCTTAATAATACTGGTAGTAACCAATCTAATAATAACAATCCTTAGTCCCTATGATCTTATTTTCACTCACTCCTCACACAACTCCTGAGAAGAAATCACTCAGCTAAACACATCTACCATCCAAACTCAATCAACAACCACTCAGCTCCCCCATATATATGCTCCTCCCCCTTTTCCACAGCATCACTAGCCACACCCACTCAGTCCAACATTCCACACTCTCTAGACATACTCACCCAGACATACCTAAGGGAATAGGAATGTGGGTGACGCCACAGCAGTCGATGCAACTGAGGCCACCTAAGCCTCAAGTGACACAGATGGTTCCAGAAGAACCCCTAAGCTACAAACCTGGGCCTTAGCTACACCTAAGGTTTATCTCAGGATCATCCCGGGGTCATCCCTGCCTGCTCCCTGGATCCCCTGTGTGTCATTTACATGAACAGGGATGATCCCGGGATAAACCTTAGGTCTAGCTAAGACCCTGATCTTTCAGAGGGACATGTATATTTTATTTATTTATTACATTTTTATACTGCCCAATAGCCGAAGCTCTCCCTTTGCCCTCTTTTTGAATGATGCATTTCCTCTTTTGCGGTGATTCGTAAGTGGCCACCCTAGCATGGACATGAAATAATATTGGCTGGTTTCATTCATCTATTTACATGCCTGGTGCGTTATATGAGGATTCTTGGCACCAACCAGGCTGACACCTACTTAGCTTTAACAACATCACGTAGCCTTGGACTCTTCCTCATGCATCATCTGGGAAACTCATTCAAAGACAATGCTGTGAGCTAAATCTATCTGGCCCAAGGGAGCAAGATGTGCCAAAACATTCGTGTGTAAGCAACCATAGGAATCATTCTCAAAG